>NW_012117488.1:7395438-7402149 GCF_000951035.1 Colobus angolensis palliatus | reverse complement strand
TATCTTATGTTGTCATTTAAAAAAATTATATATTTGAAGAGCAAAATTTGTAATTTTAGTGAAGTCAAATTTATCATTTTTTCCTTTTGGGATTGTACTTTTGGTACCAGATCTTAAGAAATTTGTATCTAACCCAAAGTAATGAAGATTTTCAATCTGTACTTCCTTCTAAAAGTCTGTTTTTTGAGTTAATTTTTATATATGGTGTGAAGTATGAATTGAAGTTCTTTTTTTTTATGTATGTATATCCATTTTTACTGCACTACTTGTTAAAAAGAATTTCCTTTCTCTATTTAATTATCTTGGCATCTTTCTCAAAAATCAGTTGACCATAAATGAAAGGGTTCATTTCTGAATTCTCAATTCTGTCCCAGTGAACTACATGTCTGTCCTTATTCCTATACTACACTGTCTTGATTACTGTAACTTTAAGGTAAGTTTTAAAATCAAGTAATGTAAGTCCTCCAACTTTGTTCTTCTTTTATCAAAATTATTTTGTCTATTTTGGGGTCCTTTGCATTTTCATGTAAATTTTCGGATCAATTTGTCAGTTTCTAAAGAAAAGCTTTATTAGATTTTCATAGAGGTTATATATTTAGTCCATGAATTAACTTGTAGAGAATTGTTATTTTAACAACATTGAGTCTTGGAATCCATGAACTTGAAATGTCTCTCCATTTATTTACATATTATTTAATTTCTTTAGTGTTCAAGTCTTGTAAAAATGATTTCTAAGTATTTTATTTGTTGATATGTGAATGGAGCTATGTCTTAATTTCACATTTGGATTGTTTGTTGCTAGTATATACATATGTTACTGATTTTTATATTGATCTTATATCATCCTATGATGTAGCTAAACTCAGTTTTTAGTTCTAGTTGTTTATAGATTTCTTATAATTTTCTACATATAGAATAATTTCATCTGCAAATAAAGCCAGTTTTATTTCTTCTTTATCCTTTAATATCTATTTTCTTGCCTCATTGCACTGGCTAAATTTCCCAGTACAAAGATGCATGGAAGTGGTGAATGCCTTATGCCCTATCTTAAGGGGAAAGCATTACATCTTTCATCATTAAATATGACATAAGTATAGAGTTTCCCCTGCCCCACATGTCCTTTATCAGTTTGAGGAAGTTCCTTTCTCGTCCTGGTTGTTGAGAGGTTTTCTCATGGCTGTTGGATTTTGTGGAATGCTTCTTCTGCATATATTGAGATGATTATTTGGTTTTATACTTTATTAATATAATGTAGTTCATTAATTGATTTTCAATGTTGAACCAACTTTACTCTTCATGGAATAAATCCCACATGATCATTGTGTATGATCCACTGTATATACCGCTAGATTAAGTTTGCTAGCATTTTGACAAAGGTTTTTGCATCAATGTTTGCAATGTACATTGGTCTGTGGTTTTCTTTTGATCTTTGCCTAACTTTGATATTAGGCCTCTTAGAATGAGTTGGGAAGTGTTCCCGCCACTTCTGAATTCTGAAAGAGTTTGTGTAGAGTTGGTATTATCTTTGAAGGTTTCATATAATTAACCAGTGAAGCCATGTCGACTTGAACTTTTCTTTGTGGGAAAAAATTTAGTTACTAATTCAGTATTTGTGTTACAGGTTTATTTACATTTTCTATTTCTTCTTTAGTTAGTGTTGGTAATTTGTGCCTAACAGTTTTTCCATTTCACCTGTTGTTTTATATGGTTGGGATAAGGTTGTTTATAGTATTCCTTTATAATCCTTTTAATTTATCTAGCATCAGTGGTGATTTCATAGTTTCATTACTGATTTCTATAATTAATATCTTCTCTGTTTCCTTTTTATTTATTTTGTTTTGATATTTGGTCAGTCTAGTGAAAGTTTTGTCAATAAGACTTTTGGTTTGATTCATTTTTATGTACTGTTTTTCTATATATTTTGCTGAATATATTATATATAATATGATACTACTATAATATATAATAATCTCTCTATATATGAAGCTTAAGTTACTGATTTGGAACTTTAATTCTTTTTTACTCTAAATGGTTAAAGCTATGATTTTTTTTCTAAACCCTGCTTTATCTACATCCAATAAATGTAGATATGCTGTAGTTTATTTTCATTTACCTCAAAATATTTTCTAATTTCTCTTGGAATGTCTTTGTGATTTAATATCTAAATATTTGGAGATTTCTAAAATTTCTCTCTGTTTTTATTTGTAACTTAATTCTGTTGTGATTATAGAATATATTTTGAAAGAGTTAGCAAACCCTTCAAATTAATTGAGACATTATATTTTCTAGCATTTGCTTAATGTGTAGAATATCCATGTGTGCTTGAAAAGAATGTGTATTCTGCTGATGTTAAATGATGTATTTTATAAATATCTAGATTTTTTTGATGGTGTTATTTAAGATGGTTGTCTCTTTTCCAATTTCCTCTCTAGTTTTTCCATCAGTTATTGAGAGAGAAGTATGGAAATCCCCAATTGTTAGTATTAAATTTTTTTCTCCTTCAATTCTGTCCATTTTTATTTTAGTACTGTGGGTGCTCTTTTGTTCAATGCATATGCATTTCTAATTGCCACATTTTTCAGATGTATTGACCTTTTATCATTATGACTGTCCATTTTGTCTCATAATTTTTCTTGACTTAAAGTCTATTTTGTCTAATATTGATATAGGCATTCCAACTGTCTCGTGATTACTGTTTGCATGATGAATCTTGTTTTTCTCCTTTTACTTTAGCCTATTTATATCTATGAACCTAAAATGTGTCTCTTATAGATGTTATATAGTTTGACCTTGATTTTTATCCAATCTGATTTTTGCCTTTTGATTTGTGTTTCTTCCATTCATAGTTAATGTAATTATTGATATGGTTGGATTTGTATCCTCCATTTTACTGTTTTCTGTCTCATAGTTTTTGTTGTTCCTCTTTTCCCTTTCTACCACCTTCTTTTCTATTATATATATGTAGTGTGACATTTTATTATTCTGTTTTGATTTTTAAAAATAAAATTTAAAAGCATTTTCTTAATATCTGCTTTAGGGATTATAATACACATTTTATCTTGTCATAGTCTACTTCAGGATAGTACTGACTTAATTCTAGTGGAATAGAACTGCTTTGATCCAATATACCTTCATTTCTTTTCCAAATTTGTGTTTTTACACATATATTTAGATATTTTATAAACACGGCAATGTAATGTTGTAATTATTGCCTCATACAACTTTAAGTCTCTTAAAGAAATTAAGAGATAACAGAAAAATTTTGTATTTATATAGCCTTTTATTTATATATTTACCATTTTTAGTGCTCTTCATTTGTTTCTGTCAATTTGAGCTGTTATCTAGTGTTATTTTCTCTCAGCTTTAAGGACTTCATTAGGTATTTCTGCTTACAACAAATATCCTCAGTTTTTTGTCTGGGAATGTTTCATTTCACCTTTATTTTTGGAGATAATTTTCCTGGATAGAGAAATGTTGGTGGACGGGTTTGCTTTCTTGTTTCTTTTAGCACTTCATTTGTCTGCCTTCTGGCCCTTCTTATTTCTAATGAGAAGTCATTAATCATATTCTTTTTCCCCTGGACATGATTTGTCATTTTTCTCTTGCTGCTTTCATGAATTTTCTCCTTATCTTTCAACAATTTGACTATGATGTGTCTGAGTGTGAATCTTTTGGGTTTTATTCTAGTTGGCATTGGCTGAGCTTCTTGGATCCATAAGGTACTGTTTTCCATCAAATTGGGACATTTTCAGCCATTATTCCTTCAAATGTTTTCTCATCACCCTTTGTCTCTCTCCTTTTTTTCTAATTCCCATGAGAAGTATGTCAAGTATCCCTTGACATCCCATAAATTTCTCACGCTCTGTCCACTTTCCTCCTGTCTTTTTCTCTCTGTGTCCTTCCAACTGGATGATTTCTATTGCTCTATCTTCCAGTTCACTGATTTGATCTTTTGCTCTTTTAAATCTACTGTTGTGCTTACTATAGTGAGTTTTAAAATTTCAGTTAATTATACTTTTCAAATCTGCACTTTTTATTTTTAAGTAGTTTTTCTTTCTGTATTGAAAGTTTCTATATGTTGTTCATTACTGTCATGATTTCCTTTAGGTATTTAACACAGTTTTCTTTTAATTATTTTCATATATTTATAATAGCTATTTTAAAGTCTTTAAAGCCTTTGTCTGCTAAATTATACACCTGGGCCCATTCAGGGACATTTTTGTATTGACTGCTTTTTTTTTTTTTTTTTTTTTTTTGAGACGGAGTCTTGCTCTGTCGCCCAGGCTGGAGTGCAGTGGCACAATCTCAGCTCACTGCAACCTCTGCCTCCCGGGTTCAAGAGATTCTCTTGCCTCAGCCTCCTGAGTAGCTGGGATTACAGGCATGCGCCACCACGCCCAGCTAATTTTGTATTTTTAGTAGAGACGGGGTTTCTCTATGTTGGTCAGGCTGGGCTTGAGCTCCCGACCTCAAGTGATCCACCCGCCTCAGCCTCCCAAGTGCTGAGATTACAGGCATGAGCCACTGTACCCAGCTCATCAATCATTTTGCTTATGGCCATTACGTGGGTGTGAATCCATTGTTCACAATTGTTTCACTTTGTATTTCCCTAATAACTTTATGATATTGAAAATATTTTCAAGTTTTTATAACCCATTTGTGTATGTACCTTGGAGAAATGTATTTTCAAATCTTTCCACTTTCAAAATTGAGTTGTTTTTCTTCTTATTATGAAGTCTCAAGAATTCTTTGTATATTCTGAACTAAGTTCTTTTCCATAAATATAAATTTCAAATATTTCCTTCTAGTCTATCTTATGTTGTCATTTAAAAAAATTATATATTTGAAGAGCAAAATTTGTAATTTTAGTGAAGTCAAATTTATCATTTTTTCCTTTTGGGATTGTACTTTTGGTACCAGATCTTAAGAAATTTGTATCTAACCCAAAGTAATGAAGATTTTCAATCTGTACTTCCTTCTAAAAGTCTGTTTTTTGAGTTAATTTTTATATATGGTGTGAAGTATGAATTGAAGTTCTTTTTTTTTATGTATGTATATCCATTTTTACTGCACTACTTGTTAAAAAGAATTTCCTTTCTCTATTTAATTATCTTGGCATCTTTCTCAAAAATCAGTTGACCATAAATGAAAGGGTTCATTTCTGAATTCTCAATTCTGTCCCAGTGAACTACATGTCTGTCCTTATTCCTATACTACACTGTCTTGATTACTGTAACTTTAAGGTAAGTTTTAAAATCAAGTAATGTAAGTCCTCCAACTTTGTTCTTCTTTTATCAAAATTATTTTGTCTATTTTGGGGTCCTTTGCATTTTCATGTAAATTTTCGGATCAATTTGTCAGTTTCTAAAGAAAAGCTTTATTAGATTTTCATAGAGGTTATATATTTAGTCCATGAATTAACTTGTAGAGAATTGTTATTTTAACAACATTGAGTCTTGGAATCCATGAACTTGAAATGTCTCTCCATTTATTTACATATTATTTAATTTCTTTAGTGTTCAAGTCTTGTAAAAATGATTTCTAAGTATTTTATTTGTTGATATGTGAATGGAGCTATGTCTTAATTTCACATTTGGATTGTTTGTTGCTAGTATATACATATGTTACTGATTTTTATATTGATCTTATATCATCCTATGATGTAGCTAAACTCAGTTTTTAGTTCTAGTTGTTTATAGATTTCTTATAATTTTCTACATATAGAATAATTTCATCTGCAAATAAAGCCAGTTTTATTTCTTCTTTATCCTTTAATATCTATTTTCTTGCCTCATTGCACTGGCTAAATTTCCCAGTACAAAGATGCATGGAAGTGGTGAATGCCTTATGCCCTATCTTAAGGGGAAAGCATTACATCTTTCATCATTAAATATGACATAAGTATAGAGTTTCCCCTGCCCCACATGTCCTTTATCAGTTTGAGGAAGTTCCTTTCTCGTCCTGGTTGTTGAGAGGTTTTCTCATGGCTGTTGGATTTTGTGGAATGCTTCTTCTGCATATATTGAGATGATTATTTGGTTTTATACTTTATTAATATAATGTAGTTCATTAATTGATTTTCAATGTTGAACCAACTTTACTCTTCATGGAATAAATCCCACATGATCATTGTGTATGATCCACTGTATATACCGCTAGATTAAGTTTGCTAGCATTTTGACAAAGGTTTTTGCATCAATGTTTGCAATGTACATTGGTCTGTGGTTTTCTTTTGATCTTTGCCTAACTTTGATATTAGGCCTCTTAGAATGAGTTGGGAAGTGTTCCCGCCACTTCTGAATTCTGAAAGAGTTTGTGTAGAGTTGGTATTATCTTTGAAGGTTTCATATAATTAACCAGTGAAGCCATGTCGACTTGAACTTTTCTTTGTGGGAAAAAATTTAGTTACTAATTCAGTATTTGTGTTACAGGTTTATTTACATTTTCTATTTCTTCTTTAGTTAGTGTTGGTAATTTGTGCCTAACAGTTTTTCCATTTCACCTGTTGTTTTATATGGTTGGGATAAGGTTGTTTATAGTATTCCTTTATAATCCTTTTAATTTATCTAGCATCAGTGGTGATTTCATAGTTTCATTACTGATTTCTATAATTAATATCTTCTCTGTTTCCTTTTTATTTATTTTGTTTTGATATTTGGTCAGTCTAGTGAAAGTTTTGTCAATAAGACTTTTGGTTTGATTCATTTTTAT
>NW_012117488.1:7336826-7393563 GCF_000951035.1 Colobus angolensis palliatus | reverse complement strand
CCAGGATGGTCTCGATCTCCTGACCTCGTGATCCGCCCGTCTCGGCCTCCCAAAGTGCTGGGATTACAGGCTTGAGCCACCGCGCCCGGCCGCTGCTTTTTTTCCTCATTGTGGATCACACAAGTTTTTGTCAAAAATGTGTTTTTTAAAATAACATGTGATAGTAGCTCTGGATTTTGACTATTTTTTTCCCTGAGGGTTGGTTTTATTTTTTATTAATAACTTCCTTTGTCTTAATCTATGGAATCTATATCCCTCATGATATGTGACTGCTGATTTCTCTGCTTAGTTTTTTTTTTTTTCTTATTCTAATTTTTATATTGTAACCTGGTTTCCTAGAGATTGTCCTGTGTCTCCGTAGCTTAATTGTTGTTTAATGATTGATCAGAGGTTGCACTCAAACACTGGGCCCGGCCAGTGCTGATGGAACTGTGTAGGAATTGAGGAGCACGTGCAGTATTTAGGCCGTTTGGAAGTCTGTACCAGCTTTAACTTTCCACTAGACCCTCTTTCATCTCCTTTGTGCATGTCATTACCTCTCAGTCAGATTGTATACAGTAAGGTGGGCACACTGGGTAGCCTGGTGAATGTACATAACCTCTGTCTGCCTGTCTCATCTTAATTTACCCTGTTATGTTTCTTGCTATAACACCAATGTGCTGCTTAGCCCTACTAGGGCCATAGCCTTAGACTTGTAGAGCTGGGCACTTTCCTTATTAATTTCTTTCAGTTTGCATTCTTCGTTGACAGTATCACTAATGGGTTTTTTGGCCTCCACTCCAAATCAAATCAGCCCCCTCTCGTGTCAGCCCCTTCCAGAAGTGAAGCTGCTAGTTTTCATGACCAGCCCTACCCTGGTAGAAGTACTGTCCTGACTGAGCTATAAAGGAGTGGGAGCAGCCCCAGGCAAGAACATCTCTGACTCCCACTGTTTTTAGGCAGAGTTCAGTGGTTCCTCACAATTAAATGTTTCTCAATTTGTTGTTTATGACTGCTCAATTTCTAGAGCCATGAAATCATTGTTTTTGATAATTCTGTCCAGCTTCATAGTTGTTTCTTGGGGAGATTTCCTGACTTACTTCCACATCACCAAAAGTCCTGCCTCACATGGCAGCTGTTAAAATGGCAAGTTCACATGCTGAAGTTCTACTTATCAAGGAACCATTCTATAGATTCTTTGTACCATTTTGGTACAAATTTTGGATCTCTGGTAATCAGAACAATCTGTTCGCCATGCTACCCAGTCAGCCCACCTTGCTATGCAATCTGTCATCTGAGTCCTATTTGATATGAGGAATTTTACATTTCTGCAATAATTGCCAGTAACTTTTTTGTGTAGTATTTTCTTTTGAATACCACATGGATGGCATCTGACACTGTTTGTAATGCTGAATTTAATGGAAGTTTACAAATAAGTTATTCTATGATTCTCCTTTAAAAATGCAGATATACATATATGTATATAGTATTATATCCTGTCTCTTCCATAACACAGAATGTTTAAATGGTTAACATTTGTGCTGCAGTATAGCTTTCTGGCTCATGAAAAATGAAAGCTATCAGCGATCTGGGCAATAAGATTCATCGCCAATAGTCACTAGCAACAGCACACAGCATTTTAATATCAGCGAGGTCCACAGCTAGCAGTAAGAGCTGGTGTAATTGAAAGACGTTTAGGTGCAATCATTCTGCTGTTTGCTCCTTGCCAGGTTCAACATGGGATTGTGTGAGTATTTGAAGAAAACAGCAATTTTTTCATATCTTTGAAAGATATAAAAGGCGTAGATTAGTGCTTAAATTTAAGGAATATGGTAATTTAAAATCATGTGGCTCTAAAATAAAAAGGCATTTTATTTATCTGGTTGATTGAAGCTTTAGAAAAGCTATGCCTTGGATACAAGTGAACCGATAATTCTGGTCTAATGTTGCCGTGGTAACAACTCATGCTGATATAATTGAGAACATCTTATACATCCTGGTTCGAACATTTTCTCCCTGCCATTTTGAGTTGTTCTAGTGGTATATGAAGGAGGCTGGGATAACTAGCTTGAAAGAAATTCAATCTAGTTATAGACATCTTTGGCATTAATCTGATGTTTACTAGTGATATCTCATGCTAGGCAGTTATGCTTTGTTTCTAGGGGCTTCTCTTTTTAAAACAAAAGAAAGCTCTTTTCATTTTCTGTGTGCTGCGTGCTCCAGTGTGTGTGTTTACACCATCGGTTCTTCTCCCTCTAGAGATTAGCATAACTCCCTTTGCTGTTGGATTGTTGTTTTGAGCAATATGTTTTGGAAAGGTTGGTTTTCATCATGAGTGGTAAGTATGCTCTCTGAGACTCTGCAGCTGTTTATTTAAAAAATATATTTATAAGAGGAAAAAATATTTTTAAAGGGACAGCTATAAAGCCAGAGCTACTGTGGATTATATTTTGCGGTGATGCTTTTGTACTTAGGCATTTTAGTAAATTGCCTTCAAAAACCAGTAAGAACTGTAAACAATTAATGTCACTATTAATAATCAATACCAATAACCAGTTTCTGATTTTCTTTATGGTTTGATTTATTGTATTTGTTGGGCACTGTTATTAATTGTGTTATAAATTAGTAAATAGACTAACCATAAGAGAGGATTTTCTTTTAGTATCTGATCCTGAAGATAATTAGTTTAACTCTCCTTTGATTAGCTTTGTCGTCCTAATGCTAATTTTTGTTAGATTGTTTTTATTAGATTTTTAAAATAGTAATCTTGAAAGTAAGATGCTGCCAAAATTTTGTTGATGTCTTGGTTGTTTTTACCTAAAATTTATTGAGAAATAAGGATTTAATGCTGAAATAATTAGAGTATTTGGTTTTGTAGGTTTTGTTAAAATGTTTAATAAACAGTTTTTGGGGGAAATCGTTTTTTAGAATAAGCACACTTGTGACAACTAGTCTCTTTTTTATTGTAATGTTATTTATTTTTTCTAAATATTTCCAAAACTATTTTTTTGAGAAAATATACTACAGTATGTACTGCAGTTTATCACAGGGTAAAAGCTGTCACTTCAAGCCAAACCTGCAGCTAAAAATAGATATCCTGTTGTTAGAGTGAAAAATATTTGCTTAGAGCATAATTCATTAGCATCTTTTGCTTAACTAAAGAATAAGATGCTTGGAAGTTAACCTTTGATTCAGATATTTTTAGGAGAAGTAGAATATGGTTTCTCTGATAATATAACAGTCTTATAATTTGCATTTAAAAGATTTGGAATTGGAATTTAGAAACTAAAAGGTGGATTTTTGCTGTATAATGATAGAATTCAAGATTGATGAACCTTTTCTTTCATAACTGGAGATCACCTCATTATAATCAATAAACATTCTTTATCTTGCTGCAGTACAATATATCTTAAACGTTGTTATATATTTGTTTGTAGAATAATACTAAGTATTAAAGGGACATTTTAACATGCAAAATATTAAGAATTAACTGGATCGTTGTTTTCCTGTTACTGAAATAGATCTTTCTGATCTGCTGTTCTAAATTTGAACTAATATTACAAAATCAACATAGCATTCCTTAGGATTTCTATGGATATCAAACTGAATATACCTGGTTATCATACATATTTTTATTTGAATCAGGCCAATGTATATTTTCTCTTTGAAAATTTGGCATATAATCTAGAATCTTTAGGTAACCACTGTGGTATTCTGGTGGACAGGATGGATTGGATTTAGCTGAAGAAAAATGTTGTTGCTTCACTATTGCTTTATTTTTCTTTAAAAAGCTATGCATTATAGATAGTATTTGATATATTTGATTATATTGGCCTTCTCTTCTAGCCATTTTATACCACAGTAATCATAGTAATCACAGCTAGGCATTCTGACTTTGTCGAGATTGCCCAATTTCAGCTGATTTTAATCATGTCATAAATGGTTAAATGCCCTAGCCATTTCAAAATGTGGAAAATTAAAAGTGAAGTGTGGTTTTATTTGTAAAAATAAGCAAGTGCTAGGCCTTTTAATCTAAGTCTGTAACTACACATGTGGTATTTTTGTGTACGTGGTACTTTTCTCGTTATAAGGCTTTTCCTTTTATCCTTTGCCAATTAAATGTTGGTTTTCTCTGAGAATCCATCTTTGGCCTTCTTTTGATGCTACATTCTCTCCAAAAAATCTCATCCATGCCTACGTTTTCAATCATTACCTGTCAGTTCAAAAGTGGATTTTCTTCTATCATCCCTAAATCTGCTCCATTTTCATTGACTCTGATATCTGTTAATGATCTCACTGCCCATGCAGGAAGTGAAAACAGAAACCTTGGTCATTTCTGGCTTGTTTCTTACCCTCAGACATGAACTCAGTCATTAAGTTCTATTGATTCTACATCAGAAATCACTCAATATTCTCCAGTCTTACTGACTCTGGGAAGGCTTCTAGATCTCTTCTCAATCCTATTACAATAACTGCATCACTGGTCTCCCAGCTTCCAGTTTTATATCTTCCAGGCCGTTTTCCACACTGAAAGTTTTAAAATGAAAATATGCCCATTTTTTAACCTAACGTGAAAACTTTCAATTATTCCCTTTTGCCTTTAAAATAAAAGTTAAACTCCTTATTAGGTCATATGCAATCAATGACTTACCTTTCTGGTTTTATTTGCAAAATCTCTCTCACAAGTTTTGATCTAGCCATACTATATTACATATGATTCCTTGCTACCTTTCCATATTTATAGTCTTTATCATAAAAATTCAGAGAACCAGTTAGTATCTCCGACACTGACCCTGTAGAATTAGGTGATTTCTCTGTACTCCCAAAGCACACTTACAAACTATAACAATTATTGTATTATATTGAAATTATAAATTTGTGTGTCACTTTCTAATCTCTAAATGTTGAACTCAAGTCAAGGATAGTGCCTTATTCATTGTATGTTTCTAGTAGTCACCCCAGTATCCCAAACACAGTAAAGAACCCAATAAATACTTACAGAATTAATGATAACCTAAATATAATTCATTTTTACGTACTTGAACACTTTCCTTACATTGCCAATGAAAAATATCAGTGTGGGTTTTGATTTTTTTGGTTCAAAAATTACAGTAACCATAGTATTTACTTGTTCCTTCCTCAACTTTGTAGGATAAAGCCATATAAAATGCTTAAGAAACCAAGTTGTACCAGTCAGTACCTTTATCTTTCAAGTATTTAAAAAAAATTGGTCATAAGTGTGAAAAGAGCCTTCACTTTCTAAATGTTTTTCTTACTCATAACCCTTTTTGTGACGTTTTTGCTCTTGTTAAGCAAACAAGGTCTATAAAGAAATACTAAAGGAACCTCTCTAGAAATCAGTCAAACTATTGTAAGACCCTTTTGTTTAGAGGACGTAGCAACTTACTCAAATAAGCTTAAGCAGAAGAAGATACAGGTATTGGGATGCAGAGTATGTCGTGGAGCTCAAAGGCAAAAGTAGAGTTGAGCTGTCCCAAAGAGGAGAATTGATTTGAAAAGCTGACTGGAATCATAATAGTACCTTTCTCAGTTTTTCTCTCTGAGATCACATGATGTCTACTTTTTTCCTTGTATTTGCTTTATTATCCTCACTGTGTAGTGAATAGGTTTCTCTGATGCTTGTGCAAAGTGGAACTTAGTCATCTGAAAGTTTCAAAGTTTATGTGCTTTCCTAGTTTATGTGCTTATTGATATAACTAGCATCATTATTTCAAAATCCTGGGTGAGAACCCTGGCCCAGCTGTAGTTGAGGGCAAATCTCTGAAAAAGAAGGCATGAATCTGCTATGAATTACAACACCATACAGACTTGAATACCAACACTTCATTAATTTCCCTTTCTGGATTCTGACTGAAAATCCTATAAGAAAAAAAAAATGGGAAAGCAGTACATCATTTCTGAAATTAAAGATGGTTATTTGCCCAAATATGTATAAGATTTTGATGATCAGACTCCAAAGTCTAATTAACAGTTTTAATTTGAGTAGCTTTACTTCATGGAAAAGAAATAAACAGTAGTTTCACCCTCACTAACTTGGAGGGATGAGGAAAATAAGTGGAAGATCCAATACTGCTCATTACTTTCATTCTAAAACAGCTATAGTGGGACAACCAAGAATGTATTAGGCCATTTCAAGTTGAAAAGTGGCCTCTCTTTAAATACAGAAGGCTCTTTCCTGATGTAGAAGGCATCACTACCAGCAAGGAATCCTATAGTCCTGGCCACTTTCCCATTTATGAAGGTCACTGGATTACTTAACTGATAATGTAAAATATGTATACACTAAATGATGTGAAGATTTAGTCTAACAGCACCTAAATAGGAAGTGAGAAGGGCCAAAGAAAAAACACTTACCTTATTTGGGGCATTTGTAAAGTTCTGAAAAGCTTATAATTGTTCATGAATGAATAAACAAGAAAAGCAACAATGCAGAACCTGTAAAAGAGGTTATACACCATAAAACGATAAAGTCACATCTTCAAGAGGTAGAGAATGAACTTATATTTAGAAAATATTTGTGCAGGAGAGTATAACACAAAAAGTTATAGATTCCATCTGTGTTAATTCTTAAAATTTTAAGTGAGTATGGAGTTAGTGAACTAAGACATGAAACAAAGATAAAACAAGAACCTAGAATGAAAAGATTACTGGCTGAGAGGCAGGAATGGAAAAGAAGCATAATGATGTGATAGGGAGAAGTTATAAGAAAATAAACCTGGCATTTTCAGAATATAAAGCTGCATTAGAGACAGTAAAAAGCAGAATAATCACTGCAGAAAAGTAAATTAATAATGTGAAGATCTATCCAGATAGACCCTAATAGAATGTAGAGGAAATGGACAAGATAAAAATTATAAGATGAAAAGTATGTTACATAAAAGCAGGACAAAAAATTTAAAAAGAAAATAAAAAGAAATTTTACAAATTGGATGGACAGCATTCCAATAGAACAGAACAGATATGATTTATAGAATAGAAGCAATAACAAAAAATATGATTCAGGAAAATTTGTTAGTTGAAGAAAAACCTGAATCTGTAAATTGAAAGACCTCATTGTGCTTTGACAAGATTAACAAAGATGCCAGTATCTAAATATATCCTGGTGCGTATTTGGAATTTCCAGCATAAAAAAATGAAATCCATAAACATTCTGATGTCTTTTTATCTTACAATCTTAACATGAAGTTTGTCCTATAAAGAAAAAAATTCAAAATTGGAGACTAGATAACTTAAAAATCTTTTCAGGCAGAAATTATTGAAGATCAACAGCACCTTGAAATGCTGAATAAACTGTAACAAGTGCCCTTTTAAATGAATACCTGAATTTACTCTTTAAGTGAATTCTAATTTAGAATTAAAATAAATTCCCAAAGTGCAAAAATTGAAGTAGTAAATGAAAACCAGAGCTGTAAGGGGGAGCATACTTCAACTGCCCTGAGGACATTTTTAGACCTTGATGGGGCTTTCGTTTAAAATGGCCTCACAGAGATGGAAGACAGGTGGTTTAATGTATGCAGGTTAGGATTTCTTAGCACCCTGTATAAAGCCGGGATCCTGCAAGGATCATAACCTCAGTGAAAGCTTAGATTAGAAAGTAAAACCTCTCCACTGACAAAAGGAGAAAATAAGGAAGCTTGTGTTTCTTGGCTTGGGTTCCTGGGAGCAGGGGAGGGATGTGTGTGCATGTGTAGGATGCCTCTCCTGAGAATTTTTAATCAACTGCCTCCTCTCAAGCACGTTTCAGTTTTTAATCTGTATTAATTGTGTGGTCTAGGAACCACCAATAAAATACATTACCAGAAGAGTTGCAGGCTTGTAACATATACTCTGTACCAGGCAGAAGCTAATACAAAACCCTGTACTGGGACACATCCTCAGACCAAGACCTGCAGGTTTCTCGCAGATAAAGCCCCACTGAACTTTGTGTTCACAGTTCAGAAACAAAAATAGACACACACACACACACTTACACACATACTGCAAATGATATTTAGATACAACAGGATTAGAACCTGCTAATAATGTCAGTAGACATAGTAAAATTATCACGTATCTCTACTATATTAAATTAGTGACATAAAAATAAATATAAGAGGGAAAAATGTATATAATTCTAACAGAGCCTTAAAATATACAAAACAAAATTGACCTATGTAGAAGAAATTTTATAGATATAGATAGAGAATTCTTACCCAGTAATTAAAGAATACACAGGAATATGTAGAATACTTACAAAATTAATCATATGACTAAACGTATTCAACAAGTTTCAAATAATTGATATACAGGCTACAGTATATCAATTCTTAATTACTTAATTACCACAAGGTAATTAAGTTCAATCAGTAATAAAAAGCTTTTTAAAATCACACAAATATATACATTTGGAGATTTAAAAGTTTTAAATAACTTACAAAGAATTAACTGGTAAATTTAAGGTATAACTATGTATCAGAACTTGTGAGGTGCAGCCAAAGTGGATATAGAGTTAAATTTTAAGTACTTAAATTAGGAAAAAGAAAGATATTCATGATATAAGAAAACAAGTTTAAAAAGCCACATGGTTAATCAAAAGAAGAAAGAAACTAGTAAAGACATGAGCAAAGATCAGTGGGTAGAATAGAAAATAAAGATACATAAAAATCAAAGATTAGTTTATGGAAAAATATTTTAAAGGACTAATTAGAACTATATCTATTTTAAAAATTGAATCACAGAAACTTTATTCAGAACTTAACAAAATTAGGACTGGAGAGTTTTACATACAAGTTTTAGAAAACATTCAAAGAACAAGAATTTCAATCTTGTATGAAATTTTCCAGTGCATTAAAAAAGAGAAAACACTCTTAAATTCGTATTGATTCTAGGATAGTTTTACACGTCAAATATAGGAAAAGAAAATTAGTTAGATACATTTTCTCTGAAGTTGGGAATAGGAAAAGGATGCCCACTGCCATTGTTTCTGTACATCATTGCACTGTTAGTCATAACCGAGCAGTAAAACAAGAAAAACATGGACAGAGCCAAATTGTCATTATTCACAAATGATTTGTGATTGGTTCCAAAGAAGACCCCAGTGAATCTACCAATGTGATTTCAGAATTGATAAGAGTCTGGCAAGATTGCCAGACATAAAAAAATCAATATATAAACATCAACTATGTTCTATACATCAGCAACAAACAAAAAAGGTAATTTTTTAAAATCTCCCTTTTACAATAGCAACCAAAGTGCTAAATAACATAGGTATAAATCTAATAAAAGTGTAATAAGACCTTTAAGGGAAAATGTATAGAATTCTACCGAGGGATATTTACCTAATCTTTAACAATAAGATATTATTTTTTATACTCGTTAGATTAGCAAAAAATGGAAAGTCCAACATTAACAAATTTTGTTGTAGATATAGGGCATCAAGGATATGGTGGAACAATAAATTGATGCTACTATTTATTGAGCCATTTGTTACTGCCAAAGTTGATACTATGCATTCCCTATCATCTAGCAATCCATTCTTAACTCTATATTGTCGGGCAACAAGACAAAATATTTCAATTCAGGCCTTTCTGGAAAATCCTTGACATATGATTGTAGTAGATATAATACTCCTACAGGAAACAGCTTTATTGAACAATTAAGGAAGTAAAATATACTTAAAGGAGCATTTCAGAGGTTGCCTGGGTCATTAGTTTTATGACTATAAATTTACTTTGAGTTTTCATTACAGAATTATATAGGAAACATCACTAGTCAAACATGGCATGGATGGCCTACAAAATCCACAACATCCCCAGATGGAGAGCTGTTGGGAGAGAAAGCATGTACATGTGATTAGTTGTGAATGAATACACTGTGTGAATTCATAGTGTATCCATCTATCCATGTAGATGCGAGTCAAATAAGTTAATGTATTTCTATTAGAATGATTATTTAAATATATATCTCATTAAAAGTTAATATTTTTCCATATAAAACTATAATAAAAATTTTTATTTTTCACAGTTTAGTGAGTCAGTCAATTATGCTGTTCCCTTGTACTTAAGACTTGATGAAAAATTAACAAGTAATAAAACACAGAGAGGAAAGAAGAGTAAAATAAATATTGTAATAGGAAGTGTAACTTTCATTGCCTATTAAACTTGCAAATAATCATATATATGTGACTTTAGTCTTTATAGAAAGACTAATTAATCATCTTAGAAATCAAAAGTAGGCATAGTCCAATCCAATAAACTGTACAATTACAACTGAAGTATTAAAGTTGTTTTTTATACCCACTATCATTTTTAAGGTTATAGTGAATTTAGTTTGAATCAGTATGTTTAATATGATGAGGCAAGTGCCCCTTCAGCAAAGTGAACACAATTATTCTTCAGCTGCAAAGGATAGAAGATGATAATGTATTAACACATTTCCAGAGAAAAGTTTTGGTTGGTTTTAAAAAAAGGATATCCAAAGAATTTCTTGTAATCCTTATATAAAACATTTTTGGTATGTATATTCAATTGTTATATCATTCTATTTCTATGTGCAGTACAGTAGCAAACATGTATAGATGGGTAATTTCTTGTAGGTATGTTATTTTATATGTTATTTAATCTCTGTTTATTCTTTTTGATCAAGCACGCAAATCATCAGATGCATCTGGTAGGAAAACCTTTTTTTACAGAATAATTCTGTTATTTTGATTATTATCATAAGCTAAATTTTTATGAGATATTTTGTGGCAATTAGAATATTTTGTATGAGTTTTTATAGTTCCGTTTACTGAAAATATTTTTAGTGTGTACGTATGTGGGGAGGGGGAGAGTATTTTTAGAAATACCAAATAGAGCTCTAAAGAGGTAGATGTTTGAATAGGGGTGGAAGAAGACAGACTAATGCATTCCCCTAGATTTACACTTTCCAGAGATTTTGGCAAGATTTTGGAAGAAATTGTTCTCTTCTGTTATTTAATGATAGAACTTGGTATTTGCATAGGTAACCTACCTTAGTTTCCATCCCGTTTTGTTCTTTCTGGCATACACTAAATAATTATTAAATAGAATAATACTTTTATTATGGTAAAGGAGAGAGATGAAAATAATGACAAAGACAGTAGAAGGAACATGAATTATTATCTTCTCAGTAACAAATTTTTAAACTGTTATTACAAAAATGACACTATTAAAAACACATTATTGTTTGTGGTTCCTAATATTTTATCATTCTCTAATAGAAAATTTTTAATAGCCCTGTTCCTTATTCCCTACAAAAATAGCCATCAAGGTCTAACATATTGAGACCTCTAATTCTCATCATCCCTCATTATTTTATCTGATTCCCCTCTTCCTTAGCAAAAGATCTTGCCTTCTATTTCCAGGGAGAAATAGAATCTAGCAACTGTGAACTAACTCAGTTTACTCCTGTTTTTACCCATGCATTGAAAAGCACATCACTATGCCAAAAAATATCTCCCTGATTCGGCACCTGCTTGCCTGTGCACTTCATCTCCCACTGATGTTTTACATGTACCCAATGCTACAGTTATTACAAGTCAGTTGCTGTTTCCTGGATAAACCATGCTCTTCTTCCATGCCATTTATATAAGATCACCTCAGCCTAGGAGATCTTTTTCCCCAACTTTATCTGCCAGAGGAGTTCTTTATCTTTCAAGATTCAGCACAAATGCTGTGTCATCTATTATGCCTTACCTTACTGTCCAAGAATTTCCCCCTCCCAGCTCTCACAGCACCTTATAATTGCCTTTGTTGTAGTCTTTGTCACATTCCATTATGATGATTCATGCAAGCTTCTCATTTCCTTAACAGTGGAAATATGTTTATTCTTTGTAGTATTCAGAGTCTAGCTCAGAATCTGACACCACTAAGTGGTGCTCAATAAATATTGTTGAAAGGATTGTTAAACCAGCACTGAGGAAGTGGAATGACTGAAAAATACTAAAGTCTTTCAGAAGGAAGAAACCAGGTGTTATAATGCATAATGTCTTTCCTACAGTATATTTTGACTGAATAACAGAACTCCAGAGATGGTATTGCAATAGTTACAGGATATGTATGTCAATACTTGCTTTTTAATATTGTTGTTATGAGGACTATTGTTGTGAGAACTTAAAGTTTTTGTTAGTTGTTTTAAGGAAAATAAGATTATTGATTTTGGCACTAAACAGTAGTTACTTATTTTAATTTCTTTACTCTTTAATTTTAAGATAACTTATTTGAATACAGGTGATCAAATAATTGTATTTCTATATTAACATTTTATTTCTGTATATGATATTCTGAAAAAAAGCGTATTGGTGACTTCATGCTAATATGTTATTCATATAATTTAATCATTGTCTAATTTATTTTTTGGACACAAGCTTGCTCCTCTTCAGAAATATCTGGTAGGCAATTACTTTTTAATAAAACAAATATTACCTTAAAAATTTTTTATTTATTGTTTGCAAGTTTTTATTTTCCTTATAAAGTTATACATTTTAAGTATATCAACTTAATAAAATATTTTCATTGATGAAGGAAATAGTTTGTTTAGTTTTGTTGGGTTTTATCTATGTAAATGATTTATATTGCAATTTCTTGTGTGATTATTTTAGAAAGAATAATTATAGCACCATGAAACAGTAAAAGATGTACAAGGTAGTAGAAGAAAGATTAATAAAGAGTAATAAAGTAAAAGAAAGATAAATAGTAGAAGAAAGATTTATAAACTCAATACAAAATATGAATGATACTCAAGAATTGGATAATGTATACTATGACTAATAACATACTCTTTTTATCATATGCAGTAACCTAGTTTATCTTACACAGCAGCCAAAAAAACTAATAAATACATTTGTTAAATGTTAATAGTGAAACATTCTTAGAGTAGAATTATCTGAATTATATGGGATGAAGTTATGCTGTGTGTGAATTTTCAGTCAGTTTTCCTAATGTTTAAAATAAACTTTAAAATCTGATTTTTAAACTGTATTCTATGTCTAAATACATTCAAAAATTTGAGGGGGGATAAGAACTAAGTTGTGTTTTTATGAACTTGTGAAAATGCATAAAAATTGTCT
The DNA here is from genome assembly GCF_000951035.1 of Colobus angolensis palliatus. NCBI lineage: Eukaryota > Metazoa > Chordata > Mammalia > Primates > Cercopithecidae > Colobus > Colobus angolensis. Next base: position 7,380,497 of record NW_012117488.1, on the reverse strand, counting down.
CTCTTTTTTTTTCATCTCTTGAATGTGGGTGAATGTTCCTGCAAACAAATCTTGGGTGAACATATAGATTCCTTTGGTATGCTCATTTCCTTTAGAATGCAATGTGATAGACTCTTTAAATCATACAAACAGAAAAGATATATAATTGAAAATGTATACTTTTGGGAATAAATTTTTTGTGTGTCCTCTTTTTTGTAACATCTACTTTGTTCAATTATTTACCAATAGAGAATAAAATGTATTTCAGAAAAATCATTCTTCGAAGTATTTTTTTCTTAAGAAGAGTTACTAATCACTGTTAGATGCTTTGGAGATAGGTACCTGTGATCACACAGTTAGGAAGTATTAGAGCGAATATTCTAACTCAGATGTGCCAGGCTCCAAAACCATCATAATAGTTTAAATGGTTAAATGTAGATATGGCTTATATATTAGAACACAATAAGTAAACTAAAAAATTGAGAACTTGAAACTATATGCTTGATAGGGAATTCTGAGTTGAATGTAGAGCAGTATTTGAATCTGGCTGTCTCTCTCACATCTTATTTTATTAATTAGCTGCCAACCCTTTATTTCAGTGGATAGAAATTATTTAAATTACCAGAGAAGAGAAAAGCATTTAGAAGCTACATCCACCAATATCTAAACGTAATAAAATTCAAAGCAAATACATGTGATTTTAGATTGCTTGTTTTAGGGTTACACATAATCCAATATATTGTGAAATATTTTATTTTTGGTAGATTTGTTATTAAAAGATATGTATTTTGATTAACTTATATTTTTACAAAGATTAACTATGTTCATCTTTGCACCTACATAGTACACATAAAAACTAGAGATTTCGTATGTGTAGATACTGTTATATGAGAAAAAATGTTTCAGGAACAGGTTTTCCTCATGGAACTATTTAATAACATCATACTTAGTGCCCATCCTTTAATGTACTCAAAAAGACAATCCCTTTATATGTTGAAGTAATTCACAAAATGTAATATATTTGATTAATACTCATTTCTGATAATTTTCACATAAGACCTTTATAAAAACGTTTACTTACTCTCTACAGTATTATTTGACAGTAAACTCAGGAACATTGATGAGTACAGAGAATATTTTAAAGAATGTCTTGCATATTCTATTAGTGAATAAAATTAAATAATACCTGAAATTTTTCTTTTAGCTTATCACCAGGCAGGGAAAAGAAATTTTTTTCAACTTACCATCTTTGACAAATACTGTCAGTCCTTCCTTTGATCAGTTACTTTTTTCTTAACTCCAGATCCACTTAGCATAAAGTGACAGGAGAAGCTGAAACAGGATGTTAAGGTTGTTTTTTTTACCTTCCCTGACTCTTTTCTTTGTCTCTAAATTATTTATACTCATGTAGGCATCTGGAGAGTTTATATTGCAACTTGATGTGCAAGTTCTATAAATAAAAGATAACTAAAAATATTTTTCAGAAGAAACAAGAGGTATATTTTGGGAATCACAAGTTGTTTTTTCTTAAATGCCACAGTGCATGTTGCAATAAATTGTTTTTAATTTAATTTATAGCCATCATGTTCAAGTGAATGCCATGTGCAGATATGTCTGCTCCATGTGAAAAAAAGAAAATCTTACCTGTAAAACTACTCTTTTGCTTTTGTAACTAGCACTTTAATTTTTAGAAGCAAGGATGACTTGAACCATCCTAAATTTCAAGAAAAAATAACTATTTGGCCGGGCACAGTGACTCACACCTGTAATCCTAGCACTTTGGGAGGCTGAGCCAGAAAGTTCAACTTGAGCTCAAAAGTTCAGTACAAGCCTGAGCAGCACAGTGAGACCCTCGTCTCTACCAAAAATAAGAAAATTAGCCAGGCATGGTGATGCACATCTGTAGTCCCAGCTTCTCAGGTGGCTGAGGCAGAAGGATTGCTTGAGCCTAGTAGTCTAGGCTCTGGTGGACTGTGATCATGCCACTGTACTCCAGCCTGAGTGACAGAGCAAGATCCAGTCTTAAGTAATAAAAAGAAAAGAGAAAAATTTGCCACCCTTAATCCACCCCTGAGGAAGAATTACATTATATTTGGATGATTAGGTGAAATTCTTTGATTCATTGTTTAAGTGCATGAGATTTTCCTACAATGGGAAAGTTCTAAGTTTAAAAATTATTTTTCTCAGTTTTTCTAAAATAGGCATTCTGAGAGTATTTTACAGTAAAATACAAAGGATAGTTTATAGAAAGTACTAAAATAATGTCTTTAGAGATTCATACTCTAATGTTACTTAAAAACTAATGTCTGCTCTTGGTGCCTGTCATCATCATTTTGAAATCTCAAAACATTTAAAATGCCAAAAGCCTTTTTGGTTAGTAACGGTGTTTTCCCAAAGGTATGACATTGGTATGACATTTATAAAGGAGGAAAAATAAAGTATGTTTTAAAATAGGTACCTATCTCACTTCAGTACTACTGTATCACTGGGAATCTTAAAGAATCTGTGAGCCCTTCACTAGTATAGTCAGGTTTTATTCTTATACCTAAAGATATGAACAACAATACATTTTGTTAATGCTATTTTATCTCTTTGGAATATTTTTCCTATTTGTTTTTAAACACCTGAAGTTGTTTTCTAAGATAGCTTTTGAAAATGGGGAAACTTTTAACTGGTTCATCCTTCAATTTACAAATTTAAAACTTCAAACCATAGCTCTATAAAATAATGTGGCTGTTTTATACGTACATTATTAATCAATATATAAATATTTGGTTTTGAATTGCTTTACTTTAGTTTACATTTTAAATTGAGTATTCATTTAGTTTATGCTGCAAATTTAGAATAAGATTGTTAAACTGGATTTTTTGTTGTTGATGTTTTGTTCTGTTTTTAAGTCTTTGTTGGTGTCCTTTATGTGCTAGTCTGTGCTTTTATTTTTTCCCTTTGCCATTAGTAAAGAGAATACAAATCTAATACAGAACATAAATCCTTACACCTGAAAACAACTCTTTATCAAAATCAACTATTTTTGAAATTCCACAAATCAGTAGATTAATGTTCTCCAGATGTTTTAAATTCTTGTATCTAAAGGCTCTGTTAATATCACTGATGGCCTTTTTACAGTCACTATTTTGTCGTAAATTAATTTCTGACATTGTTACATTACTTTCTGCTATGTTTTCAGGAACAGAATTTTTGTTATGACATTTTAAATTATCAAAGTGGTTTCCTTATAGAACAATATTAGAGAATCTTAGAGATTTGAGAAGGTTCTTAGAGATACTAAATAGCTCTTTAATGTATCATGGTGATAAATATACATTTTATTACAATAGATTACATGTCTTTTTTAAGCAAGAAAATATATGCAATATAAATATTCTTATACATAATGTAAATATTCTTACAAGATAAATTTGTTTTTATATGTATATTTTCAGTGAAAGAGTTTCTAGCCAAAGCCAAAGAAGACTTTTTGAAAAAATGGGAGAATCCAACTCAGGTAAGGAATATTTAGATTTTTCTACAATTAAAAACTTTGTGTTAATAAAATCATGATTCTTGCCTAAGAAATGTATTATTTCAGAAATTTTAATTTTCATGTGGTGTTAGTAAACAGAAGCTTAAAATGGGAATTTTGCCATAGTTATACTTTGATGTATTAATTAATATCTTAATGTATACCTAAATTACAGAAGGAACTAATTTCCAGTATAATACCTAATTATAAATTTGATACTGATTCCAAGTTGCTATAAAATCTTAATATTTTTAAATATATTAATTTTGAATTGTGCCTTTGATAGCATACTTACCATTTTTAGTAATTAAAAAAATAAAAGTTCTTACATACAGTTTAAAATTCTCAATCATAGAGTTTGGCTATCAACAACATCCCTGCATCTTTTTTATCATCATTTTGATAGGGTATGTTCTATATTATTTAAGCATTTTAGATCTTAACTAGGATCTAAAAACTGTATATAAAAAGCCATCTATACTTTATAAAAATAATATTTTTGGAGTTACAAACAATGAATGAATTTTAATAGTAAATTAAATTTTGTTATACTTCAAGTTCTGGGATGCATGTGCAGAACATGCAGGTTTGTTACATAGGTATAAATGTGCCATGGTGGTTGCTGCATCCTTCAACCCATCATCTACATTAGGTATTTCTCCTAATGTTATCCCTCCCCTAACCCCCTACCCCGCAACAGGCCCCAGTGTGTGATGTTCCCCTCCATGTCCATGTGTTCTCATTGTTCAACTCCCACTTATGAGTGAGAACATAAAGACCAAAAAAAAAAAAAGAAGTCATTATTTGAAAAAGATATTTGCACACACATGCTTATAGCAGCACAATTCACAATTGCAAAATTGTGGAACCAACCCAAATGCCCATCAATCAACGAATGGATAAAGAAACTATGATGGAATACTATGCAGCCATAAAAAAGAATGAATTAACACATTTTCAGTGACCTAGATGAGATTGGAGACTATTATTTTAAGTGAAGTAACTCAGGAATGGAAAACCAAACATCATATGTTCTCACTGTTATGTGGGAGCTAAGCCATGAGGACACAAAGGCATAAGAATGATATAATGGACTTTTGGCACTTGGTTCGGGGAGAATGGGAGGGAGGTAAGGGATAAAAGACTACAAATATGGTGCAATGTATAATGCTTAAGTGACGGATGCACCAAAATTTCACAAATCATCATTAAATAACTTACTCATGTAACCAAATACCACCTGTACCCCAATAACTTATGGAAAAACAAAAAATATTATAACCAAAAAAATTAAATTTTGAAAGTCTTTTCTTCCTAGCTCGAAAGTTTTTATTTCAAGTATTTTCTCACTGAAGAATTCTAAGTAAATGTTTCTTAAAGATGCCATTACTACCAAGATTTAGAGTATGACCTATAAGTTAAAACATAGCCACAAAGATTAAACATTGTGATTACAAAATATTAGACATTGTGTAACATGAAACAATAAGAAAGGTAAGGAAGATAACGTATTTTTATAATACAAAGAAAAGCAATGAAAAAACATAAAGAGCAGAAACACATATTCTGTTGTCTGTTAATAAAATTTGTTTTCTTTATTTGGTTGGGACTATGGTGAACATTTTAATCCACCTATGTTGATAAAACCTAAACTTAAATATTAATTCAGTCAGAATTATAAGGGCTTTTTGTGTTGATAAAAAATCTTATAACTACTTTAAATTATTTTAAATTTTAAGCTGTGAAATCAAAATATGATGAAAACAAGTTATAAGTAAAACAGAATTGCCTGCTCTCTGTAATGATCCAACAGGAAGCTAAAATGGGTCTCAAAAGGCAAGGTTTGATTTGAAATACAGATAAAATCCAACTACAGTGAACTATAATACCTATACAGATTCCTCACTGGATAAAGAATCATATTGCATCACATTTTTCTCAAGCTAAACACTATATACTGGGCCTTCAGAATATTTTTCTGATATTTTCATGGAGTTCTTTGCAATGAAACCTATTAAACAAATGGGTCAGCAATTACTACTTGTTGCTGTTTAACACATAATTTGTTCCTAATAATTTTCATTTTGTTGTGGCAGGAACAAATTTAATAGATTGATGCCTCCAATTATTTGCTTCTGTGCTGTAGTCAAAGCCAAACAAAGATGTTTCCTTATAACAAAACATCTATTCAAGAAAAAAAGAGTCTGATTGTTGTTCTGGGATGCTGGCTTTTGGTTCTTTGTAGAATGAGGAATTCTTCTTTCCTTATTGTTTTTGTTTTAGATAATACTGTGGTTTTATAACATAAAGAGAGAAAGCCACTAGGCTCTCTCATGCTGCTATTATCTTGTTCTATAAGCTTATATAAAGACAGAAATGAAACAAGACTGATTTCTTCACAGGTAACTTTAGTGAAAGAGCTCTGATCCCTCAGTTTATCTATTCATTACAGTTACTTGCAGGTGCATTAAGTCTGTATGGCTTCTATGACTCTTTGTCAGTATGCCTCTGGTCAGTTTGTAATTATTAAAATATGAAACTCATTTATCGGAAGTTCAGTACTAAGATTAAAGTCCAATACTAGGAATGCATATTAGAATATAATCTTTAATATTTCAGCTGAGGCTCTTATTTCCTCCTATTACTATTATGCTCTGTTTTCCAATACATTCTGTCCTCAGATATTAAATCCCTTCTTATTCAAAGGGGAAAAATAGAATCGATAAACTGGAATCTCAATAGCCTTTTTGTATTGCTTTTAAATGGATAGTTATAAATGGGATTATCCATTATGATTATGTATTATTAAAGCATTTATAATTCTCATAGTGTTTTTATGAGAATTTTAAGTTTTATTTATGTATTTACATATAGAATAATGCCGGACTTGAAGATTTTGAAAGGAAAAAAACCCTTGGAACAGGTTCATTTGGAAGAGTCATGTTGGTAAAACACAAAGCCACCGAACAGTATTATGCCATGAAGATCTTAGATAAGCAGAAGGTGAATGTATTTGTTGTTATTTACTTTCAGGGTAAACTTTAGTTTTATCAGCCAGACTATTAAACAGATTCAGTATAATGACTTACCATTGACACCTTCAAATAATTGTATTATTAAATTTAATTTTTATTCTTATTTTTTGTAACTATATGATGCATAGTTAATATACATTCCGCCTTTCCATATCCATGGGTTCCACATCCATGGATTTAACCAATCACAGATTGAAGATATTTGGGAAAAAAATTACATCTATACCTAACATGTACAGACTTTTGTTTCTTATTATTATTTGCTAAACAATACAGTGTAACAACCCTTTACATAGAATTTAAAATATATCAGGTAATTATAAGTAATCTAGAGATGATTTAAAGTATCTGGAGAGTGTGTATAGGTTTTATGCAAAGCCTCTGTCATTTTATATAAGGGACTTGAGCACCTGGACATTTTGGTTTCTGCTGTAGGTTCTGGAACCAACCCCCAGGGATACTGATGGACAACTGTAATTTATTGTGACAATTATGGACTAATTTGTTTTCTAACTATTACAGAAGTTGAAATGTGTACAGTAGTGACCCGACCACTTCATGTTACAGATTTTGAAAACCTGAGGCCCAAAGATTTGAAAGCATCTCCAGAGTCAGAAAGTTAGTTAAATAGAAGGCCTAGATTAAAACACAGATTAACTCCTACTCAATTTTTTTTTTTCAATATTATCAGTATACTCCTAATTTTATATATTAATACCTGGCTGCTATCTTTAATTACTTTTCTTATTTATGTTTAACTTCTTGACTTCTGTGACTGTCCTCACATTGACCATTAGACTCTAGCAAGAAAGTATGCCACCTTCTAATGATTTACATGTATACAAGAAAATTATTTATATGTCTTGCTAAGGTCACCACTTTTAAAATTCAAAATAGAATCACATATGGAATAGAATTACAGTCTTCGTGAAGTCAAGATAAATTACTTTCCCCTTCTATTGAATAAAAAATCTAGAGGAAGCCTAAGTCTGAATGACCTAGGATATGAAGATAGTTTTTGTTAAAAAGGTATTTTTTTCCCAATATTTTGTGCATCCTCTTCTATAGCGATATAAAGTAAATTTTTAGAATTTATACCTATATTTATTTAGATATTATAAAATGAAAATTGTTCATTTTTACTCACTATTTTTCAATTATGGGCTTTCTCTTCATTCTTAATTTTCTTATTTATCTTCTGAAGCATTTAAAGTCAGTATCTAGTTATTGCAGAGACTTGAGGCAGCTTTTACAGAGGACTTTGAGTGATTAGGACATTAGTATTTTCACATTAATTTTTAAATTACTTTAAGTAATTATATATATATGTTTATTTAAGTATAATTGACATAACTAATTTTTAAAGTAATTTCTTCTGGGTTTGTTTCTTATTCCTACTTAGCTCTCACTTCTTAATTGAAACTGTAGTTGATCTTCCTAAGACCAAGTTTTAAATCCTCTATTAGGTTTTTATTTGAATCCTGTTATTAAAAGTAATGGCAAAAACCACAATTACTTAAGCACCAACCTAATAGTTGGTAATTGTTATTCTCTTCGGTATCCAATTCTAACAATTTTGCTTATCCAAGTTTATTACATTTTTTAAATGATGACTTTTTAATTTTACTTAAATACATTAAGAAATATTTATCTCTCAATTACAGGTTGTTAAACTGAAGCAAATAGAGCATACTTTGAATGAGAAAAGAATATTACAGGCAGTGAATTTTCCTTTCCTTGTTCGACTGGAGTATGCTTTTAAGGTAAATTTTAGTAATATCTAAATAAGATACTTTCAACCTAATAATGCTTTTTTTAAGATGAAACTATAAATAGGATTCTAAACCAGATGATAAGCCTAAAGAATATAAATAAACAAAACAAATACCTCTTGAGTTTGTGTAATTAAATCCTATTGTGCTTATAACTTAACACTTGAAAAGGTTTTGATTCTCCCTGGAGAAATTGTTCAAAGGTGATACATGCAATTCTTCATGAGATGGTATTACAAAAAGAATTACTCCAATTTATCAAAAACCATAGGGATATCTTATTAAACAATTCTTATGCAAATTCATATACCCAACACATTTTCTACTTTTATTAAGCCCTTTTTGCCACTATCTCATCTTCTTTTACTTAGTCATTTGAGTTCTAGTCTTTTCACTTATACAAAGCTGAATAATTTTTGTTCCATTATTTAAGTGTCTGAAAAATTGTATAAGAGTTATTATTTAAATTGGCCACTTTTCAGCTCTTCGGAATGATACTGGCATCTTTCTGCACTATTTAATCATATGAAACATTTTAATCTTTTTTCTCCTTTATTCTTTAAATTAAATGAAGACCTATGTATTTAAAATATTAAAACCATTAATCTTTTATACATAAAGTGTAAATATTCTTATTAACTTTTTCAAATTGTTTTTTAACTTATTCCTTTGCATATATTATAGCATTATTTCTTTGCCTGAGTGTTTAGTTGTTCAAGAACTAGATGTTCTCTGCAAGAAAAGGAAGAGCAAAAGTCCCAGACTAATTTGTGTCAAAAATAACTAGGAGGGGAAAAATAAGAGTGTCTCTGTATAGAAAAACTAGAGCATGTTCCATTTATTCTTTATTTCTCAAAGTTATTAATCTGTCAGATTTTAAATTTTTCTAATTCAACATGGTATAATATTGAAATAATTTTGACCTAAGTTGAATAATTGTATTTCCTTTTTATTTGTTCATAGGATAATTCTAATTTATACATGGTTATGGAATATGTCCCTGGGGGTGAAATGTTTTCACATCTAAGAAGAATTGGAAGGTTCAGGTAACAATCCTTTTGTCTTCTTCAATTCTTTATAGGCTTGTGTTGTTTAACCAGATTTTTAAGTTGATGCCAATATCAAAAACTTATTTTGTTTGATTAATATTTTGGCCATATGAAGCATTAGGTGGAAACAAAGAGGCCACATCATACACAAGTTTTAAAATTCAAATAAAAGGACTTCGAAGCCAATTTAAATGTTATACTATTGGCAGATATTGTGAGGGTCCACTACTTGAAGAGTTTTCAGAAAATGCAAAAATTAATTGAATTTAAAAATATCAACATTTATTAAACAAATATTAATAATACAACTCCAGGACAGAGGATTGTTTTAAGAATGAAGATGGAAAATAAATATATAGAGAAATAATAATAATAGTATGATGGTAATAAGATTATAAAAGTTTGTTTTTCACAAATTTAATTCTTAAAGTTCTTGCGAAGTTTAGTTTTTAAAATACATACATAATTTAACAGGAGTTTGTACCTCATCAGGTTATGACTAATAAGATCTCACAGTTATTAAAATAGGTTGTAGAATCTGATAGTTTTACCTGTACGTAATAGTTTATAAGCTTCTACTGTTCATTAATAATCACTAATAGAATAAAGCTAAAATAAAAAACAGATACAGCTTCATTCAGTATAGTATGTTGAAGTCAAAAATGTAGAGACAAATCTCTAAATTCAACATTTTATTGAGGAAGCAAGAATTGCAGTTTGAGGCATATACACAGACTAGGTGGTCTGATGTGTCTACAAAACAAAGAAAAGGTTGGAGGTTTTATAAAAATAAATTTTATATTTATTTGTTTTGAAACAAAGTTTACTAGCACTAGTTAAGTTTTGGGGAGCTGGCAAGCTCTGATTGGTGAGTGACGGTGGGGGGTCAAACTCGGCTAAGAATTGCAGCAGATTGTCGCAGTAGCTGTTAGAGAAAACTGGTTTCAGGTTACAATGGGCAGTTTCAGCAGCTAGGCTTGTGGAAAATTTAATTCTTTTTTTTTTTTTCTGAGACAGTCTCCCTCTGTTGCCCAGGCTGGAGTACAGCGGTGCCATTTTGACTTACTGCAACCTCTGCCTCCTGGTTCCAGTGATTCTCTTGCCACAGTCACCCGAGTAGCTGGAACTAGAGGTGCCCGCCACCACATCCAGCTAATTTTCGTATTTTTTGTTAGAGACAGGGTTTCACCATGTTGGCCAGGCTGGTCTTGAACTCCTGATCTCAAGTGATCCACCCTCCTTGGCCTCCCAAAGTGCTGGGATTACAGGTGTGAGCTACCACACCTGGCCTTAATTCTTGGAGCAGGTGCTGTGTGCCCTGAGTACTTTATTCCCCTGGCCCCTCAACTCTGATTTATTTGGGTATGATGAGAATGACTAATTTGTGTAATCAGCTTTCACATTTTCCCCTTTTGATCAAGATCTTTCTCTGAAAGCATTGCTTATCAACCATCTTGAAGTTAGGCTTAATTATTCCTTGGTGCTGGGATGGACTTGTTCTAGTTGTCTCTGTCACACATACGAGAGAAGGTATTGTGGGGTTCTATGTAGGGACCTGGGCCACATTCAAGTAATCAAGAGGCCAGAAGGAAAATTTTTCTCAAAGTAGATTTTTGTCTGGAGTCCAGCATCGAATTCCTTCTTATCACTTCCATAGGTATTAGCAATCATCTTTAAGTGTTGGGTTAATGTTATTGTGTTGGGCCGGCTGCCTTTACAAAGATTAGATAGGCAATAAGAACAAAGCTTACAAATGATAGTACAAAAAAGTTAACAGTATAGTAAAATTTATTTGTGCAGTGCTTTTGAACTAAAGCCCGGGCCTAAGGGCAAAAAACTAAACAAATCAAAGGACCAGGGGAAACTGGTAAGACCTACTATAGCCATTGACTAACATTTTATGACTGAGTTGAACTAAAGCAGAGAATGCCAGACTTTGCAAGAGGGACCACCAGCAAAATTAAACAAAAAATTGTGTTAAGGATATTGTCAATGTTGTGGACTAGATGAACTGAAATAATTTCTTAAGTCAGATTTTGTCAATGGCTATAGCAGGTCTCACCAGTACCTATAACAGTTACTGATTGTGAATATTAAATTACAATATTATTTGGTTAAGTGAAAAAGACAGGCATTAAGAGGGGTAAGAGTTTCACTACAATATGGAGTCTTGGTCCAATGTCTTGAGAAAAGCTGTTCACACCATGGAAAACATCAGTTTTTTTGGCCTTGTTTACAGTTTAAACGTCTCTGGCTATGACTTTGGGCAGTTTGATGAACTTACTTTGTGGCCCATACATCAGGCATGAGACTTGTTTCTTAAAATTTATATAGTTTCAACTTACAGGGCTTCAGGAACAGAGTGGTTCTCATTTTAACAATTTTATGGAAGAAAGTTCGATTGGAGTAACCTAGAAGAATTGAGGACCTTGTCTAGTCCATAAGTAGATGACAAGAGTCAAAAGTAATGTACAGACTTAAAGTCTAATAACAGGTCTATTAAGTTATTCTTTAGACACAACTTTTTTCTCTACATTGATTACATAGGAATCTTGGATTTAAAAACCTCTTGAGGCAAGGAAGCCGAACCAAGGCAGTCTTAGATTTTACTTACAGTCTTAAGGTTCCTGGTCCTGCCAGGAAGTAACAGTTTTTATTTACTTATTGTAATGCTGAGAAATCCTTGAAGTCAGGCGTTTTATGCACTTTTAAAATATGACAGTTCAGTTAGAGCCTTAGTAATATAATCAGTGTTTTCCATTGTATTCTGCTATAAAGAGAGAGCAGATTTTTACAGACTTATGCAAATAGTCATATTCCCATGAAAGTACTTAAACTAATTTTTGAATTAATAAGGAGAAAAAAAAACAAATGCTTTTATCTTTTTTTTTTACAAAAATATACTTTACCAAATTGCTATAAATTATAAATAGCTTAAGAGATAAATTTTTTTAAACCTGGAAACCAAAATATTTAAGAACTAACAATGTTTTAAATGAAAGTTATGAAAACATTATTTTTCATCAATTATTTAAGTTCATGTAATTTTTGTTCTGCTTGATCTTTATTAGTATTTTCATGTACTCATCTTTTTTTATTAGGGTTCTGGAAATTTTTATTTAGTCTGGTGATCTTAAAGCTATTAAAAACCTGTATTTAAGAGTACTTGTTGGGGTCTTTTCTATGAATCTAATTGTAAATAATTTTGAGAATTCAAAATAATAACTGGATGACAACAATCTAGAATAGCCATGGGTAAAATTCTGATGAAAGTTTACAATTAACAAGTAAACTTAGTTATTTCTATTATATCTAGCATTTTAAGACAATAACCAGAATTATGAATAACATTAATTTCTATGAATTTATATAATTTTTGAAACATTCATATGAACAACATAGCCATAAATGCAACTAAAAGATCTAGTATCACATCATTTATACAATGTCTCTTATATAATTTAAAAATAAATCTAATTGTTTAATATGTCTGTAAGATGAGCTCTATTTCTTCGAATGTTTTCCAAGGGCCCAGCTGGAAAATCCCAAAGCTAATTCTAGATTAAGAACACTTAATTTAGGATTTGATTTTTGGGAAGTTTGTTAAACATCTTTAAAGACTCAAAACACTTGGTCAAAACAGAGTAACAGGTCACTGTAAAATAATAGTCATTTATTTTATTTAATTTAGTCATTCATTTATTTAGAGTGATAATCAAAAGACATCAGATATAATACAGAAAGTTATATGAACATAAAAACTTTTATTATTTTAAAGCTCAGTTTTTCTGAGTAATGAAAAACCTGATAAAGACAACATAGGATATTATCTTGATAAAATATAAAATCTGGTTTTTTAGACAAATTACCAAAATGGTAAAGAAAAATCTTCTGCAGTATGCTCATTTTTTCGTATTTCTTTTTCCCATTTAGAGCTTTCCATTAAAGAAATTATCAATCACCTGAAAGTTGATTGAGTACTTGAATTTAATCAGACACAGGAAGAACGTGTCCAGGGTTAAGAGTGTACATTGTATTATAGAAAAATATGAACAAGAAGAAGACTATCTTGAGCAGGGAAATACATGGTTGTCAGTAACAGCATGAGAAATTTCCTGGTTACATGAAATAATACAAACATATCAAGAAGAGCCAAGAATATAGATTCAAATTATACTGGAAGAAAACATTGCTTTTCTAGGCCTTTCAGATAAACATTTCAGCGTCAGGCCATAACAGAGTTCAAACTGGAAAAAAAAAAAGTTCTAGGAGTTAAGGAAAAAGGTTGAAGGAGAGAGTTATCACCCCAGCCAAGCAAAAAGATACACCTTTTCAAGAAAAAGAAGGGGATGTATGACCTTCAAATCATGTGTAGTGTGATACAGCAAAAGTGGAACTTCTGAAATATAAATTTCAAAAGGAAAACTTTACCTCAAGAAATGGAATTACTATTTTCAATGAAGAGGACAGCATTTCAAACCTAAAACTAGGGAAATTGATTAGATCTCAGGAAGAAATGTGGCAGAAATAGAAACTGCACTTGGGAAGATGGCTGTCAAAGAAATGATTTTATAATTAAAAATCACAACCTTTTGCAGTATTATTGAGAGTAGATCAATACTTCAAGAAAGCTTTGTTGTTTTAAATATAGAGAGCCAGACTCTGGTCCTTGACACCAATCATTAATTTTTAGAAAAACATGTAAACAATTTTCCTTTCCAATTTCTTTCCCTAAGGATTTACACATAAAACTTCTTTCATATGGCCCATCCTTTCATTTTTCCAAACCCCCAGTATTAATCTTATAATTTTCCTTTTCTTCTTCCTCTGTTTTTGGAACAGACAATCATTTTACTTTAGGAAAAATGTTTACCACCTAATATACTTTTCATACAACATAATTTTTTCTTACATTCATATTTTGCCTACTATACCTCAATATACTTAAACTTTTTATAAAATTTAAAAACCCAACAAGGGATTTGTATTTATTTAGTAATTTGTTTTAGTTTTTAATCTTATTTTGATATGGCCCAGACATCTAAAAAGTATCTTATTATTTAGTTTAATATAACATAAGACTTTAAATTTACATGAATAGTTTATTTATAAATGTTTATTTAATTTACATCTAATTTATTCATTTTTATTAATTATGCCTGGATTACCTATGAAAATTGAGATATTAGGCAGAGTCATTATTTTAAGTTATTTTTATTAGCCAATTTTATAGCCTGTTATTATCAAATGTTTACCTAAATAAGAACTTAAAGTTAGATACATGACTTTTCTATCAATAACTCAGAAGATACAGATGTTTATTAAATCAATAATATTAAATGAATCTTATTTATTATACAAAGATCCTTTTGTTTTAGTCTGGGTTTGTATCTTCATGACCTTAAGAAATTTATCAGAGGCCAATATAAAACTCTCTGACCAGGAAATCTAGGCAAAAATCTATGTTGACAATTTTGAAGACATTTCTAATTTTATTTTATTAATAATTTTTTAGTATAGTTAAGTCTTGTTGAATTGAATCCTTGATCTTTATGTAATGCCCTTCTTTGTCTTTCCTGATCATTTAAGTTCCATTTTATTGTATGTAAGAATAGACTCCTGTTCTTTTTTGTTTTCCGTTTCCATGGTAGTTCTTTCTCCATCCCTTTACTTTGAGCTTGTGAGTGTCTACAGGTGAGATGGGCCTCTTGAAGAGAGCAGACAGTTGGGACTTTTCTTTTTATCCAGCTTGCCTCTCTCTGCCTTTTAAGTGGACCATTTAGACCATTTACATTCAGTGTTAGTAGTGATATGTGAGATTTTGATCCTGTCATTATATTACCAGCTGACTGCTTTGCAGACTTGATTGTGTAGTTGCTTTTTATTATCTGTGGGCTATGAGCTTAAGTGTGTTTTTGTGGTAGCAGGTATTCATCTTTCATTTCCATGTTTAGGACTCCCTTAAGGACCACTTGTAAGGCTGATCTGGTGGTAATGAATTCCCTTAGTGTTTGCTTGTCTGAGAAAGATTTTATTTCTCCTTCACTTATGCAGCTTAATTTAGTGGGATATTAAATTCTTAGATGAAATTCTTTTTCTTTGAGGATGCTGAAAATAGGCCCCAATCTCTTTCGGATTGTAAGGTATAAGATGAGAGGTCCACTGCTGATGCACCTGATGGGATTCCCTCTGTAAGTGACCTGACATTTCTCTGCAGCTGCCTTCAAGTTAAATGTGGTATATATACACCATGGAATAGTATGCATCCATAAAAAGAATGAAATCATGTCCTTTGCAGCAACATAGAAGCTGCTAGAGGTCATTATCCTAAGTGAATTGACACAAGAACACAAATCCAAATACTTCATGTTTTCACTTTTAAGTGGGAGCTAAACATTGAGTGTACATGTACATAAAGATGGAAACAGTAGACACTGGGGACTACTAGAGAGGAGATGGAGGGAGGAGAACATGGGCTGAAAAATTACACAATGGGTGCTATGCTCACTACCCCGATGATAGAAACATTCATACCCCAAACCTCAGGATCATCCAATATGCCCATGTAACAAACCTGCACATGTACCCTCTGAATCTAAAATATAAACTTTAAAAAATAAATAATTTAAAAACCAATTAATTTATCAAAGGTATACTTAAGTCATGTGAACTAAAATATTGTATATTAGCACTCATTTATCCAAATAGAATTCCTTAAGGGATTTCTAGACAACTATGTCAGATTTTATTATATAGACACAGTATACAATATATATACATATGCATAAAGACATCTAAACACCTATACAAATGTATAAATAAAAATATTACAGCTTTTATTTTAGAACTTTAGTCATGAGATAGTAAAACAATAAACCCATCAGTTTATAAAAAGAGAATTAGATCCAAATTATTTTTCTAACAAAATGGGATGAGGCTAAACATTAAGCTTTTTTTAAATAGGTAATATTATGAAGTCTGTGAACTAAATTATAGGTAGAGTAGTTTGAGTCAATTGGCAATATGCTGGATTAGACAAAGAATTGTTAACTGAGAAAATGTGAATGAATTATGTGAGGACACCCAAATGATAGTTATTCGAACTAGGTCTGTACAATATTTTCTTGTCTCAATTCTTTGTCCCTGAAGATAAGATTGTTGCCATTTCTTTTAGTATAGAGACAGTGTCCTTTACATTGGAATTTTATCTTAAAACCAAAACAGCATGAAAATCAAGATGATTATCTTTTTTATCTGATGATTTTCAAGTGTTTTTACTTAAATAGTATGCCAAAATAGCTGAGGAGTTTTGGGAAAAAAGAATTTAGTCTATATTAGGATGAAGAAGAGGAATTGTAAAAGTGGAGGGAAAAGCTCCAGAAAGGAACTTGTCTCCACTAGCTTTGAGACAGTATTTTGTAGCAAGGCAATGTCTGAGTCCTGAAATTTTTATTAGCCTTAAGATATCAGTTGAGATATGAGTCTTATTTGGAGTATATGATTTTATCACCATGGTCTTTTAGTTTTGTTGTAAGAACAACGACTGTTTGAATGATTCCTGTATGTTTGAACATGTTACCAGCTCGAGTCTCAGAAAATATCTGGGCATACCTTTAAACTTTGAGAGCCTATTTTTAACTAAATGTATTTAGGCGATTCCATTTAATGCCAAATACATAAGAGCCAATTAAACATAAGGCCAAATAAACACAAGCACCAACAGAAAATAAAGTATGTCCTTACCAGGAAGAACAATAAGCCTTCTCCAAATAAAGGGGAAAGTACCCTCATCCAAACCTCAAAACTGAGGTCTAATCCTTATCGCTGAAGTCAACAGGGGGAAAATAACCCTCCCCAAGAGGACATCAGTCAACCAGGAGGCAAAAGACCCCTCTCAGACAGGAGGGGGAAAGAGAAAGACCCCTTCCCAGCCAAATCCCAAATAAAACAGAACTCAACCAAAATTAAGAGTTTAGTCCAAAAGAGACTCACTAAGGGGAAAAGAGGGGACTCCCCAGAAGCAGCAGGACTGAAAAAACTCCAGTGGGGGTACTTCATGCTGTAGTTCCCAGGGCCAGTGATTCTCCCTGAAGTAAGTCAGCTTTAGGATCCCACTTCTGACACCAAGTATATCAAAGTCAAAATTAAAATATAGAGGTGAATCTCTAGATTTAATATTTTATTGGGAAGCAAGAATTGCAATGCAAGGCATCCACACAGACCAGGTCGTCTTTGGTGTGACTGAAGAACAATAAGAAGGTTGGAAGTTTTATAAAAAGGAGAGATACTACGTTTTGGAACAAAGTTCATTGGCACTAGCAAAGTTTTGGGGAGCTGGCAAGCTGTGATTGGTGAGTGATGGTGGTGGGTTCAAACTAGTCTTAGAGTCACAGCAGGTTGTTTCAGTAGCTGTTAAATAAAACTGGCTTCAGGTTTAGCAGCTAGGCATATGGAAAATTTAATTCTTGGAGCAGGTGCTGTGTGCTCTGAGTGCTTTATTGCCACAGCCCCTCAACTCTGATTTAGTTGGGTATGACAAAAACGACCCAACTTATACAATTAACTTTCATAATTAAAGATTGGCATAGCTAAAACACAAGTATGAACTGAAACAGGACTGATGATGGTAATTTGATTCATAAAATGATGGTGGCAGACTCAGAATATCGCAAGATGATATCAAGTAATGAGCAAACATTGGAGTCATTTTAATTACCTGAGGCCTAAGCCAAGATTCATTTATTGATTTAATATGTACAGGGCAACTAATATAATTAATATAGTGTCAGGCACTGCACAAAGTAGCTTCTGCTTATCTTTGAGAATTTTCTTTCCTCTCCTATCGTCCTCACTCTGCTACTGCCCCTTGTTCAAGCAGAATCCTCATATTGCCTTATGGTTAAAGTTTTACACTAAAGTACCACACCTGAACCTGTTCTCAAAAAAGTTTGTGTTAACTTTATATAATTGGTAACTTATTTTCTTTGCAACTCCTCACTGTCTTAGTACTCTTTGATATTGAGTCTTTAATACTTGACTTGGTACTAAAAGAACAGCAAGTTGGTTGAAGGAATTCACAATGAGACACTTGTCTTTTCTCATCTTTCACAAGTACTACATATACACTTGAACGATTGCCAATGTCCATCTTAGAAGTTTTGAGGCAGTAGGTATATAAGTTATTGTTTAGCATGGCTTTAATCAGAATCAAATGAGTCATTTTAATTCTCTACTTAAAGCTATCTGTACTTAAAACTGCTATAGCATTAGCCCTTACCATTGTCTTCCTACATTCAATATTAAGTAGAAATACCCAATAACACTTTGCACTTGGAATATTTTACTTTCACCTTTCAAGAATGTGATTATAGGCTGAGCACAGTGGCTCATGTAAGCCTGTAATCACAGCACTTTGGGAGGCTCAGGCAGGTCGATCACTTGAGCTCAGGAGTTCAAAACCAGCCTGGGCAACATGGCATACCACCCCACACACACACACACACACACACACAAATACAAAACATTAGGTGGGTATGGTGGTGTGCAACTGTAGTCCCAGCTACTTGGTAGACTGAGGTGGGAAGATTGCATGAGCCCAGGAGTTTGAGGCTGCAGTGATCATGCTATAGCACTCCAGCCTGGCAACAGAGCAAGAAAAAAAAGAATTTTATTATAAATCTATGTAATGTGTGTATTCCTCCAATTAAACACCAGCATATGGAAATTAATATTTTATAAGTAAAAAGTAATAATATTAATGACATTTTATGTTTACAGGTGCATGGAGAAAATAAGAGGGGACCTCCCAGGTCAAATGTTTCCCAGTTTAAGCATAAATGTTGCAATGACCAAAATGATTATTTTAATCTCTGCTTACAGTGTTCTCCTCATTCCTTGTCATTTGTCATACAGTATAGATTGACAGCATTGGGATGAAGCAGAAACTGGAAGGGTATTATAGAATTTTGCTCCCCAAAAGCATTTTTCTTTACATATGCATTCTTTCAACAAATATTTACTGAGCACTTGGGAAATGCAGTGACAAGCAAAAAAGGCAGCACATATAATCTTTTATTGGAATTTGTATTTCTGTTACTACCAGATCAAATTCATACCAACCATCTTGAGGGAAATTCTATTCATAGTTAAGGTTGTTCACTGAGGAAACAAATCTGAAAGGCATTGCAATTTATCAGGCAGATTAGTAGAATTCAAGTAATGCGTTAGAAGATAAATTAGAAACTCAGAAAATTGGTATATCCTTTTGGGTTTTTCAGATTGTGACATCAAAATTACACTGATCTATTATCTAATAATACATTAAAGAACTGTACATATTTACACTAACATAGAGATTATTCTTATGTCTACCTTGTAAACAAGCATAGTAGAAGATTTGGAAATCCTGATGCCAAGATCGTTTCTATGGTTTCTGAATGGGATTATGAGTATTCATCCTTCTTCATCAATATTTTATGATATTTTTCCATAATGAGCATATGTCATTTTTGTAACAGGAACTATTACAAAATGGGTAAAATGGCATTAATCTGCAGATAAATGCAGCTAAAGAACTTCTATATAGGGAAATTCTATGAACACTTGAAATTTGTGAGAAAAGTAGATGGAGCCTGTTAACTATAGCAGTGGCCCCGATAGACACTTCAATTGGCACATTTGCTTTCCAGTCATTCTCAAGATCAGACATAATTAGAAAGACATCAATATATTCAAATATGGGCTATAATGATTCACAGTGAGATAACTATTTTAGGTTTATATTTTTCCTAAACGTGTGCTTCCCCATAAATTTATCAGAGTGTTATTTGAACACAATATAGAGATTTAATAAATATTTGAAAGGTAACATACATTCTTTACATACATTTTTTTAAAAATACTTTTTGTTCCCAAAGTACCTCTACTTCATATTAGTTTTTATGTATAATCTACTAATTAGAATGTATTAACTCATTTTTACAGAAAATCAATGTTTTTATTTCTTTGCAGTGAACCCCATGCACGGTTCTATGCAGCTCAGATAGTGCTAACATTCGAGTACCTCCATTCACTAGACCTCATCTACAGAGATCTAAAACCTGAAAATCTCTTAATTGACCATCAAGGCTATATCCAGGTATGACTTTAACACATTATGTATAATGTATTTGAGAAAATACTAGGAAGACATTGTATGTATGTAACCCCAACCTAGATTTTTTGAAGAAGAAGACAATTATTCCTAATAGTTTAAGTAGAGCTCAGAGTTTTGCTGCTATTACAGAGAAGCAAAAATCCTTTTATGAAAGGAACCTGTTTATATCTCCCTTAATATATAGCTGTGAACTGAGTATAGCCTCTTGCATAAGGAGATATTAATAGCTAAATCTGTGAGCAGTTATTACTGCCAGGCATATTCCAAGTGTTTTACATGTGTTATTTCTTCAATCCTGATAAACCTATGAAGTAGAAATACCACTGTTATCTTCATTTTAAGATTAACAAAACTAAGGCATGGCAAGGTCATTTAGCCAGTAAATGGTAGTCAGAATTTGAACCTAGGCAGTCTGATCCCAGAGTCCATGCCCTTTATGACTACAGTGTAACTGCCAAAGGATCCCTGACTACCAATACTGAACTCGTAGCAACATTTTCTTTTCACTTCTACTACTAATAAAGTGGGAGCATTTCTTTTTACACAATTATCAATAGATTCTCCCATTGACATTTTTACACTTCTGATAGTGCAATTAATGGCAGAGGACATATTGGGGTAAGGCAGACATTTAGCATTGTTTCATTTTTATTAATGCTATTTATTTTTACCTTTTATTTTCACTTTTTTATTCCTTGGGTCTAGGATCTTATAATAATGACCGAAAAAGGTTTTGTTGTTATTAATTTGTTCCTTTTCTTTGTGTTGAGGAAGGATTTCCAACTTGGAGTGTTTAAAGCTTCATTCACTAACTATTCATTAATGAATTTCAATTACATGGACTTAATTTTTTTTTCCGTTTCTTTCATAGTTTCAATTTGAATTTTAAACTTTCAATTTAGGTTCAATAAATACATTTATTGTGAGGTAATACATTTTCACTAATATTCTTTTTTTCTTTTATAGGTCACAGACTTTGGGTTTGCCAAAAGAGTTAAAGGCAGAACTTGGACATTATGTGGAACTCCAGAGTATTTGGCTCCAGAAATAATTCTCAGCAAGGTATATTCGTAATATCAATACGTAAGAGGTAGAAATATGAGTCATACATCCCTATGGACTTTTGTAAAAATGCTTTATTGATCTAATTTTACATTTTTAATTTGATCTGAGTTATGAATTTAAATCTCTTTGTGCATGCTTACTAAAGAATTACTATTTAGCATCTACCACTAATCCTAAACCTCTGTCAATTTTAACTCTGGGTCTTAGAGAAATAATATGAATAAATATGACCTCTAGATCCATGTTTTGCAACCAAAAACATCGTCTTTTCTTAATTATTCCTGGTAACAGGAGGGTAGAGAAGACTTGCTCTGGATTATACCAAGAGGTAAATCTAGAGATGATATGTACTAGTTGTCCATTCTTTCTTTTTCAAATTTACCAGTTAAATAAAAGGAATGTGTGAGAAGTGTTTTTAAATTTTAAATAGGACTATTAACAGCAGTTGAATAGTTTTAGTTGTATTGAAGGCAGCTCTACTTTTCTAAATAGTGAAATGTGGTGAGACAAACTGTACCTATATCTAAAAGAATGATTAACTTTTCCTCTGCCATCTCTTGGTGGAGACATCTAGAAAGAAGAACCTAACAATAACCAGGCACAAATAGGAGAGAGGAAAAGGAAGGGAATAAGACACATGCTTCAGTGGTTCCCAAATGGGATCATTGAAATATGGCTAACCTATAGAAGGGTTAAAATAAAAGATTTCTTTCAAGTTTTTTCTCATTATCTTTCATAATTTAAATAATGTATGACTTCTTGATATTTTATTATCTAAATATCATTGCAGTTAACATATTTCTTTAAATACAGTTAACAAATAATGTGACAACAAAATGAGCACTAAAGCTTTTACAAATGTGTATATATTGTAAAAGTAATACTCATTATACAAAATTTAGAAAATACAGAAAAACATAAAGAAACAACCAAAAAAAACCTTATATGTAATCCCACCAACCTGGAGGCAGCCTTTTTAAAAACATTCGTATATATATGTACATTTTAGCTTTTATTTTAGGTTTGGAGTTACATGTGAAGGTTTGTTACATAGGTAAACTCATGTCATGGGGGTTTGTTGTACAGATTATTTCATCACTCAGGAATTAAGCCCAATACCCATAGTTATCTTTCTTATCCTCTCCCTCCTCCATACCCCCACTCTCAAGTAGAATCCAACATCTGTTTTTCCTTCTTTGTCTTCATAAATTCTCATCATTTAGCTCCCACTTATAAGTGAAAACATGTGGTATTTAGTTTTCTGTTCTTGCATTAGTTTGCTCAGGATGATAGCCTCCAGCTCCATCCATGTTCATGAAGAAGACATGATCTCATTCCTTTTTATAGCTTTATAATATTCCATAGTGTGTATACCACATTTTCTTTATCTAGTCTACAATTGATGGACATGTAGGTTGATTCCATGTCTTTGCTATTGTGAATATTGCCACAATGAATAAACAAATGCATGTGTCTTTATGATGGAATGATTTATAATCCTCTGGGTATATACCCAGTAGTGGGATTGCTGGGTTGAATGGTAGTTCTGCTTTTAACTCTTTGAGGAATCTCCATACCGCTTTCCACAATGGTTGAACTAATTTACACTCCTACCGACAGTGTCTAAGCGTTCACTTTTCTCTGCAACCTTGCCAGCATCTGTTATTTTTTGACTATTTATTTATTTATTTATTTATTTATTTTGAAGATGGAGTCTCGCTCTGTCGCCCAGGCTATAGTGCAGTGGCATGATCTCGGCTCACTGCAACCTCTGCCTCCTGAGTTCAAGCAATTCTCCTGCCTCAGGCTCCCAAGTAGGTGGGACTACAGGCATGCACCACCACATCCAGCTAATTTTTGTATTTTTTGGTAGACACGGGGTTTTACCATATTGGCCAGGCTGGTCTTGAACTCCCGACCTCAAGTGATCCACCCTCCTCAGCCTCCCATATTGCTGGGATTACAGGCGTGAGCCACTGCGCCCTACAATTTTTTGACTTTTTAATAATAGCCATTCTGACTGGTGTGGAATGGTATCTCATTATGGTTTTGACTTGCTTGCATTTCTCTAATGATCAGTGATATTGAGCATTTTTTCATATCCTTGTTGGCCACATGTATGTCTTCTTTTGGAAAGTGTCAGTTCATGTCCTTTGCCCACCTTTTCCTGGGGTTGTTTGTTTCTTGTAAATTTGTTTAAGATCCTCATAGATGCTGGATATTAGACCTTTGGCAGGTGCATAGTTTGCAAATATTTTCTCCCATTCTGTAGGTTCTCTGTTTACCATTGATAGTTTCTTTTGCTGTGCAGAATCTCTTCAGTTTAATTAGATCCCACTTGACAGTGTTTGCTGTTGTTGGAATTGCTTTTGGTGTCTTTGTCATGAAACCTTTGTCCATTCCTATGTCCAGAATGGCATTGCCTAGGTTATCTTCCAAGGTTTTTATACTTTGGGGTTTTGCATTTAGGTGTTTAATCAATCTTGAGCTGATTTTTGTATATGGTATAAGGAAGGGGTCTATCTTCAGTCTTCTGCATATGGCTAGCCACTTATCCCAGCACCATTTATTGAATAGGGAATCTTTTCCCCATTGCTTGGTTTTGTCAGCTTTGTCAAAGATCAGGTGGTCATAGGTGTGTGGCCTTATTTCTGGGTTGTCATAGTTGAAATCATAGTAAATGTATATGGTCTTGTCTCTGACTTTTTTCACTTTTGTTATAACAAGCACACAACAAACATCATTCTAATGGCTTGTTTGCAAGTGTACCATAGAGTATTTAGCCACTTTTCTATTGTTGAGTGTTCAGGTTTTATTTTTGGTTTTTGTTTTTTATTATTATAAATAACTGTGATAAACATCCTTATACATAAAGCTTTTTCTGTATTTTACATTATTTCCTTAGCATATATTCCCAGAAGTAAAATTACTAGGTCAAGGAGTAGGAACATTTTTAAGGCTTTTGATACATATTGCCAAATTGCTTTCCAAAGTTATTATGCCATTTTACACTTCTACCACTAGTGTATTATAGTGCCTATTTCATAACACTATCACTGGGTATACTGATTTTTAAAATATTTACTAATTTAATAGGTAATAAATTGTATCTCATTGTTTTAATTCTCATGTTTTTGATTTATTTTTCAAGTGGTTAATAGCCATTTGGCATTTCTTTGTGTGTCTGTAAATTATTAGTTCATTTCCTTTGCCCATTTGTCTATTGTAATTTAACATTTTTCTTATTGATGTGTTTTGATTTCTATACCTTGGGTATTAACTTGTGTCTGACACATTTACTATAAACATTAGCACACAATTAAACATATAAATCAAAAAGTTAAAGCGAGTTAATGCCTATTTCTATTAGAAAACAAAGTGCTATTCCTATTATACCACTCCTTCCCTTAAAAGATATATACAGTATCAGGAAAGAAAAAAGAGATAAAGAAAATCTCTATAGCATTATAGTATTATATTTTTGCTAGAATTTTGAAAACTAAGTAGTTTGTAAAGCTAAAATTTTGACAAAAGGGTGGAATGTGGAGAGTCGTGATGGTAGAGGGTACCTCTGGGGGCGGATCAATAGATCTGGGTAGAATTCAGCTTATTTCTCTTCATAACCAGGTTGTTGGGGTTGGTAAAAAAATCTCTTGTGCCAGTTGATACTGATCATAGTTAATAAACTATGTTAGCCTGTTATTCTTATTTATTTTCTTATAAATACTTCCAGATTTTAATTGTAGTAAGCTTAATATGAAAAAAAAAACACAAACATAACCTGAGATTTTTACTTTTGGTTTGCAAAGCACTTTTTATACACATTACTCCCTTTCATTTGATACAGTCCTCACAAAACATACCTTTTAGAGATAGGAAGCAAAACAGTAGATGGCAGAAGTAAAGTATACTTAAATATTTACATTAATTGAATTCTACATTAAACTTTTTGCTTTCACAAAATCCTATGAAGCAGATGGGATTATCCCTAGCACATTCACCCTCCTAACTCCAAAAACATAGAGTATTTTGAAGTCAACTTCACTATTTACTATGTAGTCCAGTTTCCATTATTTTCTTTGAAAACTTTCAATCTTTCTAGGCATGCTGTGGAAAATCTGATTCATAAGATTATGGACCTAGAATGGGCCTTAAGAAGTAATGTAGTCTAACTGCCTTCCTGTTATTGAGCAAGAACTAATATCAGTGAAATAAAGAAAATTTCATTGTCTATAATATTCTTAATCATTTTAGGAAGAAGATTTAATAATCTTTCCTAATATCCAATTTCAATATCTGGAAATCCTCTCCTTTGTTTAATTTAAATATGACCTGATACATTTGGTTCATTTTTAAATTCTGTCCTGAATAGCTGCTCAGCAATTGCTTTAAAAATTTTTTTATATGCTTCCAGATCATTTTGAAATTATCTTTGATTTCATTCTCTTCTGAGTAACTTAAATAACAGTTGACATTGGTGTTGGTTTATCTCAGGGCTACAATAAGGCAGTGGATTGGTGGGCATTAGGAGTGCTAATCTATGAAATGGCAGCTGGCTATCCCCCATTCTTTGCAGACCAACCAATTCAGATTTATGAAAAGATTGTTTCTGGAAAGGTAAGTAAAATATTTTATTATTCCTCTCTTATTACTGTACATGAATTTTAAACTTCATGCATTGAAACTATATTGTGTCATAATTATTATTCGACATTGGGAAAAATATAGAAAAATCTACAGTTGCTGCTCTTAATAGCATAAGAAATGAATCATTTCAGTTTCTTAAGAATAAAAGGACAGTTTTATAAAGAAATTAACAAAACAGTAAAGCAATGTCTGTATTTAGTATTTTTATCACAAAGAACAAGATCATAGCCATAATTCTCAATATTCCTTCAAATAAATAAAAATAGTTTATTATTTCATATGTCTATCTTCATGGAGAAAAGTTTTTGGGGCTGTTTTATATGCCCTTCCATTTTCAGGAGAGACTTCTTGTTTTAATTATGTCCAATACTATAAAATTGGAAGTAAAAGTAAATACAAAATGAATAAGCCTTTTTAAGATGGAAATTTATACAACTGACTTTAACAAAATTGTTCATATAGATTGTGATTATAATTGTCATTGGTTTTTAGCAAACATGGAAATAACATTAATTTTTCTTGAACATGAGTAGACTTACTATGTTGTAGTATTTTACATTTTGTAAATTTCTTTCTAAACCTTCCTTCTTTTGTACTTATAACCTCTAATTTTGCTTTCAAGAGTATTTTGTTTAGGGTCAATCATTTGCGCTTGCCTTAACTGAGACCTCAGATCTTTTTTAAAAAAGACCGTATTCAATTCAATAGAAATGAGCTTGAATTTCCTATCATGCAGCAAAAGAATAGGCTTTTAAACATTCCCAGAAGGAGACCTTCTATACATTAATGACAAAATATATGGAAAGGGGTATTTTGCTTATTTTCCCTTCTTTCTATTTCTACATGTCGTACTACTTTGTCTTTTCTTTCCCACATAGTCCCGTTTAGAATATGATCAGGAAATAGAGCGTCAATCTTGATATCACGTTAACCTGAGATGTTATATAGTTGAGGTTTTTTTGTTTTATTTTTTATTTGTTTGTTTTGTATTTTGTGACCTTCTTAGGCAGAGATAAGCCTAATCAATCTGAAGAATCTGGAAGAGATAGAGGGAAAGTCTTTATTTCTTTGTATCTCAGCCATATTCAAGCTCTACATTTAGTGTGAAAGCTTACCCTTGACATCTGTCAACTTACAGTTTCCATTGTTAACTATTCTCAAGGTACCCTGAATGTCGATAATGTGGTAATTTATCTTTTTTGCCAACACTCAAATTTAAATCATAGATGCAGCACAGCTGGGCTGTAGGAACAGGACACTTGCCAATAGAATTAGTCTATCCAATCACCTAGAATATACATTTCAGCACAGCATTGTTCCCTATCTCAGAGTACATATGCAGTCTGCCTGGATCACAAGATTTTCCCTTGTATTTTGCCACGTTTTATGTAGAAAGTTTTATGTATTACCAGTATTCACAAATTAGGCGACTGACTAAAGAATTTATACCCCAACTATGTCAAAGGTAAAAAAATAAATACCTCTTACAGATAAATAAACCAAGCTAGATGTTGAACACTGTGCACTGATAAAGGCAATACAGAAAAGCAGAATGCAGTACTTATTTAAACAAGTATTAATATCACTGCTGTTCTTGTTACATTTGTAGATCTCTGGCTTCAGATTTCTTATCTTTGTAATTGTTTTCCCCCAGCAGAGCTTTTGATATGAACAAAACAAAACTTTGAGGAAAATTAACAGACAAGGCAGTGATTTATTTTTGAAGAATTTGAGAAGTGTAGACTCTCAAGAGGACTAAAGGTCATATGAAGAATGATGAGAGAACCAAAATACATTAAAATCACAAATGGAAGAAGAATATTTTACTAATAGAAAAACTAAGAATGTAACTATAATAATTGTTTCAAATAATTTAATTGACAGTAATTATAAATTCTTGAATCTTTAGTATATTGCTTTTATTTATGCTTAACTTCATATAAGAAATGCAGTTTTCTAACAAGGATACTGTCATAACTAAATTTACATTTATTAAGAAAAGCTGCTTTAGTTAAAATTGATGTATCTTCATCTTTATGCATTGGCCTCAATTTGCCAATCATTCTCTATTAGTTAAAATTTATATTCAGCTGTTCATGAATATATATTCATTTTATATCAAACTTTAAAATTTTGTATCTAATAATCAGCATATATTCTAAAATCATAACAGTCTAAATCATAGGCACCTTATAAGAATAACAACATAAAACTTTATTATATCACAATATTCTGTTTTCCCCATCATTTATTTAGAAATGTGACAGGATATTTGGTGTACTTCTGTTTTTTAGCTAAAAGTACCAGATTATCTTTCCCCATATGGGACATAAAATTATCCCTATCTCTTACTCCCTTTACTCATCTAAAGTAGAAGTCATGAAAGCGGAATTTTTGCCATTAAAAGGTGCTGTATTATGTGAAGTTAGATTGTATTAACCATTTCCCAATAAATCATCTGTTTCAACACTCAGATTCAAACTAGAATGTGTCTCTATTCCCATTGCAAAAATATTATTGTCTCTCTGGTTAGTAGCTAAAAGCCAAATTGGAAACTAACTAGTTTTTTAAATTTTGCAAATTATTAAAAATCCAATTTGGTCTTGTATTTGTGGATCCTCATATTTATATTTGCATTTGAACTTTTAATGGTTTTAATGATATATCATTTAAGAATGTGATTTTCATTCAGAATTGTTTTTGTTGATTTTAGAAGCATATTATTTTATGCAACCACATCTTATATTGATTATATCCTCCATTCTGAAGTCATGTTATAAAGATTATAGGTATCAATGACCTATCAAAGTTAAAGTTAAATTTATTGATTAAGTGATAAATTCACTGAAGTACATATATACGAACATTAGATTGTAAAATACTTTCTCTATTACAATATTTTAACTCAAGCTGGTAATTTTAAATGCACACAAAGATGATCAATCAACTTGTTAGATTCTCTCCTACACATATTTTGCCTTTAAAAAAACAGAGGAGGTGGTATTTAAATGTCAAATTATTCATGCAATGTTAGGGTTTGAGTCTACAAATTCATAGTTGAAAGAAAAGACTTATGATTCTTGCATTAACTATGCCTCATCCTAGCAATACATATGCTGAGTTTCTGTATGTAGTCTTTAAATTTCATGCCTCATTGTCATGTACTCCATGACAAGAATCAGTTATGGTCTCTATAGCACCTCTATCTGGCTGCATTACCCATGTAAATATAGAAAGTTTATATTGCAGTCAAAAATTATACTTGCATGTAAGGTACTCAAGTAACAGCTACTATGGAAACCATAACTTTAGAGCCCTTGGCTTATGTAATTAAAAAAAATTCTTAGCTTCAACATATCTAATGTAAATATTGTTCCACGCTTAATGAGTAACACTATATAAGGAGATATTATGCAAAATATAGAAACATAAACATAAGCATATACTGAATGATCAAAGAATTGGTTAATTTTTCCTGAAGGGAAATTCAATATTTACATGAAGAGTAATTGATTATCAGCCCAATTGCTATTCCTTTCTGTCTCAGGGGTCCCTAAGACTATCTCCAGGTTTGGTGATTCACCAGGAGGACTCAACAAGATTCAGCGTACAGTGGTACTTGAGGCTAAGATTTATTTCAACAAAAGGGTACAAAGTGAAGATAGCAAAAGTCCAGAAGACACCAGGCACAAGCTTTCAAGAGTCCTCTCCCAGGGCAGTCACAAGAGGTGCACATAATTCCTTCAGCAACAAACTCTGACAAGCGTGAAATTTTATCTACCAGCAATACTCATTTAAATACTCAATGCCCAAGGTTTTCATTGGGGGTTGGTCACATATGCACCCTCTGCCTAGCACATGCCAAAATCCCAGGCTCCCAGAACAAAAGTAGATGTTCAGAATAAACTATGTTGTTTGTACCAACAGTCTAGGCACAGTGAGCCACTCTAATCCTTTAGGGAAAGTTTCATATTGGTATAAGGGCACTGGTACTATTCAAATTGCCAGACATCTCCCAAGGGCCAAACTTGTAAGCAGTTCTTTCTAAGGGTAGCAGTCTCAGGCCTGCTATGTTAACTGTTTTCTACACACATTCTGTTTCCTAAATAACATACACATATGCAGATATTCCACTATACTTTTTCTAAGATACTATTGTTAATGCTTTTGGGGAAATTACAGTATCATTTACTACTTTGCTATGGCCATAGTTAAAGAGACTTAGAAGTACTCAGAAATCATTTTCATAAAACACAAAAGCAGTTTTACTCTTTTCGTAAAACCCAGGGCCAGTTTTAAATGCTTCACTGTGGTTATTTAAAATTCTTATTAATACCTTCTTTGGTGACAGCTCTTTTGGTCCTATGAGCAAATAATCGCAAAACTGGCTTCTTATGTGAGAGCCGGGGGAGGGAGAATGGGGTAGATCATAATCCTCTGCAACATTGTAGACTCATATCTACCACTGTTTCTGCATAGGTAAGGGAACAGATTAGAGAGCCCACAGATGGAGTACCAATATTTATAAATATTTTTAATGTCTTAGCTCTTTCTTTTCACATGTAGAATCCAGGCTGATTAAAGATGCCCAGGTCTGATGAGATAGTGTGGAACTCGGCACCATATCTATAACATGCCTAGTATATGAAAAGTTATTATGCCTGTTGAAAAATTCTCTAGTGTATATGTTCATTTTTGATCAATCAATTCTTTACTGGGATTGCGGATATTTTGAGAACTTACTGTGCCTAATTTAGAAATAATTTGTTAAAATTTATCTCAACATGCTCATAGCCAGTAGTTAATAGATTATTGCTTCTTGGCTGTGTACAAACTCTTTTGAGTCATGTAAGCCTATAATAAATTTTATCCCAATTCATAAAAGATAATGTTACTAGTTAAATGATCCTTTCTCCTGCCAATAACTGCAGAATAGCACTAAGATTTTTCCCTTCTTTCAAATAACAACTTTGTAATTTCTGTGATTAAGCTTAGTGTAAACCAATTTGATTTGGCCTCATTTTCTTTTTCTTCTTATTATTTTTATTTTTTTACATTTTTGAAATGGAATCTTGCTCTGTTTCCCAGGCTGAACTGTAGTGGCAAAGTCTTGGGCCCCTGCAGCCTCTGCCTCCCATGTTCAAGTGATTCTCCTGCCTCAGCCTCCTGAGTAGCTGGGACTACAGGCATGTGCCACCACACCCAGCTAATTTTTGTGTTTTTAGTAGGGACAGGGTTTCACTATGTTGGCCAGGCTGGTTTTGAAATCCTGACCTCAAGTGATCCACCTGTCTTGGCCTCTCAAATTACTGGGATTACAGGCATGAGCCATAGCACCCAGTCAGCCTTATTTTATTTCTAAAAGAAAAAAAGTGAGTAAACGAGATAGTGATTTTAAATCACTCAGTATGGATACCATGAACAACATGAATGGATTTACTTTTTGGTTGTAACTTCCTCTTGAACTTTTAGAAAATAATAGTTATTCCTAAAACTCAAATGTGCAAGACTTTATAATCAGTGCTGAAAACAGAAAAAATATTCTGTTGAGTTTGCTCAATTCAGAGTGAGTTTTATAGTTCGTTTAACGTATTATATAATGTAATTTGATGGTAGTTTAGGATATCAGCCATATTGACAATGGTGTCTTTATATAACAAAGTTATAGTAAGACATTTTCTCCCTCACTTTATCAAACTTAGGACCTTAAGAAAAGATGAAAGTGTTTGAGAACAATAAATTAACAGATGGAGCCTGAGACAAGAAGAAAGGAGGAACTTCCTGTACTTTCCCCATGACTTTTCTAGCACAGACTGTCCTTGGCATGTCTGTAAAAATAATGATAGATATGGCTGTCTTCCAAGTTCTTTCTTTAATTCAAAAATTCAGTTTCAGATCATTAAAATAGTATTCTAATGGGAAGGCTTAAAAAATGAAAACTGTGTTGAATTAATGTCTGCAAAATACTAGGCATAATACAAGGCAGTTTCATGTAAGTTACATAATTTATTTTCATACCTGCCAGATGAGATATACTCTCATTGTTTTATAAATGAGGAAACTGAGACTTAGAAAGTTAAGAGTTTTCCCTAGATTGCAGAGCATGTATGTAGTGGAGTTGGGATTGGAACCCAGGAATTCTTTCTACTAAAGAAATAGCTTGGTAGAATTTTTAGATGGCAAAGATGTTCACTTTTATTTCGTTTAACTCTCTAGTCCTGTATGTAGGTAAATCAAAACTCAGAATTACCCGAAGACAAAAGGTAGTTTGTGGCAAAGCAAGAAATAGAAGAATCTAGTTCAGTGATTCATTTGTTATTCCTTAACTTGACTTTAGTGACTTTGTATCACTAATCATTCCCTCTCAATCTCCTTGGCTTGATCCTCTTCTCTTCTTTCTCTGCACTTCCTCAATGGGTAGTTTCATCCAGTCTCATGACTTAAATGCTCAGGACAATTCTCAAACTCATTTTTCCAGTCCATACATGTTTCCCAAATTCCATACTCTTGTATCTAGTTTCTAACTTGAAACCTTCACTTGGATATCTAATAGATACCTCAAATTCAACCTGTCTAAAACTGACAGGCTTTTGTCCTCTTTCCTACACTCCACCCACCCCCCTTCACAAAGCCTTCCCCATCTAAACTGATGGCAACTCCATCCTTTCAGTTAGTCAGGCCAAAACACATTGGAGTCCTCACTTCATATCTAATGCACGGGGAAACCGATTTTACTTTGTCTTTAGAATTTACAGAATTCAACCACTTCTTACCACATCCACTGCTATTGCTCTTAAGTGAGTCGCTAGAGTGGTTCCTTAAAAATGTTAAATCATATCCTATTATTCTTTTCAAAACCTTGCAAGGATTCCCCATTTTCTTCAGAGTAAAAGTCAAACGCCTTACAATGCAAAGTTTTATGAAGAAGATAGGATAACATTGTTAAAGGATCCCTCGGTTGCTAAGTTTTAATTGTCTTCCTCACTAGAATGTAAACTCCATGAAGGCAGAAATCTTCATTTTATTTTGTTTACTTATATAATCCAAGCACAAATTCCTGAGATATATTAGTAAGCACATAGTACTTGCTTAGTACAAGCATGACATATAGTAGAGGTTCAATGAATATTTGTCAAATTTCAATTCATGCATTCATTAAATATTTATGAAGCTCATAGTATGTGCCAGACCAGTTCTACATGCTGGATACAGCAAGTCAGTTGTGGTCTCTGCCTTCATGAAGCTTTCATGAAATGTGCTCTATCTTTGGTGTCTTTCCTGAGAGTTACTGACTCAAGAGGTCTTCTGTGGATTCAAAACGTTTTTTTTAAGTATCACAAGTGATTTTGATAAACACCATGTGTTGAGAGCTTGTTTTGTGTGTCTGTACCTCACTGGGGAATTAGATTTATTCTCCAGAAAATTTAATTAGAAAAATCAGAAGTAATATAGTCTCTAATGGTTGGAAAATATTCCTAAACAATAAATAATATTGAAGAAAACACCTTGGGAGGTATACATATCACAAACACCTATTTTATGTTATACAAACACTTCTTCCATGTTAAATGATGCCAGTTTCCCATAACCTTATCTCTCAGACCTAATGGCTAAATGATTTTAGACTGTCTTTCTCTTTTCAACATCTGGCTCTTTACATTTACTTTCACATTATTTGCCCTATCTTGGACTGGCAAAAAGCTCATAGGTATATGACAGGAAGATTAAGTTATTTTCCCAATAATTCCACTAACTGAGTTGGTAGTATCACTGGAGCTCAGATTCCTTATCTTTAAAATGAGAGTTTAGACTCAAACTAAGCTCCCTCTAGCTCCAATATTAGAAGATTCTGATTTCACTTTCTATAGTAGTTATAATTGATAATAATGATAAAAGTAATACCCTTTTGATATAGTTTTAAAGGAAAAATTAGATAGTCACTCTTCCCATCATAGAAATCTTTAGTGTCTCAAGGTTGATGTATTACAAATAAAAGTTGTGCATTTAAAACAATTTTGTTGAAGTTATTTTCCGTTTTTCACTAATTCCAGTTTGATAAATCAACATGGCTCTTTGGAAAGTTCAGTCAACAAAGAAATTACATTTCAGGTTAAATTTCAGAATAATCATGGGAAAAAATACTTTCACAATGACTTTCATTATTTCTCCCCCAAAATACTTTAAATATGTGACAGATTCCCATTATTAACATGGACTACTATGAGAGTGTGGGCTACCTGTGAGAATCTCTGGAGAAGAGGGTGTGATATGGAGGTGAGGAGGATATGTCTATAATTTGAAAAGGTTCCCAAATCATTCTGATATCTGCGGTCATGACCTCCCATCACTCCCCATTTGAGAATCACTGTTCTGAAGATTAAAGACACACACACACACACACACACACACACACACAGAGTCAAGACCATCACTTTATTTGCATTCTAAAATAAAGAACTACATTATTTAGATGCTTTTATTTTTCATGCATTCCATTGCATATTACCTGAATTCCAAAGATAATTTATATGTAGTATATTACTGTCTGCCGTTTGAACATAATGAAATGGTTCATTATGTTCAAATGGTGCATTACCATTGAACAGTTCACACAAACTTAATCCTAAACAATTATAGATGTACTTCAAATAAATTATTTCTTTGGAATCTAAATAAAGTTTAGATTTACCACTGGAAAAATCTGAGCTAACATACCCACTGGAAAAATGTCATGTTATTTTTGAAGTAGACAGTGTGCCTTTTGAATACCCCTTATTCTCTAGTTCTTACTTCATCTAGGTAAATGAGGAAATGTGCAGCAAAATATTTTTAAGATGAAAATTTCAGTCTTTTAGAAGGTTCCTGATAATGACTATTTTTAAGTTATTGAATCATGGAAGGAGAATAGATAATTAAAAATATATACCCTGCGGTCAGTGTACCCAGTTTGGAATTACACCTTTACTATTTATTAGCTCTGTAATCTTAGGCAAAATAATTTCTGTCGGTCTCAATTGCTTCACCCCTACCTATAACATTTGGATAATAATCATACCTATGTTTTGGATTTTATGAGCCAGTACACAAAGTGTTTAGCATAATGCCTAGCTTCTAGTAAACCATTGTGTCAAGAATAAAACTAGAGAAGGTAGAAGTTCACATACCTTACTGTTTTAGAACATAAAACTGCTCATAATCTAGGATAATAAAGGGCCTTGCAAAAATGAGATTTTGAGTTGCTAATTTGTATGAGTTGAGCTCAAATCCTGGTCATTTATTAACTATTAACCCTTTAAATAGTCTTTGGTTGCTTGATACAATGTTAGTTTTCCTCTGGTATGATAATGATTTCAATTTACTGTATTGTTATTATTTACATTTAAAATGCTATGATCTTTTACTAGCATAGAAAATAAAACCTCTGCATAAAGTAGTGAACAGAGTTGAGAATAGTGCTTTTCAAGCTTTTATGTACATATGAATCCCGTGGAGATAAAAGCTCAGATTTTCAGGACCAATGCCCCCATCATCTGAGGCAAGCCACAGGAATCCACATTTTTATCCTTTTGCCTCCCAGTTTATTCTGATGTGCATGGGTCCTAGGACCAGATTTTGAGAGAATTTACTTATAGAATAGCACAAAAGTGGCAGTCAAAAGCTATGGTTTTGAATTTAACTTTACTATAAAACCTATCTTTGCATGCTGATGATTTAACTTCTACTTTAAGAACATGAGAATGTTTGT
The DNA here is from genome assembly GCF_000951035.1 of Colobus angolensis palliatus. Classification (NCBI taxonomy): domain Eukaryota; kingdom Metazoa; phylum Chordata; class Mammalia; order Primates; family Cercopithecidae; genus Colobus; species Colobus angolensis. The sequence continues at coordinate 7,344,527 of NW_012117488.1, read as the reverse complement.
CAAGTATGTTGAGCTTTTAGAAAGTCAGAATATAAATAAAGGAGTCTATATATTTGAAGACAGTGTAATAAAGAGCAAAATTCATGAAGATACAAATCATGACTAGATTTCTAGTCCCAATTGTGCCACTTTATGGCCTGATGACTGGGGAAGCTATACCCAGTAACATTGCTGAATCTTAGTTTCTCCATCTTTAAAATGGAGTTAATACCATGTTCACTGAACTTGTCCTATCCAACTAGAATGTAAGTTCCGTGAAATCAGAGACTTGCCTGGTTTTGCTCACTGCTATATATCCAGCACCTAGAATAGTGCCTGGTGTATAGTAGGTACTCAATAAATAATTGTAAAATGGATGAACTACAGTATTTGAAATAGTCTAATAAATACTGAGAATAAAAATGGCATAGTACCTTCCCTCAGAAGCTCAGAGCCTGGGGGAGACAGAAATATGCACAAATACTACAGAATAGTTGAATAAGTAAATGTATTATAAAGAGCAACTGAGGTAATGTAATGATGCACTATGTAAATTATGAAGTGGTAGCACTTGTAGTGGTAGCACTTTGTAGAGAAACAAAATAAAGAATGCAGAGAGTTCGGGAATAGGTCTCTTAACCCTTTAAAGTGTTTTCTACAAAAGTGCTATGATCAATTTGTAGCTGAGGCTGTAATAATCCAGATATGTATACACATACATGTGTGCATACATATGTGTGTATGACAGGGAAAAGGGTGGTGGAAGGGATTGAACACAAGTTGGAAAGGATAGTGGGGAGGTGGTAGTGATGACAAAAAAGAATAAGGAGGCATAGATGCAACTATTCTCTCATCCTTTGGTAGTACCCATTTTAATTTTTTTAGTACCCATATCAATGAAACAGTAAGAACCAGAAGTTAGGTTGATATAGAAGAGAAGAATGTATTTAAACAAAACAAAATGAAAAATAGACTTAGGTTTCCTATAAATGTTACTTTAACCTTATTGATTGCCAAAAATCTTCATTTATTTGGGGGTTTCCTAATTGTAAAGTCTTCACAAGTTAGTAGGTAGAAAAATGCTTTTAAACCAGTCTAAATCATTTTTAAACTGTTGCATAATAGGAGAATTATTTTTAAAAGCCAACCTCTGATAAATGAAAAATTTTTCCTATGCTGTGAAAGGCAGTGTGGGTTTTTACAACCATTTTTAGACTTCCTTTTTGATAGATCTCTTTTCAAAATGTACATACTGATTTCCTTCATATGCTGGTTCTTCTATTTATATTACAAAGTTAAATATGTATATCTTTGAGACACATATTTGTAATGTACGATCCAAAGAGATTGCTCTTAAAGATAGGTGAACCTTCTGATATTTTGCAAAAGTTCTGTAGGTATGCACATTTTTCTGGAGACTACTCCATGTTCTTAAAGATATCATGACCAAAGCAAGGCCCTAAGAGAACAGGTTTAGTTCATTCACCCAAATAATTCTCTCCTTTATGACTACTGTGGGGACTGTAATGTGTAGTTAAAAGTATGTGAAGGTCATCGCTCCATATTTTTGTTTATATAATGCCTTGCTGCCTTAAAAAAAAGACTTTATGAAATCAAAACAGAAATATCATGTGTCTTAGAATGTGTGTTTTACCAAATGGTGTGTTTGTGTAGGTCCGATTCCCATCCCACTTCAGTTCAGATCTCAAGGACCTTCTACGGAACCTGCTGCAGGTGGATTTGACCAAGAGATATGGAAATCTAAAGAATGGTGTCAGTGATATAAAAACTCACAAGTGGTTTGCCACGACAGATTGGATTGCTATTTACCAGAGGAAGGTGAGACTTTCTTTTTTAATTTAAAAGCTTTTTTAAAGTTGGTGTTTAAATTATATGTGGTGGAGATATTTTCAACTTAACACATAGTTTTAATTTTTTTACCTTTTGAATTAATCTTGTGCAGGATCTAAAGTACTTTACAGCCCATAACTTAAAAATGAGTTTCCCCCTAGAATTTTTTTTTTTTTTTTGAGGTGGAGTCTCACTCTGTAGTCCACGCTGGAGTGCAGTGGCACAATCTCGGCTCACTGCAACCTCCGCCTCCTGGGTTCCAGTGATTCTCCTGCTTCAGCCTCTCGAGTAGCTGGGACTATGGGTGCATGCCATCACACCTGGCTAATTTTTTTTGTATTTTTAGTAGAGACAGGGTTTCATTATGTTGGCCAGGCTGGTCTTGAACTCCTGACCTCAAGTGATCTGCCCGCCTCGGCCTCCCAACAAGCTGGGATTACAGGCATAAGCCACCACGCCTGGCCCTACCTAGCTTTAAAAGAAAGCATATATGCTATTTTGACCATCAACCTGAAATGTTTACTTTGTTAAATTTTTCCTATCTATGCCTGTTACACTTCACAAAACTGTGGAAATTATATATTAGACAGTGTCCTAAGGGTTTTCAAAACTGATGTGAAGCCACATTAGGAAGATATATAAATAAATGTAGTTGCCCATCCAGAATTGGCATGTGCCAGATATATAACAACATTTAATTGCTAGTTTCATCCCTTTTTAGTCTTCATTTTGACCTCCCTGTGGCATTTATCAGGATTACACATTTTTTTATCTAGTGTTTCCCAAACAGACCATGCTTTTTTACACTTGTGCCTGTGTAATTTTTTTTTCCTTTACTCAGATGACTTTTCCCATTTGTGCATCTGCCATACTCTTATTTATCTTTTAAGATTTAGCTTAAATATCACCTCTGATATTTTTCTCTGATGGGCATTCTTTATTAATATCTTACATGGTCACTGTTGTTTTAAAACATTTCATTGAGAACAGGTACCATATCTTACTTTTTTTTCATATTGCTATCATCTGGAAAGAGCTTTATGCTTGGTATATGCTCACTAAATGTTTGCTCACTGACTTAAATGAGCATTGGTCTCCCTTTAGGGATGCAACTTTCTTTTATCCATTTGAAAGCTAATCTGAATATAATTCATACAAATAGGGGTTTTAATTCATGCTTTTTTGGAAGGTCAAAACAAATTATCCAAAGTTACTACTTTTTTCCTTTTAACAATTATTTATTCACATAAGATTTTTTCCAAATAGTTATCAGGTCCCCGCTTGTTTGTTAGGTATTCTGCAAGGTGCTGAGAATACAATGATGAGTAAAACCAACCTTTATTCCTGCCCATATGAAGCTTAATCCTTCCAGGGGACAGGGAGATTAATCAGATGGTCATATAAATAAATGTAGAGGCACTATACTTTGAGAAATGTGTAAATTCAGAATAACTTTGCACCTGAGTTTTTTGAGATTTGTTTTGTTTGGTCTTTTGTTTGATTCTTTGCTTGCTAAAGGGATTCTTAGTGTTACAAATTCAGGCAACTTGAAGACTTGAATATAAGTATAGATCAAGTTAATCGCTGACATTATTATACCACCATAATAAAATAGAGAACAAACCCCAGCTAAACAGTAGCATATTTAAAAGAAAGTAGTATTGTTTTTTGTTTTGTTTTGCTACACAAGTTGCCAGTATAACAGTTGTGGTAACAGTAATATATTAATTGATAGTAGTTATTTCACTGTTGTAATAATTTGAGACATTTAAGAAAAGATTTTGCTGCACTGAATTACCTTTTTTCTTCTTAAATAATTAAAGATAATTTGCATGAATAAAGTGTTTTCATTTTGAATTATTTAATTTTTTTCTTCTTTTTTTCATAAAGCCAAAACTTCTAATAATGTCATCTTTAATAATGCTGTGCAACTACATGATTGAGTTTCCTTAAGGAGAAAAAAAAATTAATGCTCTGATTAAGTATTAACAGCACAGTTTTTCTAATTTATAGATTTTACAAACAATTACAGTAACAAGCTGGGTGCCCTGGCTCACACCTGAAATCCTAACACTTTGGGAGACCAAGGTGGGTGGATTGCTTGAGTCTCACTCAAGAGTTTGAGACCAGCCTGGGCAACATGGCAAAACCCCGTCTCCACAAAAAATACAAAAGGTAGCTGGGTGTGATGGCTCATCCCTGTAGTCCCAGCTACTTGGGAGACTGAGGCAGGAGGATTGCTTGAGCCTGGGAGATTGGGGCTACAGTGAGCTGTGATTATGCCACTGTACTCCAGCCTGGGCGACAGAACAAGACCCTGTCTCAAATAAATAAAGAAAGAAAGAAATAAAGATTACAAAAACAAAACAATTAAAGAATTTTAAAATGCAGCAAAAAGAAAATATAGCCAGACCAAAACAATGTGAATGCAATACAGCCTGTCTCACAAGAGGGATCCAGAAACTCTCTGTTCAAAGTTCATGAATCATGGCTGTTAGCATTATTATCGCAAATAGATGTGTTATGTAGTCAATAACAAGATTCATAGCACTTTAAAATAGATTTAGATCTCATAAAAGCTGGTTTTTTATATTTTTTCTAAATTTGCTAGCATCAATGCAATACTGTATAATTAATAAAAGCAACTCCCTGTAACTTCTGCTTTCAGTCTTCAAAATAATCCTGTGAAATAAGTGATACCATTTCCCCATTTTACTGATGTGGAAATCGGCTCAGAGAGGTGAATTAATTTAAACATAATCATGCAGCTGCTAAGTAATACCTGTATTTGATCCCAGGTTCTTCAGATTCTCAATTCCAGGTCACATTATCCCTTTAAAGTCCTTTTGGTATGATTCTTAAAATCAAACTCCAAACCACTAAACAATAAATTGTTTCACAAGATTTTCGTGAATTTTACATGTATCATCTTCTTAACTTTTATGCTTTGAGCATTTTGGGAGTAGGAAGACTGTCTCAGAAGGCAGCAAAAAAAGAGAAGGAAATGTGGGGTTAGGTAGACGTTGATCTGAATCCCTGATCAACCAATCATTAGCAGTATGATCATGAACAAATGATTTAACCTCTCTAAAGCATCAGTTTTATCACCCTTAAAATTTGAATTTGGATAGAGAATACAAAAGGAAGAGTAGTTTGGTGAGAAAGATTAGATAGATTGGCCCAGGCTCCCTTTTCCTTTCTGGTTGAGATATGTTTCATGTACTTATAACCAGGTAATTTATTAAGCAAATGAATTTGAAATTACCGTAATTCCACCATCCAAATAGAACCTAGTATTTGGCATATGTCTTTTTACTTTTTTTTTCCTATGCTCTTCATCACTGCAGTCCGGTCCTATGAGCTCAGTAGCCAATTAAGATCTACCTCCTCCAACCCTGCACTTTACCCTTTCCTTCAGTCTCTTATATCACAGTTGCTACATACTACATAATTACATCTGAGTGACTTACTGCCATATTTTACAATCGTTTTAAAACAGGCCAGGTGCAGTGGCTCACACCTGTAATCCCATCAGTTTAGGAAGCCACAGTGGGAGGATCACTTGAGCCAGGAGTTCAAGACCAGGTGGGCTACATAGTGAGACGTCATCTCTTCAGAAAATGAAAAAGAATTAGCCAGGTGTGGTGGCACACACTTGGTCCCAGCTACTCTGGAGGCTGAGGCAGGAGGATCACTTAAGCCCAAGAGGTCAAGGCTGCAGTGAGCCATGATCATGCCACTGCACTCAAGCCTGGGCTACAGAGCTGAGACCCTGTCTCTAAAAGAAGAAAAAAATTCCTACTCCACAATAAGTGTGTCTATTGAACTTGTATTTTCTTTCAGTGCTTTCTGAACTCTAACTTATTTTTTGTTCTTGTATAATAATTAACCAGTTTCCCCCTCCATATTTATTGAATAATTCTTATTTGGCCTCTTATCTGAAATTCTACCTTTACTAATATTAAATTAATATACATCTGTCTATTTCTGAACTTTTTTATTTTTATTGATGCATACTATTTTTATATATTCATGAAATACATGTTATATTTTAATAGATGCATAGTATGTGTGGTGACCAAAGCTGGGTATTAGCATATCCATTACCTTGATTGTTTATTATTTCTTTTTGTTGGGAACATTTCAAATTTTCTGTTCCAGTTACTTTGAAATATACAATATATTGTTGTGAAATATACAATATAACCACCCTGCTGTGCTATCAAATGCTAGAACTTATTCCTTCTGTCTAACTGTATGTTTGTTCTCAGTACCTTAGTTCTCTTCATCCCTTCCCCCAACACACATCCTTCCCAGCCTCTGGTAGCTGTCTTTCTATACTTTGCCTCTAAGAGATCAACTTTTTTAGGTTCCACATATAATAAGAACATGTGATATTGTCTTTCCGTGCCTGGCTGATTTCACTTTACAGAATGATCTGTTTCCATCCATGTTGCTACAAATGACAAGATTTCATTCTTTTTTTACAGCCAAATAGTATTCCTATATATATTACATTTTCTTTACCCATTCATCTGTTGAAGGACACTTAGGTTGATTCCATATCTTTGCTGTTATGCATAGTGCTGCAATAAACTTGAGGATTCAGGTACTGCTTTGATATACTGATTTCCTTTGGATTAGTGGAATTGCTGAATTGCATGATAGTTCTATTTTTAGATTTTTGAAAAATCTCTATACTGTTTTCCATAGTGGCTGTACTAACTTACCTTTCTACCAACAGTGTATAAGAATTCCCTTTTCTCTACATCCCCTCCAGCACTTGGTATTTTTTGTCTTTTTGAAAATAGCCATTCCTCCTGGTACGATGATATCTCACAGTGGTTTTGATTTGCATTTCCCTGATGATTAATGGTGTTGAGTGTTTTTTCATGTAGTGGTTGGCCATTGTAAGTCTGGTTTTGAGAAATGTGTACACATATCCTTTACCCATTTTAATTAGACTATTTATTTTTGGCTATTGAATTATTGGAGTTCCTTGTATATTCTGGATATTAGTCCCTTCTTGGATGAATAGTTTGCAAATAGTTTCTCCCATTCAACAGGTTGTCTCTTTACTCTTTTGATTGTCTCCTTTGCTCTGCAGAAACTTTTAATTTAATATAGCCCCATGTGCCTATTTTTGTTTTTGTTGCTTGTGCTTTTCAGGACTTAGCCATAAAATCTTTTTTGTTCATTAGGTTTTTGTTTGTTTGTTTGTTTTATTTATTTATTTATTTATGAGTTGGAGTTTCGCTCTTGTTGCCCAGGCTAGAGTGCAATGGCACGATCTCAGCTCACTGCACCCTCTACCTCCTGGGTTCAAGTGATTCTCCTGCCTCAGCCTCCCGTGTAGCTGGGATTACAGGTGCCCACAACCATGTCCAGCTAATTTTTGTATTTTTAGTAGAGACAAGGTTTCACCATGTTGGTCAGGCTGGTCTCAAACTCCTGACCTGCCTCAGCCTCCCAAAGTGCTGGGATTACAGGTGTGAGCCACCATGCCTCACCCATAAAATCTTTAACTAGACCAATGTTCTAGAGCGTTTCCCCCGTGTTTTCTTCTATTATTGTTATGGTTTGGGGCTTTATTTGTAGTACTTAATTCATTTTCAGTTGATTTAGGGATATGGTTTCAGTCTTCTGCATATAGATATCCAGTTTTTCCAGCACCATGTATTGAAGAGAGTGTCCTTTCCCCACTGTATGTTCTTGATGCCTATGTCAAAAATCAGTTAATTGTAATACATGGGTTTATTTCTGGGTTCTCTATTCTGTTCCATGGGTCTCTGTGTCTGTTTTTATATCACTACCATGCTGTTTTAGTTACTGTAGCTTTGTAGTATATTTTGTTTTTTTGGTTTGTTTATT
>NW_012117488.1:7319756-7335066 GCF_000951035.1 Colobus angolensis palliatus | reverse complement strand
AGCAATTGTGAATGGAAGTTCATTCATGATTTGGCTCTCTGTTTGTCTGTTACTGGTGTATAAGAATGCTTGTGATTTTTGCACATTAATTTTGAAGTCAGGTAGTGTGATGCCTCCAGCGTTGCTCTTTTTGCTCTGGATTCCTTTGGCTATTCAGGCTCTTGTGTGGTTCCATACAAATTTTAGGATTTTTTTTCTATTTCTGTGAAGACTATCATTGGTATTTTGATAGGAATTGCATTGAATCTGTAAATTGCTTTGCATAGTTGATCATTTTAATATATTTATTTTTCTGATTCATGACCATGGAATGTCTTTCCATTTGTTTCTGTCCTTTTTAATTTCTTTCATCAGTGTTTTGTAGTTTTTCTTGTAGAGGTCTTTCAACTTCTTGGTTAAATTTATTCCTATCTATTTTATTTTGTTTTGTTTTGTTTTTTTGTAGCTATTATAAATGGAATTATATTCCTGATTTCTTTCTTAGCTAGATCATTATTGGTGTATGGAAATGTCACTGATTTTGTATGTTCATTTTGTATTCTGCACCTTTACTTAATTTGTTTATCAGTTCTAAGAATATTCTGGTGGAGTCTTTAGGTTTTTCTGTATGTAAGATTTGAAAGGAGGGGCAGTTTGGCTTTTTCGTTTTCTATTTAGATGCCTTGTATTTCTTTCTCTTCCCTGATTGATCTGGCTAGGACTTCCATTACTATGTTGATTAGGAGTGGTGAAAGTGGACTTCGTTGTCTTGGTCCAATTCTTAGAGAAAGTCTTTCAACTTTTCTTCATTCAATATGTTAGCTGTGAATTTGTCACATATGATCTTTATTATGTTGAGGAATGCCTCTTCTATGCCTAATTTGTTGAGAGTTTTTGTCAGGAGGGGATGTTGGCTTTCATCTAATGCTTTTTTCTGCATCTATTAAGATAATCATATGATTTTTGTTGTTCATTCTACTAAAGTGATGTATCATGTTAATTGATTTGCGTATATTGATCCGTCCTTGCATCCCTGGGATAAATCCCACTTGATCATGTTATATTACATATTTGTTTTGTTATTGGATTTTTGTTAGCTAGTATTTTGTTAAAAATTTTTGTGTCTGTATTTGTCAGAGATGTTGGTCTGTAGTGTTCTTTTTTGTTGTTGTTCGCTTGTCTGGTTTTGTATCAGAGTACTGCTGGCCTCGTAGAATAAGTTAAGAAGAATTCTCTCTTCTTTAATTTTTTGGAATAATTTGAGATGAATTGATGCTAGTTCTTCTTTATAAAGTTGATAAAATTGAACAGTAAAGCCATGCAGCCCCGGGCTTTTCTTTAATGTTTGATGGGAATCTTATTATTACATATTCAATCTGTTCCTCATTATTGGTCTGTTCAGATTTTCTATTTCTTTCTGGTTCATTCTATTTCTATTTCTTGTAGGTTGTATGTGTCCAAGAATGTATCTGTTTCCTCTAGGTTTTCCAGTTAGTTAGCATATAGTTGCTCATGATAGTCTCCAATGATCTCCTGTATTTCTGTGGTGTCAGTTGTAACATATTTTTCGTTTCTGATTTTGTTAACTTGGATCTTCTCTCTTTTTTTCTTAGTCTAGCTAGCAGTTTATCAATTTTGGTTATTTTTTCAAAAAAAAACCCTTTCATTTTGATGATCCTTTGTATGTTTTTTCTATATTTCATTTAGTTGTGCTCTGATCTTTATTATTTCTTTCCTTCTACTAATTTTGTTTGGTTTGTTCTTGCTTTTCTAGTTCCTTGAGGTACATTATTAGATTGCTTATTTGAAATCTTTATACTTTTTGGTGTAATCTTTATACTTTTTGGTGTTTATTGCTGTAAACCTCCCCTTAGCACTGCTTTTGTTATATTCCATAGGTTTTGGTATATTGTGTTTTCATTTGTCTTTGCTTTAAGATTTTTTTTTATTTCTTTCTTAATTTCTTCATTAGCCCAATAGTCATTCAGGAGCATATTGTTTCATTTCCATCAATTTGTACAGTTTCCAAAGTGCTTCTTGTTACTGATTTCTAGTTTTTTCCATCAGGATCTGAGAAAATACTTGATATGATTTCAAGTTTTTAAAATTTGTTGAGACTTGTTTTGTGTCCTAACATAAATGGTCTATCCTGGGGAATGTTCCATGTGCTTATTAGAAGAATGTGTATTCTGCAACTATTGGATAAAATGTTGTGTAAATGTCTCCTAGGTACATTTTGTACCTAGGAGTTTATGTCCATTTTTTTTGGTTGATTCTCTGTCTCGATAATCTGTACAATGCTGAGAGTGGAGTGTTGAAGTCCTCAACTATTATTGCATTGGAGTCTGTCTCTCTCTTTAGATCTAATAATATTTGCTTTATATATCTGTGTGCTCTAGTATTGGATGCATATATATTTGGAATTGTCATATCCTTTTGCTGAACTGATCCCTTTATCATTATGTAATTACCTTCTTTGTCTCGTTTTACTGTTTTGACTTAAAGTTTCCTTTATCTGATATTAATTTAGATACTCCTGCTTGTTTTTGTTTTCCCATTGTATGAAATCTTTTTCCATCTCTTCACTTTCAATCTATCTGTGTGTTTACAGGTGAAGTGAGTTTTTTTGTAAGCAGCATATAGTTAGATCATGTTATGTTTATATATTCAGACAGTCCATATCTTTTAAGTGGATAATCTGATTTATTTACATTTACAGTTATTATTTATAGGTGAGGACTTATTCCTGTCATTTAAAAAATTGTTTTCTAGTTGCTTTGTATATCTGTCATTCCTTTCTTTCCCTCTTATTGTTTATCATTATAGTTTGGTGATTTTCTGTAATGGTAATATTTGAGTCCTTTCTCTTTCTCATTTATGTGTCTGCCCTACCAGTGACTTTTATACTTTCTTGTTTTCATGATGGTAAATATCATTGTTTCACTTTTAGATGTAGGACTACCTTAAGCATTTCCTGTAGAGCTTGTGTAATAGGGATAATTCCCTCAGTTTTTGCTTATCTGGGAAAGACTTTTTTTCTCCTTCATTTTTGAAGAAAAGTTTCTTGGTTAGTCTAGCAGTTTATTTTTGGTGGCAGGGTTTGTTTTTTCTTTTAGCACTTTGAATATATCATCCCTTTCTCTCCTGGCCTGCAGGGTTTCCCCTGAGAAATCCACATTAGTCTGATGGAGTTTCCCTTATATGTGACTTGATGTTTTCCTCTTGCTGTTTTTAGATTTCTGTCTTGTCTTTGACTTTTGACAGTTTCAGTACAGTGTGTCTTGGAAAAGACCTTGTTGGATTCTATCTATTTGATCTTTGAGTTTCCAGTATCTGGCTTTCTAAATCTCTTAAAAGAACTGGGAAGTTTTCAGCTATTATTAAATTAAATGAGTTTTTCTGTCTTTACCCATCACTTTACCTTCTGGAAAACCCCAAATTTGAATATTTCATTGCTTTAAGATGTCCCCTATATCATGTATGCTTTGTTCATTCATTTTTATTTTTTATTCTTTTTTGGCGGGTCTGTCTGAATTATTTCAAAAGACCTGTCCTCAGTTCTTCTCCTTGATCTAGTCTGTTGTCAAAGCTCTCAGTTGTACTCAGTTGTATTTTTTATTTCATTCATTCAGTTCTTCAGTTCTGGGATGGATCTGTTTGGTTCTTTTTTTTTTTGAAACAGAGTCTCACTCTGTCACCCAGGCTGGAGCGCAGTGGCGTGATCTCGACTCACCGCAAGCTCTGCCTCCCGGGTTCACGCCATTCTCCTGCCTCAGTCTCCCAAGTAGCTGGGACTACAGGTGCCCGCCACCATGCCTGGCTAATTTTTTGTATTTTTAGTAGAGACGGGGTTTCACCATGTTAGCCAGGATGGTCCCCATCTCCTGACCTCGTGATCCACCCGCTTCGGCCTCCCAAAGTGCTGGGATTACAAGCATGAGCCACTGTGCCTGGCCTGTTTGGTTCTTTTTTATGCTATCTATCTCTTTGTTGAATTTCTCACTCATATCCTGAATTGTTTTCCTGATTTCTTTGTATTGCTTGTCTGTGTTCTCTTATATCTCACTGAGCTTCTTTAATACCATTATTTTGAATTCTTTTTCAGACATTTTATCATTTTTTGTTTAATTGGAATCTGTTGCTGGAGAATTATGTTCTTTTGGAGGTGTCATGTTTCTTGCTTTTTCATGTTTCTTGTATACTTACATTGACATCTCCACATCTGGCGTAACAGTCATTTCCTCCAGTTTTTAGGATTGGCTTTAGTAGGGTAAGACTTTTTTCTGTAGATGTATCATCATGTTGGTTTGTTGGGCAGTTTAGCTTTTATTCTGGGTGCATGAAGTAGTGCAGTCTCTATGATTTCTTCAGCTGTAATTAGCATCAGTGGGTGTCTGCGATTTCCTCAGTGGCTTAGGCAGCATTGTTAGTGGAGCCCGTGGTGAGGCTTTGCTGGGGACAGGGACACCAGGCATCCTGATTCTCAGGCCCCAGTGGTGGTAGCAGCAGACCAAGCATATCCTCCTTTGGTCCCCTGGTGGCCATAGACTGGCATCAATTTTAGCAGGTCCACAAGGGCCAATTCTTAGGCCTCCATGTGCTGCTCAGGTACCAGTAGTGGCAGTGGTAGGCTGGGCAGATGGATGAGACCTTAGTCTCCCGTGCAGCGTGTGTGGCATAAGCAATCGTAGCAGTGATGACAGGCCAACCCTCAGGCTCCCAGGCAGTCCACACTGCTGTTAGTGATGGTAGCAACAGACTGGGCAAGCCAGGCCCTAAACCCGCAGGTGGCATATGTGGGCAAGTGCCAGCAGTGGTAGTGGTGGCAGACTGGGCAGGCCCAGCCTCAGGCCAGTAGTGGGTGGGGCAGGGCAATCCCCAGGCCCTCAGATGGCATACTTGAGTGCTGGGGTTGCAGTGCCAGGCAGTGCAGGCATATACTCAGGCCCCTCAATGGTGCAAATGGGCACAGGCTGTGTTGGACCAAGTGAGGCAATCCCCAGGCCCTCAAACAATGTGTTTGAGTGCAGGCAGTCGGTGGTTTGGTTCTGTTGTTAGACCCCCTGATGGTGCATGTGCATGCCAGAAGCAGCAAGCAGGGTGGATGGATCCCCAAGCCTCCAGACAGTGCACTCAGTCACTGTGGGAGGTGCCATCAGGCAGGGAAGGCCTGTCCCCAAGCTCCTCTGTTGTACCTGTGGGTGCAGGCTGTGGTGAACAGGTCTGTCTTTGGGCCACTGGACAGCATGTTTTGATGCCAGTGGCTGATGACCTGAGTCTTTTGTCATGCTTCCTGATCATATGTATGTGTACCCAGAGTGATAGACAGAGGGGGCCACTTCCCAGGCCCCTCAGGTGGTGTGCTGGGGCACTGGGAGGGGTGGCACTTAAAGGGACAGGCCTGTCCTCAGACTCTCATTGGTGTACACAGATATAGACTCTGGTATGCAGGGAAGGACTATTCCTAGGCCCCTGGATAAAATACTTCCGAGAGGTGGTAGGCAGAGTGAGTCTGTCCTCATGCCCCCAAATAGAATCCAGATGGGCCAGTTCCCAGGTCCACTGAAGGTGCTGCAAGTACATGGCAGCCCTGTTATGGGGGCTGGGCATTGCTATCAGTGGTTGTGGCCCCAGGCGGGTGGCTCTCAGGCTCTGGGGAGTGTATGCTTTGGCTTCCTTTGCCCCAGAAACAGCCTTCCCTAGTATGCTGCCCTGCCTGTTCTTTGGAGTATAGGACACTGTGTGAGCTAGAGTGCTGGGGACCCAGCTGCACCATTGGGTCCAGCCAGCACTGTACCACTGGAGCCCCCTTGGTGGACATGGGGCGCTGTCAGTTGGGCTCCAGGTTGTATAGAGATGCATACCATCTAATGGTAATTGGCTTCTCAAAGTGGCACTGTGCTTCAGCTTCTTGGGTCCTGGGAATGGGTGTGGGACCTGGAACAAACTCCCTCTCTGGAACAAGCCTGTTGTGTGAACTCCAGGCAGGTCCCTATACTTGTCTCAGAATTCACAAGGGTTGTAGGGATCTTACATGGCTAGGATTGCAAGTCTGTGGTGGAAACGTGGACCACTGGGGATCTCTCAGTTACCCTTTCCCGGCACTGGAGAACCTCTTCTGGCTCCCAGCTGGTCCCAGCCAGGCCAACTGCTTCACTTCCTTATGCTTCCCTGCTCCAGATGTTCCCTGTCACTTCCCTGCTAAATTTCAGTGTTCTCTCTTAGAGGCTTTATTCAGCATGTCCTTCTTTGTGGAGGAGAGTTCTGGGTCAGCCATCTTGAAGCCCTGACCTTTATTTTTTAGTTCTTTTTGTCTGTTTTTGTACTGTATATGTCTCTGCTTTATGTAGCTTTAAAATATTTTAATATTAGATGGGTCCAGTTTCTTCACCTTTGTTTACCCTTTCCAAATTTTCTGTTCTCTTGCCCCATACGCATTATTTTAGAGTCAAGTTAGGTAATTTATATTTCCTAGAAAATCATCCTTATCTCCTGTATGTTTTCTCTTTCTTTTTTGATTAGACTTGCCAATGGTTTATGGGATTTTGTTTGTTTGTTTGTTTGTTTGGTCTCTCTAAAGATTGATTGAATTTGGGAATTAACAGTAAAGTTGCATATTAATTAGGAGAGAACCTGAATCTTGAGAAGTTGCCATTATGAACATGGTGCTTCTGCATTTACTCAAACATCTTTTGTCATTTAGTAAAGTTTTAGAGACCCCCCCTTCCTCCATATATGAAGGAATTTATGTCTTAAAGTTATTGCTTAAATTTTTATTTTGGTTGCTATTATTAATGTGTTTGCTTTCCCATTATAGTAGGATATGGGAAAAACATATTGTTTCTATGTTTATATTATAATTGACCATGTTACTAAATTCTGTTATTGATTTCCACATTTTTCAGTGATTCCTTTGGATTTTTATTGACAATCACAGGAGATTGGCATATCATTTTGTCTGTTCCTTTTCAGTGTTTACATCTCATTTCCATTTTTGTTTTGTTATATATATTAGAATATCTAAAACAATATTTTAATGCAGTAGGGCTCTTAAGCTTTCTTGTCTTGTCCTTGCTTTGAATGGAAATGCCCAAGAATATACTTTCAGGAATCATTTCTATAGTTTTTTGCCTTTCATGTTTTGCCACCAAATATAAAGTTGGCCATTTGGCTGAGATAGGTATTCTTTATCAGATTAACAAAATATTGTTGATTTCTAATACACGGTATTTTGTCTTTTTTGACATGTTAGTGTGATGAATTATATCAGGGAGACATTCTCACTTTCCTGGAATGAATACCATTTAGTCATGGGGTATTAACATTTTAATATTTACCTGAAATCTATTTGCCAAAATCTTGAGTGTTTTTACTTCCATAGTCATAAGTTTTATTAATCTATAGTTTCTGTTTTTCTGAAGTTGGGATTATATGGGATTCGTAAAATGAGTTTAGAAAGTTTCCATCCTTTTATTCTGCAGAAAATTTAGGAACATAGAGTTATCTTATATCTATTCCTTATAAATTTTAACAAACTAATTCTTGGATATTGGTCTGTCTGAGTTTTTACTTTTTGAGTCAATTTAAGAAATTTATATTTCCAATAAAATCATCCATTTCCCTTTCTAATTATCATTGCTTATATTATCTTTATTGTTGTATTTATTGTTAATTAATGCTATTTTGAGGTATACTTTTTAGATTGCCTTGAGGCTTGTCAGCTTTATTAGTATCCTAAAGATTTATGATGTATTTGCATCTTTTCATATTTATATTTACAAATAAAATCTTCTGCCAAATAGCAATCATTTACTAATCTATTCATATTATGTATTTAATTTTTAATAATTATTCCTAAAATGGAGTAGAACTGGACTGTCACTACTCATTTAGAGTTTATGTGCTTTTCAGAGGGCTTGATTTATCCCAGGTAATAAACAGCTAACCTACCAACAAGTGGCACACTGTAACGTACAGGTTGTAGTAATGGACAAATTGATTGACAGCCAAATCTTGATTATCAATGAAACAGATGTAAGGGTCCCTGGATAATTTACAAATAAAAATAATAGAGTACTTTAACCATTTGTTTTATTATCTTCTCAACTATTGTAACTATGCACAGCAGTGCAAAAATCATAGTAAATATGAATAGTTTTCATTGTCTTCTTTATTCTCTGATGCATCTGCAAATGCATCAAGGAAGAAAAAAGGCAGAAGAAAGAAGTGGCCTGAACAACTCAAACTGTGCAATCATTTTCTACATGTGATTGCCCCAATAGGTTTGTTATTCTAAATTGCTGGCTGGCTAGACATGAAGCAACTGTCTGCTTAACTCATTCTTCTGGATAGTGCAAAACAGCAATCCCCAAAGCAAGGCATGCAAGGCAACCAGCTCTCAAACAAAAAGATAATTTTAGAAGTCCCATTCCTGCTTATTTTTACCTTATTCTTTTTCAATACCTTATTTGTGTGTATATCTTAGTATAGTCATGCATCTAAATAATTTGTAAGTAAATAACTATATATATTGATTATATATACTAGAAAATGTTTTACTGAAAGGGATATAAATTTAAAACCCTTGGAGAGCTCTGGGCCAGAAGTGGAGAATCATGAATTTGAAAGCTGCTTTAGCCGCTTATCCATCATGTGAATTTGGTCGACTCTTTTATAATCTGTAAAATGGGAGTAAGAACACCTGTCCTTCCTTCCTCACAGTGTTGTATTGAGAACAAAATAAAGCGACTGTAATTGTTTGTAAATTCTATAAAGGCTGTGCAGATTATGATTTTTTTTAACTTTTAAAATCTTTTCCTCAAACATATTCAGTACCCACATTTAATCTTTATAGAAGACCATATTCGAAGTAGTGGGAAGACATTTTACTTTTAGGATCAAAGGAGAAAAATGTTTAAGGTTTAACAATTCTCTGATTCTAAAAGAGATACGTTTCTTTCCAACCTCTCAGAAAGTTTTGATGGCCAGATATTTTAAACAAAACAAAGTTGGGAATTCAAAAAGGAAAGCAATTAAAAGTAAGTCTGAGATTTATCTGTAACTTCAGGAGAAAAGAATTTTTACAAAAGGAATAGGAAAAGATAAGGTCTTAAAAACGAGGAACTAAAAATTAAGACTTAAGTTTTGTAACCTTAGGAGCCAGGATTTTGATGCCAACAGTTAATTATCCCAGAAATTTTTTAAGTATTTTGTTGACCTGCATACTTCCTTGAATCAAAATGTTGAGGTTAATACTAACCTACTGTTTGCTGCTTCATCTAGCCCTGTTACATTTTAGGAACCTAATGGCATCTAAGTATTCCACCATGTAATAACAGTGGGAATTTATTTTTCTTGGTGTTTGGAAACTCTCGGGAATTTTTTTTCCTTTTTCTTATTTTTCTCTCTCTCTCAATTATAGGTTGAAGCTCCATTCATACCAAAGTTTAGAGGCTCTGGAGATACCAGCAACTTTGATGACTATGAAGAAGAAGATATCCGTGTCTCTATAACAGAAAAATGTGCAAAAGAATTTGGTGAATTTTAAAGAGGAACAAGATGACATCCAAGCTCACACTCAGTGTTTGCACTCTGTTGAGAGATAAGGTAGAGCTGAGACCGTCCTTGTTGAAGCAGTTACCTAGTTCCTTCATTCCAACGACTGAGTGAGGTCTTTATTGCCATCATCCCGTGTGTGCACTCTGCATCCACCTATGTAACAAGGCACCGCTAAGCAAGCATTGTCTGTGCCATAACACAGTACTAGACCACTTTCTTACTTCTCTTTGGGTTGTCTTTCTCCTCTCCTACATCCATTTCTTCCTTTTCCAGTTTCATTGGTTTTCTCTAAACAGTGCTCCATTTTATTTTGTTGGTGTTTCAGATGGGCAGTGTTATGGCTCCGTGATATTTGAAGGGAAGGATAAGTGTCGCTTTTAGTAGTTCTTGCCAATATTGTTGTTGGTCAATGGCTTGAAGATAAACTTTCTAATAATTATTTTTACTTTGAGTAACTCAGACTCAGTTTTGCCAAAACTCTTGATAATTTTTGAAGATAAGACTGTCTTATCATCAAGGAAATTTATACAAATTAAGACTAACTTTCTTGGAATTCACTATTCCGGCAGTAAATTTTGGTAGACTAATACAGTACAGCTAGACCCAGAAATTTGGATGGCTGTAGATCAGAGGTTCTAGTTCCCTTTCCCTCCTTTTATATTCTCCTCCCCTTGAGTAATGAAGTGACCAGCCTGTGTAGTGTGACAAATGTGTCACTTTCAGCAGGAAAAACTAATGATATGGATCATCACCCACATTCTCTCGCTTGGTACCAGCATTTCTGTAGGTATTAGAGAAGAGTTCTAAGTTTTCTAAACCTTAACTGTTCCTTAAGGATTTTAGCCAGTATTTTAATAGAACATGGTTAATGAAAGTGACAAATTTTACAGTTTCTCTAATAGTTCTCATCATAAACTTTTTAAATGAAAATAAGCAAACTAAAAAGAACATTGGTTTGGATAAATACTTACACTTTGCAAAGTCAAAAAATGACTTGGTTATTGAAAACGTTATAGAAGTATTCATATTTAAATGAGGGTTTACGTTTGTTTTGTTTTGTAACCCTTAAAAAGAAGTTGTTTCCAGCTAATTATTCTGGTATACTATATTTGTGAGCCTAGGGTAGGGGCACTGCTGCAACTTCTGCTTTCATCCCGTGCCTCATCAATGAGGAAAGGGAACAAAGTGTGTAAAACTGCCACAATTGTATTTTAATTTTCAGGTATGATATTTTCAGATATTTCATAATTTCTAACCTCTTTTCTGTCAGTAAACAGAATGTCTGATCAATCATGCAGATACAATTTTGGTATTTGAGAGGTTAGTTTTTTTTCTACACTTTTTTTTTGCCAACTGACTTAACAACATTGCTGTCAGGTGGAAATTTCAAGCACTTTTGCACATTTAGTTCAGTGTTTGTTGAGAATCCATGGCTTAACCCAGTTGTTTTTCTGTTTTTTTCTTTACTTTTAATTTTCCCCATCTGATTTTATCTCTGCGTTTCAGTGACCTACCTTAAAACAACACATGAGAAGAGTTAAACTGGGTTCATTTTAGTGATCAATTTACATGCATATAAAATTTGTTGTTTTTAATCAAGCTGATCTTAATGTATATAATCATTCTATTTGCTTTATTATCGGTGCAGGTAGGTCACTCACACCACTTCTTTTCATCTGTACCACACCCTTGTAAAACCTTTGAAGACATAAAAAAATCCTGTCTGAGATGTTCTTTCTACCAATCTATATGTCTTTCGGTTATCAAGTGTTCCTGCATGGTAATGTCACGTAAATGCTGATACTGATTTCACTGGTCCATCTATATTTAAAACGTGCAAGAAAAAAATTAAAATACTCTGCTCTAGCAAGTTTTATGTAACAAAGGCATATCGTCATGTTAATAAATTTAAAACATCATTTGTATAAAATATTTTAATTTTCTTGTATTTCATGTAGACCCAAGAACATGCTGACCAATGTATTCTATATGTAAACTACAAATTCTATGGTAGCTTTGTTGTATATTATTGTAAAATTATTTTAATAAGTCATGGGGATGACAATTTGATTATTACAATTTAGTTTTCAGTAATCAAAAAGATTTCTATGAATTCTAAAAGAAATATTTTTTTCTATGAAATTACTAGTGCCCAGCTGTAGAATCTACCTTAGGTAGATCACCCCTAGACATACATTGGTTTTGAGGGCTATTCAGCCATTCCATTTTACTCTCTATGTAAAGGCCGTGAGCAAGCTTGTCATGAGTGAATACATCAAGGGAGTCAATTTCTGACCAATCAAGTACACTAAATTAGAATATTTTTAAGGTATGTAAAATTCCCAGTTTCAGCCACAATTTAGCCAAGAACAAGATATAAACTTGAATAAGAAGTAAGTAGCATAAATCAGTATTTAACCTCAAATTACATTATTTGAAACAGAAGATACTATGTTATGCTCAGTAAATAATTAGGAGATGGCATTGTATAAGAAGGAGCCCTAGACTGAAAGTCAAGACATCTGAATTTCAGGCTGGAAAACTATCAGTATGATCTCAGCCTCAGTTCTCTTGTCTGTAAAATGTGGAACTGGATTAGGCAGTTTGTAAAATTCCTCCTAACTTTCACAGTTGATGACAAGATTGTCTTTTCATCTGAAATTTTGAAGGGTATGTTGCTTTGAAGTAAGTCTTAGTAAGGCAATATATTTTAGGGCATCTTTCTTCTTATCTCTGACAGTGTTCTTAAAATTATTTGAATATCATAAGAACTTGGTATCTGTCCTAATTCCTTTCTCACTCACTGATGCTGAACACCCAGTTGAATCAAACTGTCAACCTACCAAAAAAGATACTGTGGCTTATGGGTATTGCTGTCTCATTCTTGGTATATTCTTGTGTTAACTGCCCATTGGCCTGAAAATACTCATTGTAAGCCTGAAAAAAAAATTTCTTTCTCACTGTTTTTTCTGCTTGTTGTAAGAATCAAATGAAATAATGTATGTGAAAGCACCTTGTAAACTGTAACCTATCAATGTAAAATGTTAAGGTGTGTTGTTATTTCATTAATTACTTCTTTGTTTAGAATGGAATTTCCTATGCACTACTGTAGCTAGGAAATGCTGACGACAACTGTGTTTTTTAATTAATCAATAACTGCAAAATTAAAGTACCTTCAATGGATAAGACGATTGATTGAGTCTTGAATTCCACTTGGTGCCCTCATCTCCTGATTTATTTTCTGCTGATACAAGACATGCTTATAGATTCCTAGTTTTTACGTGTTTGGGTTGGTTTCTGGGTGGTGGGAGCAGAGCAAATTGGGGAGGAATATATCCACCAGTCTACTCACACTGGATGTTTACTAAGAAACTGCTAGATTCATTTAATAGTTTCTCAAAAGTGTTTCTACTTCCTTCTCATTTCTCATATTGGTTCAGATTATCCCTAACATAATGTTCTAAATATTCATATTTAAAGGATTTGATACTTCAAGAGTGCTCATCCTTCTATTGTAACAATGAACTATTAATTTCTAATTTTTTCTTCAGGACTGTTTTTGAGCTTCACATTACCTCTTTTCATTTTAGACAGGTTAATTAGTGTGTATTTCCATAGTTGTCTTTTACCTCAAGAAATAATCATTTCTTTAGATAATTATTTTAATGGCTTGCCATTTTGTATGATTGTTCTTGCAAACGTTTCTATTTATGCATTTTATAACATGGCGCTTACTATTTTTATGCCAGTGCTTGCTTCATTTTATCATTATCAGGGCTTAATATAAATGCAATTTTCTCATTTCCTTGTAAAACTAATTACAAAAATCTAGGTATGTCTTTACTGAAGAACTACCATCATTTGAAATCTATTTAGCTGTAAATTTTCTCTTGTGCACAAATACTGGATATGAAGTTAAGTACTTATTTTCATTTAAGCTTTTCTGAAGATTTTCCATATGCTTATTTAACAGCCTTTATGCCTGGTGTAATGGCCTGGATTGTGAACTGTGAACAAAATTTATATTGAAATTCTAACCACTAGTACCTCCACATGTGATTGTTTTAGGAGGTAAGGCCTTTAAAGAGGTAATTAAAGTAAAATAAGGTCATATGGGTGGGACTTCATCCAAGATGACTGATGTCCTCATGAGAAGCACACAGACAAAGGGAGGACCACATAAAGACATAGGAAGAAGATGACCATCTATAGGACAAGGACAGAGGCCTCAGAAGCTGACTCTGCCAACATCTTGATTTGGGATTTCTAAACTCCAGAATTGTGAAAAATAAATTTCAGTTGTTTAAGCTGCCCAGTCTGTGATACTTCATCATGGCAGCCATAACAAACTGTTAATAATACACCCACTGAGCTAAGTATTTTCGTGGTGAAAGACTTGCGTTGATTTCCCTTTGTATGCCTAACACGTGGGCAAAACTGAATTTACCGCAGGCAAAAAAAAACAAAAAAAAAGTCAGTGTGGTCACAACCCTCTGCACCTGCTATCTTATTTCTATTCTTCCTGGAATACAAGCAGGAAATAGAAAACAGTAGCCACTGAGATACTGAGAGTAAGGGACAGCATCAGTAACTCAAACCACTACTAACTCCTGGTCAGACTTACCCATGGAAGGATAGCCTTCCTCTTGAAGCAGTGCTAATGTAACATAAAATTAAGCACACCAGATTCATTGAGTTTACAGTCTCTGCTCATCTTTTAGTGGTGATGCTAACAATGAAATAACCAAGAGGAAAGTGGCAGTGCAAATAAATTGTTAATGAGAATACCCCAGCTGGTTCTTCCTCTCCTGATTATTCAGGGGTTAGTAATGCTCACAGCAAGTGATGACCTTAATATAATAGTTTTCTACTGCTGCTGTAAGAAGTCTCCACAAACTTAGTAGCTTAAAACAACATAAATTTCTTTTCTTACAGTTCAGGAAGTCTGACAACCAAAATGAGCCACACTGGGTTAAAATCGGGGTGTTGGTCAGCACGCATTTCTTTCTGGAGGCTCTAGGGAAGAAGCCATTTCCACGTCTCTTCCAGCTTTTAGAGGCCACCTGCTTTCCTTGACTCATGATGCCATTCCTCCATCTTCAAAGCCAGAAACATTGGGCCAAGTCCTTCTCCTGCCACATCACTATCACTTTCTCTTCTGCCTCTGTGTTTCACTTTAAAGACCCTTGTGATTATATTAGGCCCACCTCAGCAATCCAAGTTAATCTGCCTATTTTATTTATTTATTATTTTTTAAAATTTATTTTTATTTCAATAGGTTTTTGGAGAACAGGTGGTGTTTGGTAACATGAATAAGTTCTTCAGTGGTGATTTCTGAGATTTTGGTGCCCCATCACCCAAGCGGTGTACACTGTACCCAGTGTGTAATCTTTTATCCCTCGCTCCCTTCCCACCCTTTCCCGAGTCCCCAAAATCTATTGTATCACTCTTAATGCCTTTGTGTCCTCATTGCTTAGCTCCCAATTATGAATGAGAACCTATGATGTTTGGTTTTCTATTCCTGAGTTACTTCACTTAGAAAATAGTCTCCAATTCCATCCAGGTTGCTGGGAATGCCATTAATTCATTCTTTTTTATGGCTGAGCAGTATTCCATGGTATGTATAAACCACATTTTCTTTACCAATTCATTGGTGGGCCTTTGGACTGGTTCTATACTTTTGCAATTGTGAATTGTGCTGCTATAAACGTGCATGTGCAAGCATCTTTTTCATATGACTTCTTTTCCTCTGGGTAGATACCCAGGAATGGGA
>NW_012117488.1:7298572-7319271 GCF_000951035.1 Colobus angolensis palliatus | reverse complement strand
GACATCAAGTGATCCACCCGCCTCAGCCTCCCAAAGTGCTGGGATTACAGGTGTGAGCCACCATGCCTGGCTGGGATTGTTTGTTTTTCACTTGCTGATTTGAGTTCTTTGTAGATTCTGGATATTAGTCCTTTGTCGGATGTATAGATTGTGAAGATTTTCTCCCACTCTGTGGGTTGCCTGTTAACTCTGCTGATTGTTTCCTTTGCTGTGCAGAAGCTTCGTAGTTTAATTAAGTCCCATCTATTTATCTTCATTTTTGTTACATTTGCCTTTGGGTTCTTGGTCATGAAGTCTTTGCCTAAGCCAATGTCTGGAAGAGTTTTACCGATGTTATCTTCTGGAGTCTTTATAGTTTCAAGTCTCAGATTTAAGTCTTTATTCCATCTTGAGTTGATTTTTGTATAAGGTGAGAGATGAGGATCCAGTTTCATTTTTCTACACGTGGCTTGCCAATTATCCCAGCACCATTTGTTAAATAGGGTGTCCTTTCTTTCACTTTGTTTTTCTTTGCTTTGTCGAAGATCAGTTGGGTGCAAATGCTTGGCTTTATCTCTGGGTTCTCTATTCTCTTTCATCGGTCTATGTGCTTATTTTTATACCATTACCATGTTGGTACTGGTTTTATAAACTTCTTAATAATAATATGACTGGTACTTATTTTTTTTATCTGAAGCATATTTGTTTGGCTCTCTATTCATCATTACCTCTGTAACAAAGTTATTCTATTAATACCTTTTCTCAGTTGAAATACCAGGAATGGTTTTTATTTTCCTGACTGGACAACGAATTGTCATTTCCATTATTACCACTCCCTTCTACATTGTACTGAATAATCCTAGCCATCACTCTATGAGAAGGAACAACAATGGTAAAATGAAGACCATTCCAAATAAAAGAGAACATTTTCTACCAATAGATTCTCATTAAGGAATTCCAAAATTGTACTTTAGGAAAACAGAAAATGGTCCCGCAGAGAAGAAACAGCCTCAGGGAAATCTGAAGGAAAGAAATAAAAAGAGAGAAAACCCCCAAATAAACATTATTAGGAATAAGAAGTTAGCTACAGAATAGCTTGTAAAACTTAGAAGAGAATTCTGGTCAGGTTAAAACTTTAAAGACACAACCCATCCTTTCCTCCCTCCACTGTCCTTCCCCAAACACGCTGATACAATGATAGAGCATGTTTTAAAATGTCTTTAATGACATACATTGCACTCAGAACAAGCTAAATGTCTCCAGACACCAGACGCAGAATGGAAATGATGTTAAGTGGTGGCTGAAGCCACAGACACTAATATACAGAAAAGGCTTTTATTATAGTGAGATAATCATAGCAAATGCAAAAGGAAAAGATAAAGAGATTAAAGAAAATTCACAGATGGTAATGGATATTGAGAACAAAGATGATCCACAGTTAGTATAAGAAGCTAATAAATAAAATAGAAAAATTATTCAAATATACAGAAAGTTTATCTCCAAAATGAAGGAAGAACTAAACTTACATGCTGAAAGAACACCTGTTTTTCAGGAAAAATTGACATACAGCTTTCAACACCAAGCCATGTTCTGGTGAAGGTTTTGAATTTTAACAATTAAAATATTATGCATAAAAATCAAGCAACCCCCAAGGCTGGGAGTGGGGTGGGGAGGGAACCAGGCTAGCCTCAGAAGTTTCCACAATAATATTCCATGCCAAAAGATGATTACATAATGGCTATAAAGTTCTAGGGAAAAGAAAGTATGAGCCAAGTGTATTATACCCAGCCAAGTGGCATTTAATTTAAAGGCACAAAGCAGGCACCTTTAAATATCAAAAAGAAAAATAATAGAAAACCAAATGAAGAACCTAGTAATATAGAAGCAGTGATGTAAAGCTCGTGGTAAACACTGAATCTGTCTTAATGTAGTTCTAATTATAAGCAAATATGATGATTACAATCGTAGAACTGAATGTTTTAAACCTTGGCAAACTTAAAATAATATAACTAACGAAGTTGGAAGGTAGAGAAAGAAAAAAGTGAGAGAAGATAGGAAACTTCTAACTTCCATACATTTTATAGCAGGGTGTCAATTAATGGAATCTAAAATTAGTACATGAAGTTGGTTAAACAAGATAATGATTCTAACCTCTCAATTTTTTCTTTATGGTTTTGTAAATTTTTTGTGAGGAAGGAACATATATAAGCAGTTTTCATTTTCCCTTCAATTTCTTTTTCTTGTGTGAAATGTAATTACTTTCATTTCAGATTCTTCTAGTGAACTAGATTTTGTAATACAGACAAAATTAAACTGAATACTTTATATTAAAAAGTGTAGGTCAGGCGCCAGTGGCTTACGCCTGTAATCCTAGCACTTTGGGAGGCTGAGGCTGGTGGATCACAAGGCCAAGAAACCGAGACCATCCTGGTCAACATTGTGAAACCCGTCTCTACTAAAAATACAAAAATTAGCTGGGCGTGGTGGTGTGCACCTGTAGTCCCAGCTACTCGGGAGGCTGAGGCAGGAGAATCACTTGAATCTGGGAGGCAGAGGTTGCAGTGAGCTGAGATCACACCACTGCACTCCAGCTGGGGTGACAGTGTGAGACTCTGTCTCAAAAAAAAAAAAAAAGTATAATACAATTTTATAAAATTAGTGCTATCTAGTTATGTACCTCTCTATCTCTCTACCCTTCTGTCTCAATATGTGCACAGAGAATAGTGTAATAATGTTATCAATGGTATGAGATTTGAGGTTATTTCCTAATTTTTCCCTTATACTTTGTTGAATTGTTTGCATTCTTTGTAATGATAAAGTAATTAATCAAAGATAAAAATAAACATGCCCAATACAGAGCATTGATTTCTTTATTCATTTTTTTAAAATCCTCAGTCTTGCAAGCGAGTCCTACTCTTAACAATTAAGCCATTTTCACCAGAGTTCAGTTTTAAGAAACCTTGATTCTTCAATTTGTTTGTTGTTGTTGTTGTTGTTGTTGTTGAGACAGAGTCTCGCTCTGTCACCCAGGCTGGAGTGCAGTGGTACAATCTCAGCTCGCTGCAACGTGGTCCTCCCAGGATCAAGTGATTCTCCTGCCTCAGCCTCCCAAGTAGCTGAGATTACAGGCACATGCCACCACGCCTGGCTAATTTTTTTGTATTTTTAATAGAGATGGGGTTTCACTATATTGGCCAGGCTGGTTTCAAACTCCTGACCTCAGGTGATCCATCCTCCTCGGCCTCCCTAAATGCTAAGATTGCAAGCGTGAGCCACCACACCCAGCGTGATCCTTTAATTTCAAGATGGAAAATGTGATATCATCAATATGCTTTTGTGCAAGCCACCAGATGTCACTAAAATGGCTTCTCTAGCATTATTATTGCCATGAAGAAAGCTTTCCTCTCATTCTTCATATCTCAAACTCATGAGAACCCTTTCTTTTAACAGCCAGACTACTGTCATGTGAGGGGGAAAAAAAACCCTCTTATCTTCACTGCCAATTTCTTCACCGCAATATGCTAAAAACATATAATCAACACAACCAACTTGTTATAAAAGTTTTTACTATTTTTTAAATAGTGAGTCAAAGTGAGGAAGCACATGACTGAGTTGGACTGTTTGCTGTCAGTAAATCATGTGGTTAATTGAACATCCAAAAAAAAGCCTCTTTTATTCAAGTAGCAATGTCCTTCTTTGTCACTTACTTATCTGTTGATAACCTTATTCCTGTTTATATTGTGGTTCAGAAAATAATCACTAACCAAACAGAAGTTTTCTTCCATGTGATAAAGAAAAAGCTGCTGAGTGTTTTTCCTTCATGTATCACCAACTCCTAAAATCCAATTCAGAATCTACTCATCAGCCATCTTACCCAGGTTTAAGGTAAAAATACATTGCTCTAGATCATATGCCACCGATAAGTTTTTTCTAATTTTGCTTTCCCTCCGTAGATATCACTTGCCAGTTATTTGAGACTGGTTTTACAGATTTCCTAATAATAGTGTGTCCAGTACTAATTTTTGCTAAGGAGTTCGACTTTGAATCTTGCATTTGTACTTCTGGAATTGATAGTGATCAACACCCTCTCCCTAGCAAGTGGCAGACCACACAGTGAAAAGTCACTTTTGCAAAAACAGAACAGCAGCTGACTCTCTTAACCAGGAAGGCTGAGGGTGGACTTCTGTCCAATAAGATCTAAAAGATCAGAAGATAATAATCAGAACTCTGCCTTTCTCTTTCCACCTCTGGGCCATGCTTTCCTCAGAATTGACTTCATCCTCAATAAGCACTCTCCATGGGGCAGAAAATGAAACCACCAGCCACTCCAGACTCACACTTTCAAAAGAGTTTTGGTCCCAGTTAAAGGAGAAGGCAAGTCTCCTGCACAGTATCAAGCCCCAAAAGGTTCTCTGATTGTCCAGCCTGGGTCGGAGCCTGCTTCTGTGGCTGGAGAAGGAGAAATACATGATTGACAGCCTCATCAGAATTATGTGCACTGGGAGAGGGGTAGTCCTGCAAAGAAAGATGTGTTGGTCAGACAAGAAAATAGCCGATGTTCACTAAAATCTCTTCTTCATCTTTAAAAATAAAACCCAACAATTTTGTATAGAAAATAATTACTTTAAGATAAAATAATTATTTCCTGTTGTTTTGGGAAAACTTTATGGGTTGATGAGAGTGATAGATGTAACATTTCACTGATACCATACCACTTGTTAAAAAGTTATCCTAACAAACAACACCATGGATAAGAAGCAAATGATTGCCCAGACCTACAAAATCTTGCTCTCAAAGATTTATGGCTTTTTCCTCCTCCTCCCACTTTTATTTTTCTGCCACTTGTGAGAAATCATGAAACTCAATTTGTTTCTCCTAATACATAAATGCAAAATTAATATTCTCAATAGAATCAGCTTCACAATTCAGGATTTTAAAATTTTTATGAGTTAAAGTATTAATTTTGTTATATTCATCACCACTTTTATCTTTTAATAAAAATTTTGAAGACTTTTTAACAATAAGACATTTAACAATAACATGTAATTAATGTGAAATGTTATTCAAAACAAACTATAGTTTGTTAAGTGAATATTGTTTTAGGGAAAAATGACTAAACACTTGTGGGACATTATGGCAGTTCTAAACTTGTTTGCAGATTCTTTGACATTCCTTCTATTGAGGAGTGGGGACATTCCTCCTATTTTCCCTCTCTTTGAATGTGTGCTTACCTTGTTGACTTACTTCTAACCCATATAGTGCAGGAGAAGCAATAGTGTGTGACTTCTAAAGCTGTGTCATAAAAGAACAATACAGCTTCAACCTTGTTTACTGAGATACTCTAATTCAGAGATCTGAGTCACTATATAAGAAGTTCAACTATCGTGCTTACATCCATCAGCAGCACATATACTAAAACTGGAAGAAGTTCAACTGTCATGAAGTACAATGCTGTGAGAAAGCCCAGGCCAAACACAGAAGCTGTACATAGTATTCACAGCAGTATCTTCATGTGAAATCTGAACCAATAGCCAGCATATGTAAAGATTCCTCCAGATGATACCAGCCCCATCCATTGAGTCACCCCCAGTGGTCAGTGATCCCAGCTGAGGCCTCAGGCATCCTGGGGCAGACATAAGCCATTTCTGTTGTTACCTGTTTAAATGTGTGATCCATTAAATTTCTAAACATCAAAAATTGATTGTTTTAAGAGGCCAAATTTTGGAGTAATTTGCTAGGCAGCAATAGATAAATGGAACAGATATACCCAACTGTTAAGCACGTAATGGGTAAAATGACAGTAAAATTCTGTTGTGTACACATCAGCTGGGCAAAAACTGAACAGCCTAATGATATAACTATAACAAAGATGTGGAGCGATCAAAAAAAGCTCTCATACGCTGCACTGGAAATGTAAATTGGTCAACCATTTTAAAAGGAAAACTTGGCAAAATTTAGTATTAATAACATTGCCTAAGCACATGACCACAGGTTTCACTCATAGGAATATAGCCTAGGAAAACTCATTTGTCTACTAGGAGATATGTATTTAAAATGTTCTTTGCAAAATTATTTGTAATAGCAAAAAATTGGAAGCAATCTAAGTAGCCATGAAAATGAAAATGAATAAATAAGTAGAGGTAAATTTACGTAATTGAATTCTATACAGGTTAGAAAACGAATTAGACCTACAAACATCAACATGGATAAACCTCAGAAGTATAATGCTGAGTGGAAAAAAGATAATTGCAGAAAATTTTCTAAATATTACACAGTTTATATAAAGTTTAATTTCTTATAAAATAAGACTATTATTACTTACTATAATATTTAAGGATAAACATATATGTAGCAGCATAGTGGTTAATTAATTGCAAAGATTATGAAGCCAAACTAACTGGGTTCAAACTGTACACAAACACCAACTGTATGTCTGTGGAAGAGCTACTTAATCTCTATGGACTCTTCTCACCAGAAAAATGGACCAGCCTGACCAACATGGTGAAACTCCATCTCTACTAAAACTACAAAAATCAGCTGGGGCAGACGCCTGTAATCCCAGCTACTCAGGAGTCTGAGACAGGAATCACTTGAACCCGGGAGGCGGAGGTTTCAGTAAGCTGAGATCGTGCCATTGCACTCCAGCCTGGGAGACGAGAGTGAACTCCATCTCAAAAAAAAGGAATAATAATAATACCTATCTCATAGAAGATATGAGAATTTAGCATTTTTAAAGCCCTTACAAGAGTGTCTGGAACATTAAAGTGCTCCTTTGGCTAATATTGTAAATTGAAAAATTAAAAGAAGTGCGTGGAAATGATAAACACCCAATGCAGGGTAGTGGTTACCTATAGGGTGGAGAAAAGAAATGGAGATGAAACTCAGGAGCTGAGGACACAAGAATTATCCTGTGTATTATTCTATCTTATTGTATTATTAGTGCTTCCTTTCTTAACCCAGATGACATGTATATGGATGTTAATTGTATTTGTGTACATTTTCTGTGTGTCTCAAATGTTTCATAATAATTAGTGAAAATAAGGACTATGAGATTTCTGGGGAAATCTTAACCAAATGTATGTATTAAATCTAAAAAATGACACTTCTGGACTGAGACAATGTGGAAATACTTCTACCAATAAATAAACACATAGAAATGCTGGACAAAACAGAACAATAGCTCAAATGCTCAGAAATTTTCAAAAGAAAATAAAGAAAATTCCCTGGTGCTGTAAGTGAAAAGGGTGCTCAAAGCCATGGTGCAAGCCAAAGCTGATCCTCTTGTGGTTCATGGAAAGAGTGGGCTAGCCAGAAGCTCTAGGAACTGGCCACTGGAGTTTTATTGCCCACTAGGGTCAAAAGATGTTACATTAGGCACACACAAAAAGAGTAATGGTAATGAATACTTGTGCATTAAACTTGTAGTCTAAACACCGAGTATCACTGAAAAGGGTACTAGAAATATCCAACCTGTATCCTCGGCCAGTGGCAGGAAAGAAGTTTGTCATTTGGTGGTAAAGGCAGGGAAAAAAAAAATTTGAGAAATCACATCTCCAAGTCTGGAACTTACACAAATATATGTATTTAATTGCAGAAATTTTTCTAAATATTATACAGTTTATATATAGTTTAATTTCTTATAAAATAACACTATTATTACTTACTATAATATTTAAGGATATGCATTAATGTATATCCATTTCTTTTCTCCACCTATAGGTAACCATTACCCTGCATTTGGTGTTTATCATTTCCACGCACTTCTTTTAATCAAATGTACAATGTGAGACTTCAAGCAGAGCAACTGATATAGCCACCTGTCTGGCTAGTTAAACCCCTTTGTCAGATACAAATGCAAATTCTTACGATGGTCGTGCTTTCACAACCCAGTGAAAAAATAAACCTAAAAACTGATGTTAAAAAAACTGCAAATCACATAAAGAAATCAACTCTCATAGAGGAAAGCTGGCGAATACAACAAAACAGGAAATCAGCACTCCAACAATTTGAGGTAATAAAACAAAAAACAAAGTAATTTATCTTACTAAATTTTTAAAGGATGGAAAGACTGGGAAAAGAACCAAATGG
Organism: Colobus angolensis palliatus; assembly: GCF_000951035.1. Classification (NCBI taxonomy): domain Eukaryota; kingdom Metazoa; phylum Chordata; class Mammalia; order Primates; family Cercopithecidae; genus Colobus; species Colobus angolensis. The sequence goes on along the minus strand of NW_012117488.1, from coordinate 7,311,204 downwards.
AAATTCTAGAGACAAAATATATAACTACTGGGAGGTAAAATAGAAGACTTGCATAGCTACCTATACACATGAAGACAGATCTTGGAAACTGGAAAGAAATGAATAAACAACTCAAATGCAGCATAGAGAGATTAAAAGTGTGTAAAACATAATAGTTTAAGAGACTTGTAGGATAAAATACTTTCTAGGCCTTCTGTTACGTTTTCACCTGAATTTCTTGTCCTCGAACTCCTGGTTCAAACCCACTATTTCTTACATTCTACATCTTTCATATATTTATATTGGTTGTTTTCCTCAAATCTCCAAGCAACTGTGTGAAAAATTACCTCCCTCATTTTTTTACATTGTTTCACCTTCTATTCACTCACCTTTCCTTCATTCAGATTCCTAATAAGATTTTATTTGCCATTTACATTTTTTCTACTAATGGTTGATGTTCTTTGTTCTAATTTGTGTTTGGGTCATCTTTTGCAAGAGCTATTTTATGTATACTGGAGATTAACTCTTTTAGTACATATTGCAACATTTTTTCCAGAATATTATTTATTTTTAAAATTTGTCGGTGGGACATTTTGCTTCATAAATTATAAATTTATGGTTTAAGGCAGGTCTAGTGGTGATGAATTCTTTTAGCTTTTATCTGCAAAAGCCTTTATTTTTCCCTCATTTCTGAAGAACAATTTGTCAGGTAAAGAATTCTTGGTTGGCAGGGTTTTTACCTCAACATTTTGAATACATCATCTTATTCTCTCCTGGCCTGCAAGATTTCTGCTGAAGAATCCTGTGACAGTTGTACTAGGGATCCCTTGTATATAATATGTTTCTTTTCTCTTGCTGCATTCAGAATTCTTTGTCTTTGAATTTTGATAGTTTGATTATAACATGTCTTACTGAACTCTTCCTTGGGTTGAATTGATGATATATAAGAAGGAGAATTCATTTTTTTCTCAACACTAGAAACATTTTGTTTTGTATTATAAGCAGAATAATGGTTCCTCAAATATGCCCATGTCCTAAATCCTTGAAATCTGTGAATACATTGCTTTACATGGCAAAAAGGAATTTTCGTATGTGATTAGAGTTAGGGAATTTTATTTTGTAATTTCAACTTTTATTTTGGATTAGGGAATATGTATGTAGGTTTTTCACATGGCTATATTGTATAATGCTGAGGTTTAGGGGTGTGAATGATCCCATCACTCAGGTAGTGAGCACAGTACCCAACAGGTAGTTTTTCATCCCTTGCTCTTCTCTTCTCTTCCTTCTAGTAGTCCCCAGTGTCTGTCGTTCCCATATTTATGTCATGTTGACCCAGTGCTTAGCTCCCACTTATAAGTGTGAACATGCCATATTTGGTTTCCTTCTTCTGTCTTAATTCACTTAGGATAATAGCCTGATTATGAAATTTTAGATGGGGAGATTATCCTGGATTTTCCAGGTAGGCCCAATTGAATCCTATGAGTTCTTAATAACAGAGAACCTTTCCAGGCTATGGTCAGAGAGAGATATGATGCTGGAAGAAGATACAGAGAAAATCGGTGTTTGTTGGTTTTGAAGAAGGAGGAAGGGACCATAAAACAAAGAGTGCAGGTGGCCTTTAATAGCTGGAAAGGGCAAATAAACGAATTCCTCCCTAGAGCCTCCAAAAAGAACCAGTCCTACTGACACCTTGCTTTTAGCCCAGTGAGACTCATAATGAGACCCATGGCAGATTTATGACTTTAAAAACTGTAGTAGATCTGTGTTGTTTTAGGCCACTAAGTCTGTAGTAGTTCTTATAGTAGCAGCTGTGTACTAGCTGAAGTCTGAGAGAAGCAGGAGTCATGATATTGACGTGTAGCCCTGCTGTGAAAAAATATTTGCACAAATTGCATAAATTTATTTTTGGTTCTCAACCTTTTAGACTCAACCTACATGTAATGTAAAAGAAGACTAAAATATGGTTACAGAACATAAGATAAACATTAATGATCCAAATGACAGAAATTAGAAGGTGGAAGGGGTAGCAGATGGAAGAGTGCCTCTGTCTTACAAAATGAGAGCTCAGCGACATCACTGAACATTAATAGAACAAGAAAGAGATATTTAAGTAGGTATGAAGTTACATAAAGGTATCCACAAAAGATATAAAGATATAGGTTTTAACTATTAAAAATAATTAGGATGAAGAAGGAGAGGGCGACATGGGGATATAAGATAATATCTAGAATTTAAAAATCGGCAAATAGCAATATAAATGTAATTGAGTCACAAAGTTTATTTCACATTTCACTCAGAGAAATGTAGGGCAGAGAAAATGTACCTCCTTTACTTTATCCCTTATCAATCTGGCTTTTCTCCCAAGCCCCTACCATCTGGCTAAGAGAGGAAATAATTAGTGTTCATACTATTCATTTTCAAGCATAATCCAGTCTGACAAATCAAGCATTTCCTTAGAAAATAGTCTCTCAGAGAGCACGTCTTCCACCTGACTCTTCAACTGAGATGACATGCTTGCAGGTAGGGAGAGGGCAGGGTTTATGTGTGTATTCTCATTGCATTGGGAAAAGGGGGCCTTGCCTTGTGCTGGACTTTGGGATTGACTGGCCGGCATCTGCAGCTCTTTGGCATGAGGCCCATGTATGCCCTGCATTTTTCAGTCCCTTTGTTAAGCTCCTCCACATGCCAGGCACTATGCTGGGCACTGGTCTAAGTCATCACTCTTTCCCATAAGTTATCCCAGTCGGCTTCAGGCCCCTTGAGTTCCCCTTCCTCTCAGCTTACAGCATGTTTTGTCCACACTAGACATTTGGCTGACCCCTGCAGTGATTCTCAGGCACAATGGCTCTGAACACATGAATGTACTGTCACCTACTGTGAGATAGCAGTTGGTATTTGGTTACTAATAACTAAAACACCGAAGATCCTCATTGATTTATCGTGATTTAACATTAGAACAGATTTTAGTAATCACTTTAACAGCATTTTCCTAGTTACTTGCATTCTATTATAACACAGTTTCCTGCATGGGCAAAAAAAGAGTGATAGCTATGGCCCCACAAATACCCAGGGGAGTGCATCACACATGAGATCACCATCATTGTGTGCGTGATGGTAGATATGTGTGGAATTGCTGACGTGCTTCTTTGAGACAGCTCCTGTATTATCACACTGCCTTTTCCTTACTGTCTACATCACACCAGGTAGTGTGAACCTGGCAGGCAGGGGCTGGGTCTTAGGCTTCTTTGGATCAACCTGCAGTTTCTTCACATAATATATGTTGACTGATTGCCCAAATGTTGTGCTAAGAATACTCTGAACCTGTTGGCCCAATAAGATTATAAGTGAGTGGGTAATATAAGCTGTTGATTCTGGTACACAAACCCCAAAATTTGGTTTTTACAACTATATCAGCAGTGGCAAAAATGGAACAAGCATGGACTTTAAGATAGCATCTCCCTAAAACCATATCTTGGCCCTATCATTTACTGGTTGTGTAAAATTGACTTAGCCTCTCTGATTCCCATTCTCCTTATTTGTAAAATGGAGATTAAAAATGCTGATACAGTTAAAATACATTTAGAAAGGAAAATCATCTAAAACATATCTTGGTTCATTGTAGGTATCCAATGGACGTTCATTCTTTTCTCTTTCCCTCAAGGAGGACAGGTAGATAATATGCTCAGGGACACAGGGAAAATAAAACTTCAAACATCAAAAAGGTGGCATCTAGTAACTATGTACGTCCAGGAGCTGGTTTTTCTTTTCTGCACCTGGCATCTGCGCTACAGTTGGATAGACTGAGTGACTAGGGGAGCACCCTTGAGGCTGATCTTCAGCCCAGTTCTTCTAGTCAGTCTACAGGCTTTGCTGGCTGGGTTCCCTGTGAAGACAAGTGCCCCTTTGTGCCTGTTCCTTCCATTTTTAGACAGATGACTAATCCTTTCTGTGTCTGAGAGCAATGCTGTGTAAATTGTGGTCCTTGCCCGGATCTATGACTGTATTGCAGAATCCTGCAAGGTTCACAGGGTGCTGGCACTTCCTGAGATGGCATCACCATGGGATTAGAAGCCTGACCTGGAGTGGCCTTCCCCTGTGCACCCTAAACAGGAGGCTTCATACCTGGACAGGAACACCTGGGAACACCGAGGAAACATGGAGGAAAAAAGCAAAGCCAAATTCCATTCCTGTTAACCCTTTTATCCTTTCTGAAAAATCCCTTTATATGAAACATTAGCTAAGGGTTGTTATTTTGTCTGGGTTATGGGGGAAATCATGTTGTTCTAGAAAGGAAATGAAGTGGCATTTCTTGGCAGCCAATTTTGAATTCTGCATTTGAAATCATTCAAAGCACTTCTGCAGCTGGTGGAAGATAGCAACTTGTTCAAAGAGAGGAACGAGAAACTCATCAAAGAATTACACCTCCTTGGGGGTAATTTTGATCATAAACAGGACAGATGCCATTTGTCTAGTATACTCCATTCATTCACTTGTTCATTCAAAAACATTACTAGGCATGTCCATTGTGAGGGCCTTGTGCTAAGTACTCATAATACAAAGATGGGAGACACAAAGATGGGAGTACTCATAATACAAAGTACTCATAATACAAAGATGGGAGACAAGCATGTGAACAAAAAATTAAAGTCCCATGAGATAGGTGCAATAAAAATGCATAATCAAAACACAACGATAGCCTGAAGAAAGGGCTGTGGAAGTTGCGTCAAGGAAAGAGATGGGGAACGGTTCACAAAGTAAGACCTGGCCTTTGGTTTAAGGATGAGTAGGTCTCCATGTGTATCGATGGGGAAGGGCATACCAGTCAGAGAGAACAACAAGTGTTCTCTTACACACTTGAGTGGATAGGGAGCTGCAACTAATGTTCTGTAATACTGGAACACCAGATAGCAATGAGAAATAAGAAATTAGGTTGGAGGGTAATGCAGAGCCATATGATAAGAGGCTCTGATGGAATGCCATGCTAAGGACTTTGAACTTCATCCTACACGTTGTTGGAAACCACTGAAGGATGTTGAGTAGAGGAGAGGCAAGATGTGATCTGAGCTGCCTTTTAGAGATTAGGCTGTGCTGTGAACTGAATTTCTCCCCAGAAATTCATATGTTGAAATTGAATCCCCAGAGTGATGGTATTTGGAGGTGGGTCCTTTGGGAGGTGATTAGGGCATGAGAGTGGAGCCCTCATAAATGGGATCACTGCCCTTATAATAAGGGGCCTGAGAGCTAACTGGCTTTCCTTCTGCCATGTGAGAATAGTCATGTCTTCAAGTCTGTAACCTGAAAGAGACCCCTCACTAGAATCTGACAGTGAGGACACTCGGATCTCAGACTTCCAGTCTCTAGAACTGTGAGAAATAAATGTCTTGTTTATAAGCCACCCAGTCTACAGTGTCTTATTATAGCAGCTGAAGCCGACTGGCTAAGGCAGGCTGGAATCGGAAAGAAGAATGGATCCTAACAGATGAATCAAAAGAGAGTTTTTATAACCCAGCAAAGGGGTAATCAAGGCCCTAGGTAAAGTGCAAAGGAGGGAATGGATGGCAGGACTTGGAGACCATTGGATTAGCAAGCAAGAGACTCCCAGGTTTTAGGCTTGAGCAGCTGGTTTGTACAGGGAGATAATAAGTCAGTGTTGCTGTCCAGCATGTAGTTGGAGATGTTGTTCTCAGCTTATCATAGAGGTCTGGCTAGTTGGATAGGCTTACAAGTCATTGTACAGACAACATAATCCTTAGACATAATGTGATCATTTCCAGGGGGAACATAAAGAGCAGAGGTTACAAATGGACAACCCAAGGTCAAATACAAAGCAGCAGACATGTTTGATTTGGCTTGCATAATGCCTTGAAATATTTAAATTCATTGCCAACCTTTAAAAGTTCGAGGACATGTTTAAGAGAATCTAAAGTTTTAGCTTTTCCAAAAAAAATCAGATCCAGCAATGCTGGGCCCACATTCTCACATAGCAAAAATGAGCATCCAGTTCAACGCTTGTGTTTCCCTATCCAGTTTCACTACTTAACACTGCCTGTTGGCCCCTGTAGGTCTAAATTTGCAAAGAGAGGGCTAGAGAACAACAATAATAAAGAGGCTTTAGTAATAGAAGGCCCCGCACAAAAATGTCCACGGCCAAATCCTCAGAATCTGTGATATGGCAAAGGGAAGAAGACAGCAGATGAGATTGAGGTTGCTCATCAGCTGACCCGAAAACAGGGAGAGTATTCTGGCTTCCCCAGGTAGGCCTAATATCATCACAAAAATCTTTAAGGAGGACTTGGCCCCAGTATTGATGGCTTTGAAGATGGAACAATAGAAGAACCTTAAAGATGAAAGAAGGAGGAAGAAGAGCAGGTAAAGAAAGAGGTGTGAGTATGGAGGCACAGTCAGAGCAGTGTGATGCAAGAAAGACTCGGTCAGCCATTATGGGTTTTGAAGATGGAAGACTCGGCATTACCATGAGCCAAGGAGTGTGGGCAGCCTCTAGAAGCCAGAAAAGGGAAGGAAACATTCTCCCCCAGATGTTCTAGAAGGAATGCAGCCCAGTCAACACCTGGATTTTAGCCCAGTCTGCCCTGGGTGAAACTTCTAACCTACCAAATTATAAGATAGCAACTTTGTGTTACTTCAAACCACTAAGTTTGAGGTAGTTTAGCAACCGAATGCATGACTGGTGGGAAAGGAGAAGCCAGGGAAAGAGATTGACAAAAAACCAGAGAGAGGAGAAAACCAGGAATGCAGTCAGAGAATCAAGACATGGTCCATTTTCAAGAATGAGATATTTCAAATGACATTGAGATGTCAATTCCAGTTATGAAGGCAAATGATGAACTGTATCAAGATCAAACCTAAGGGCCATCAGAATCACCCAAGGACATTGTCAGAAAGACCCAGGTTCCCTGCAGGCTACTGCTCTAGACTCTGATATACAGCCAGTGAGATGGGCTGGTATTTCATTAGCTAAATGAGCACTTCGTACTGTTGACTTAATGCCCAATGTTAAGGCTCCTTGTGGCCTTTTAACAGAGGAAAACCCATTTAAAATGTAATAGCACATTCTATTAAAGCCATTTATCTGAATTTTTTTTTTGTCCTTATGTAGATAATAAATTCCTGGCAGGTTGTAGGTGCTCGTTAAACATTTGTTGAATAGATAAATGAATGTAACCATTCGAGAACTCTATTGTTTCTAAAGCTAGCAGAATGACCAGAGATCATTTCTCTTGTAAGCTCCTATAAATTAAATAATTCAAGTTATTTAATGCACGTTCACTAGTTATATGGGTGGGGTTCTAATTTTCTACTTAAAGACTGCAATCCTCTGCTCCTTACCAGCTCATCAGAACCAGCCAGGATTAATTCCCAGAGGAGCTCTTGGACCAAGGGCAGAGCACCTCCTTTCACAGTCCCACTGCTGAAATGGTCTTTAACAGTAATACGCTAGCCCATACAAAATGAAATCCATCTCTATCCTAATCCTGGATGTTGCAGAGCATATTCCCAGTTCAACACTTAAAGAGCTAACCTTAGAGACTGGCCTCTGATACTTGCTGAGCTAAAAGAAGCAGTCTTGTGGTCAAGGGGAGAAGCCTGAGGCACAATAGCCATCCTCCTTGGGGGCTTGGCATACTTACAAAGGTTAAAACATGGCATCATTTGGGCCCCGGACATGCTGGATGATGAAAGCCTGATCTACTTTGCCACATGGGACAAGTTGCCAAGGCTAAGGAGAATCTGTGCTGTGCTGCCACAGTCCCACTGCAAGAGAAGAATTTCAAATAGTCTGTGAATAGAAGGCTAGAATTCCAAGCCACACGTTTACCAAAAGGAAGCCCCATGAACTGAGATCCAGAGGCTACAGTCTGGGAGAATGAGGGACATCCTGCCTTCTATGAGGAGGGTCTCAACGACTGTGTGGATTGAATGAGTGGGTGAAAGGGAGAGCTATGTACTTTCATTTCAGTGATGTCAGAGAAAACTGTAACAACGGTGAAAGAGTCGGGACAGAAACCAGGTGGCAGTGAGTTAAGAATATGCTTCAGAAAGTCTCAGACAAGATGGGAAAGTAGGTCAGCGTGCTAGGAAGCAATGCCATAATGAAGGAAGATTTCTGTTTGTTTGTTTGGTTGAATACTCAGTTTTATTTTTAGGATTAGAGACTTGAGCAAATACATTATCTGAGGAAGGGAGAGTCTTAAAACATAGGAAATAAAATGAAAGCAACAAAGATGAAGGTAAGGTGACGAGATGGGATCAAAACGAATCACACATGGGATTAGTCGATAACTAGTTATTGAGCACTTACCGTGTGCCAGACACAGTCCTCAGTCTGGGCATAAACAACACAGACAGACTTAGTCCTTTCCTAGTGACATTTACAGTCCAGATAAAGTATATTTCCAGTCCTCTTTAGTTGCAAGTAAAAGAAACTCTACCAACTTAAGAGAAAAGAGAACTGACCAACCCATGTAACTGAAAAAAATTCAGGAAGGGCTGCCTCTGAAGACTCGGCAAAATGTCTTCAGGACTATCTCTCTCCCTCTGTCTCCCTGTCCCTCTCTCTCTTCTCCACATCCTCTCCCTCCTCTTCCCGCTTCTTTCCTCTCTCGTGGCTTCGCTTTCCTCTCTATTGACTTTATTCTCAGGCAGTCTGCATCCATGTGGTAGAAAAGTGGTGCTATGTCCATCATTATATGGCCTTAGGGCCCACTGTTTCAGTAAAATAAGTAGCCTGCCTTTCAATGGCTCTGTCAAGACTGGGTGGACTCTGGTTGACCCGGGCTTATGTATGCATCTCTTCTGATCCAAAAACTCTGCCCAGGGCTAAAGAGTGTCTTGATTAGCCCTGAATGGTCACACGTCCACCTCTGGGGCAGGAGGAGGAGTGGGGTCTATGCCAACTCAACCACATGGGCTGAGAACAGAAGAGGGTGGTTCCAAATGGCAGTGTGGGCTTCTTGGCCAGACAAGGGACACCAGGGAGGCAGAAAGAATATGAGTCTACTACAGAAGGATTGCTCTTGAACTGAAAGAAGTGCCTCTTATCTCCTCAGGCTGGAGGGGAGGAGGGAAGGGCTGGTGCCAGAGTAGACAACTTTGAAGATGCAGGCATGACAATGAGCCCTAGCACACTGGGTTTCCCTACAGAAGTGGAGGCCGGTGCATGTGCACAGAGGGTGGGAGTGGAGGCCAGTTGGGAGACTGGTGGGAAAGGGTTAAGGTTTAGAAGAGCCACTGAGGGAATAGGCGAATGAGCTGATGGTGACAAAAAGACTGTTAAGAGTTAACTGATTTTGAAAACCATGAATTTGTCATAGCTCTAATCTGCACAATTGTACAATTTTCTCCACAGGCTCAGTCCTGAATGATGATAGCTATGGCCATTTGTGTGGAAAGGGCACAGCGAGGAGCCCAATCTTCCTACCCATCCTGGAGCAATTAGGCTATCAGGCAGCTCCCCAGGAGTTATATTTGTACAAGGGCTCTCAAGCCTCCCAAGAGAAAGGATGAAGAGAAACAGCGGGTGAGCTCTGTGCACAGGGTTGAGGTGACATGACCCACCACATCTCAGGAAACCCCCACTATGGACAGGAAACTCACTGAGTGGCCTCACAGTGCCCAGTGCTGGGACTATTCTGGTCCCTGGCACATTAGAGATGACGACTGTGCAAGCTGCACCTTTGGCTGGCGACTGGCAAATGCTTCAAGGCCCTGTCCCTTGTGCTTTTCTCCCTGCTAGCTGTCAACTGTCTTTTGTGATGCTCCTGCTGAATATAGAGCACATAAAATTTGACGTTCTCATTTAGCCCTCTCATCACATTGATAAGACGGGTCTTATTAGCCTAATTTTGCAGAAGAGGACATTGAAGTCCACGATGTTGATAAACTTGCCCAAGGTGACACAGCTAGCAAGGAGAGGGGCTGAGGTGTGTGTAAAGACAGGCCTTTGTCTGTCACTTGCCCTCCTATTTCCCATCACTGGCACGTCCTAGAACGGTGTTCTAGGATGAACAGCATTCCCTAAATTGCGATCCAAATATTCCTGGAGGTCCTCAAAAACATCTTCAAGGTTTGTGAGAATAAGAGCCTGCAGCTGAGTTCCAGAGACCTTAGCCTGGAGAACAGTGTTCGCCTGTGGGGAGATGCCCACATTCAGCCCTGAGCAGGTATGCACAGGAGCTTCAGGCATGAGTGCTGAGCTTGCTGTGGTGTGGATCACAAAGGACAGGGGCCACCCTGGCTAATGGCAGCATTACCTTTGCCAGGGGTGGGCTGGGGAGCCGGGAGGAGCACGCAGACTGCCAAGTGGAGAACGTCAAGGACAATCATGGTTACAGCAGAAAAAAAAAACCATCACTGGCCCTCAAAAGGCAAGATTGAGAGGTCTTAGAATTTCAGTATAACACTCCAGAGGCTCAGACCAAATACCACTACAAGCATTTCCCACTTCTTTGCTTGTCCCCAGGACTAGGACTATCTGGAAAAATGAGAATTAACCAGGGTTGAGAAAAATATTACATTGAAAAACAACTTATACTTTTAAAAAATCTTATTTTCTCTTAGCAAAAGCCCCTCCAGAAAGGTATTATCAAGCCTATTTTATGGGGGCAGAAACTGAGCTCAGAGTAGTAAGTTTCCACAGCAATATAGTAGCAGGCACAGAAATCAATTTTAGGACCTCCCAGGTCAGGACGTTATCACTGAGCCCACTCAAAGCACATTTCCCAGCAGAATTGGAGAGATCAGTGTGGCGGTCAGTTGCTGTCTCCTTGAGTTATCTAGTGAATATACTTCCATATCAACGTGCCATTTTTCCCCTCTGTAAACAGAGTGAGTCAACAGATGCCTTACAAAGGAATATTTGCTGGTGAAAAGTTGTAGAGTGGGGCAAATGGCTCAATGTCTCTCATTCAGATGATGGGAAATTTTCTCTGACCGCCCCACCACCAGGTTAGGCCCTCCCTTAAGTAAGGCCAAATATGTCATTTGCTTTCATTGCTGAGGTAAACACAGGTCAGGCATATGGATTTTGCCTTTTGTAACAAAGGAGGGAAAATGGGACTTCGGAAAGCACTAAATGTGTTCAGCAGAAGGCCCACAATGCAGGTGCCCATCATTCAGTCCTTCCCACCACACTTTGTTTTCTGGACAACACTCCTCAGTGCCTCTCTGAGAAAGAGGTGGTGAACCAGCAGCCCTTAAGCCAGAGTCATCCGGCTGATATGATTTGTTTGATCTCCATAGTTGTTGTTGTTGTTGTTGTTGTTGTTGTTGTTTTTCCAACATTTAACACTTGAAAATCTTAATGTCAATATTTAACATCTGGGAAAGATCATCAAAAAATTCAGATTTTCTACCCAACGTACAAACAAAACAACAACCTGATTTAAAAAATGGGCAAAGGACATGAATAGACATTTCTCCAAAGAAGATATGCTGACAAGCACATGAAAAGATGCTCAACATCACTAATCATTAGGGAAATATTAATCAAAACCACAATGAGATACCACTTTACACCCATGAAAATGGCTACTATATAAAATAAACAAACCAAACAGAAAATAACAAGTATTGCTGAGGACCTGGAGAAACTAGAACCCTTGTACATTGCTGGTGAGAATGTAAAATGGTACAGCCCTTGTGAAAAACAGCATGATATTTCCATCAAAAAAATTAAAAATATAATTATATATGAAACAACAATTTCACTTCTGAGTATATACTCAAAATAATTGAAAGCAGGAAATGAAGCAGGTATTTATACATGCAGGCTCATAGCAGCATTATTCATAATAGCCAAAAGATGTAAGCAACACAAGTGTCCATTGACAGATAAATGGATAGACAAAATGTGATACAGGCACCCAATGGAATATTATACAGCCTTAAAAAATAAAAAAATTCTGATACATGTTACAACATGGATGAACCTTAAAGACATTATACCAAGTGAAATGAGCCAATTATAAGAGGCAAATCTTATGTGATTCCACTTATATGAAGGGAAAATCATAGAGACAGAAAGTGGAATGGTGTTTGCTGTGGGGCAGGAGGGGAGAATGAAGAGTTATTGTTTAGTAGGCATGGAGTTTCAGCTTGGGAAGATGAAAAAGTTCTGGAGGTGGATGGTGGTGATGGTTGCACAATAATGTGAAATGTATACTTAAAAATGGTGAAAATGGTAAATTTTATGTGACGTATATTTTATAATAAATAAATAATTGAATTTCCTTTTTTTTCTTGAAAAAGATAGAATAGGACTATGCAGTGGCATTGGGTTTGACAATGTTGTGCCCATGCAAACGAGGGAGGCATCTGAACAAGGGCTCACATGAGCCCACATCTAAGTAGTAGATTACTGTGTTACCCAAGAATAGATTACAATTCCTTCCACAAGCAGTCAAATCCCAGAAGGATTAAAAGGACCTGTGCAGGCCAAGGACAGTGGCTCATGCCTTTAATCCCAGCACTTTGGGAGGCCGAGGTGGGTGGATCACCTGAGCTCAGGAGTTCAACATGGAGAACCCCGTCTCTACTAAAATACAAAAATTAGCTGGATGTGGTGGCACACGCCTGTAATCCCAGCTACTATGGAGGCAGAGGCAGGAGAATCACTTGAACCTGGGAGGCGGAGG
>NW_012117488.1:7295347-7298448 GCF_000951035.1 Colobus angolensis palliatus | reverse complement strand
CAGGTAGGAGAGGGAGAGAGAGGGAGGGGGAGAAAGAGAGAGAGACAGAGACACAGAGAGAGAGAAAAGAAAAGAAAAGAAAGAAAGGATCTGTGCAGTAAAGAGGGATACACATGACAAAGCTTGAGACTTCAGTGTTATTTCTGGGGATGTGAGCTCCCCACCAAGGCTCAGAGGACTAGTGACCGGCCAGGTGCACATCTGGACCACACTGTATATCCTCGCATCCATGTGGTACATCATAACATCTGGATAACAGGCATAGCACATAGATATAGACAGGTGAGACCTCATATTTTTTGAGCAGGGAACACCCTCCTCCATGGGGGTGCTTTGCTTGGGCCTTGCTGCTCAGGTGGAACTCCACTTATCATACATGCTATGTCTCACTTGGGACCCAGGTCACCTGGAGAGCCAGAAATTCCTCCAACCAGAGCAAGAAACCCAGGAACTGGCTGAGATCTCCCTGAAACACAGGGGTGGGCCTCAGAGCAACAGGGCCCGGAGCCCACCCACCACAGCAGTGCTCCCAGGGGCACATTGCAGGAGTGGGCTTGGACTAGGCAGGACACGTCAGTTACCACGAACGGTGTCTGAAAGAAGCATCAGATAAAACAATAGGAGACAAACAGGCAGGGGATATGGAAGAAGGTAAAATGATAAGGAAGAAGGAGGAAGTCTACTAGTTGGAATAGAGTTACTAAATGGGAAGAGCTAATGAAATGATACATTGGAGGGAGAAGATAAGAGTTAACCTAGAGGAAGTAGAGTCTGAATGAGGTGCTGGGGTTCCTATGGCTGTTTCTATGTGGACCTCAGAGTCACAGAGCACCAGCCTGAGTATCCTGCCATCTGTGGGTGTGGGGTGCTTCTTCTCCCTGGACCAGAGATGTTCCTAAGAAGGGGGAGAATTCCAGACGCATCACAGATTCCACTCTGGAATACACTTAGGAAATTCAGTTATCCGAAAACCTCTCAGACAATATCCATTTCACTAATATCATAAAATGATTTCTTAACAAGCACAGTTAAAAATAGTAGAATTAAAAAGACAACTATAGCAAAGTTGGACAAGTTGCGCAAGTTAGAAAATTATTCCGAAGGTCTTGTCAAACCGCTATTTGCTAAGGAGCTAATCCCAATGTTCAGTAGGTGAACCTGAAAGGTTTCAGTGATCGTGGCAGTGGTGGAATTTGTGAATGTGGCCATTCAGAACCTGAAAGGTTTCAGTGATTATGGCAGTGGAAGAATTTCAGACTGAAGGCTGAATTTGTCCACGAACTGACTTCCTTCTACCCCTGAGCTGATTTCCTCTGGCTGACTAGTAATTAATAGAATATGTGGTAATAATGTGCTAGCATGTTATATATAGCTGAATATATAAACCTGCATATATTCAGCATTTGACTTTATTATTGTGGGCCTCCTGGGAGAAAGATTAATTTCTAGTTAGACAGTTTTTCCACAGTCTTTGCTATCCTTAGCCCATTTGCGGGAAGTTGTATAATATGTTTTTGTGATGTTACTACCAACAAGTATATTGATAGGCACCTAAGCATCTTATTAATTGTGAGCCTAGACTACAGAAGTTTCATTATTTTCTTTCTTTCATTTAATATGCATTTCACTAAATGGAAAAGTGAAAGAAATAAAAAAAATTATGTGTTAAAATTAGCTGAGAAAGAAAACTCAGTTGATGCATTTTTTAAGTTAACTTTAATGAAGTGCTAATGCCTTGAAACCCAAAGCCAGAACCAGAAATTCTGTTATGGCCCAAAGCCTACATGCAATAGGAAGAGTTGTGTCCCAACAGTTGAATAATGCCTCATCCCAAACTTAGGACTCCCCCCAGTACTGAGCTGCTTCATTTACCTAACCAGTAAATATCTAAGGAAACATTAGATGGTTCCCGGATAAATCAATATAGAAGATACGATTGTATCAGTGAAAGCCAGAAAATGAGTACTGATTGGGCCAGGTGCGGTGGCTCACACCTGTAAAGCAGTTTGGGAGACTGAGGTGGGTGGATCACTCGAGGTCAGGAGTTCGAGACCAGCCTGGCCAACATGGTGAAACTCTGCCTCTACTAAAAATACAAAAATAGTTGGGCATGGTGGTGTGTGCTTGTAATCCCAGCTACTCGGGAGGAGAATCGCTTGAACCTGGACTCAAGTGAGCCGAGGTCGCGCCACTGCACTTCAGCCTGGGCGACAGAGTGAGACTCTGTCTAAAAGCAATAAAAGAAATAAAGAAAATGAGTACTGATTAGACAGCTAATATGTGCAGGGATTCCCAAGGCTCTGAGGATAGTGGGGTGGGGACGAGGAGGAAGGATGGTGAGCAGGAGGAGTGAGTCAGGGATGGAGCTGACTCCACAATGGACAGAGATGAAGCAAGCAGTTCTCTTCTGTCCAGAGTTATCTGGTGCAGCCAGTGGCTGAGCCTACTGTGCTCGTCACTCACGTCCCCACTTCTCTAGTTTTAGGAAGCTCTGTTGCTTGGAAACGCACATAAAATGTGAAGTGGGAGTCTTGCAAACCAACCCACTATGCCCTGTTTTTATTACCTTTACAGCTTTTCAAGGTGAAAGTCTACATTTAGCCTCATCTTTTGCTTTCTCTGGGAAATTCTAGACAACTGCAGAGAAGCTGTGAAGCTGCTCTTGCCTCAGTAGGACCCTGTGCTTTCATACTCTGACCTACAGGAAGTCTGCAGTCCAGAGCTTGCATCTTCTTTAGGACAGTGAATAATCTGGGAGCCATTCATGAAGCATGCATGACTATTATTCCCTTTATCGCCTCTTAAATTCCACAGTATAACCTCGGATATGGGAACTTTTTTAAGAAATAGAGGGATATATATATATATGTAAAGTAATGACGGGTAGCTATTTCTAGACCAGTCTATCTGCTGTTGTGGGAACCTTCCCTAAAAAAAAAAGACAGGATCTGTCTGACATCTTTCATCTCTCCTCTCCCTTTTCTCCCTTCTAATGAAAAATGCTGCTGTGGTAAAACTCCATTTGCATCAATCTTAAGCTTCAAAAGCCATCTTGCTAATGCAAGATGCTGGCATTTTTCTGTGACAAGAAAATGAACAAT
>NW_012117488.1:7135530-7295297 GCF_000951035.1 Colobus angolensis palliatus | reverse complement strand
GATTTCTTAACAAGCACAGTTAAAAATAGTAGAATTAAAAAGACAACTATAGCAAAGTTGGACAAGTTGCGCAAGTTAGAAAATTATTCCGAAGGTCTTGTCAAACCGCTATTTGCTAAGGAGCTAATCCCAATGTTCAGTAGGTGAACCTGAAAGGTTTCAGTGATCATGGCAGTGGTGGAATTTGTGAATGTGGCCATTCAGAACCTGAAAGGTTTCAGTGATTATGGCAGTGGAAGAATTTCAAACTGAAGGCTGAATTTGTCCACGAACTGACTTCCTTCTACCCCTGAGCTGATTTCCTCTGGCTGACTAGTAATTAATAGAATATGTGGTAATAATGTGCTAGCATGTTATATATAGCTGAATATATAAACCTGCATATATTCAGCATTTGACTTTATTATTGTGGGCCTCCTGGGAGAAAGATTAATTTCTAGTTAGACAGTTTTTCCACAGTCTTTGCTATCCTTAGCCCATTTGCGGGAAGTTGTATAATATGTTTTTGTGATGTTACTACCAACAAGTATATTGATAGGCACCTAAGCATCTTATTAATTGTGAGCCTAGACTACAGAAGTTTCATTATTTTCTTTCTTTCATTTAATATGCATTTCACTAAATGGAAAAGTGAAAGAAATAAAAAAAATTATGTGTTAAAATTAGCTGAGAAAGAAAACTCAGTTGATGCATTTTTTAAGTTAACTTTAATGAAGTGCTAATGCCTTGAAACCCAAAGCCAGAACCAGAAATTCTGTTATGGCCCAAAGCCTACATGCAATAGGAAGAGTTGTGTCCCAACAGTTGAATAATGCCTCATCCCAAACTTAGGACTCCCCCCAGTACTGAGCTGCTTCATTTACCTAACCAGTAAATATCTAAGGAAACATTAGATGGTTCCCGGATAAATCAATATAGAAGATACGATTGTATCAGTGAAAGCCAGAAAATGAGTACTGATTGGGCCAGGTGCGGTGGCTCACACCTGTAAAGCAGTTTGGGAGACTGAGGTGGGTGGATCACTCGAGGTCAGGAGTTCGAGACCAGCCTGGCCAACATGGTGAAACTCTGCCTCTACTAAAAATACAAAAATAGTTGGGCATGGTGGTGTGTGCTTGTAATCCCAGCTACTCGGGAGGAGAATCGCTTGAACCTGGACTCAAGTGAGCCGAGGTCGCGCCACTGCACTTCAGCCTGGGCGACAGAGTGAGACTCTGTCTAAAAGCAATAAAAGAAATAAAGAAAATGAGTACTGATTAGACAGCTAATATGTGCAGGGATTCCCAAGGCTCTGAGGATAGTGGGGTGGGGACGAGGAGGAAGGATGGTGAGCAGGAGGAGTGAGTCAGGGATGGAGCTGACTCCACAATGGACAGAGATGAAGCAAGCAGTTCTCTTCTGTCCAGAGTTATCTGGTGCAGCCAGTGGCTGAGCCTACTGTGCTCGTCACTCACGTCCCCACTTCTCTAGTTTTAGGAAGCTCTGTTGCTTGGAAACGCACATAAAATGTGAAGTGGGAGTCTTGCAAACCAACCCACTATGCCCTGTTTTTATTACCTTTACAGCTTTTCAAGGTGAAAGTCTACATTTAGCCTCATCTTTTGCTTTCTCTGGGAAATTCTAGACAACTGCAGAGAAGCTGTGAAGCTGCTCTTGCCTCAGTAGGACCCTGTGCTTTCATACTCTGACCTACAGGAAGTCTGCAGTCCAGAGCTTGCATCTTCTTTAGGACAGTGAATAATCTGGGAGCCATTCATGAAGCATGCATGACTATTATTCCCTTTATCGCCTCTTAAATTCCACAGTATAACCTCGGATATGGGAACTTTTTTAAGAAATAGAGGGATATATATATATATGTAAAGTAATGACGGGTAGCTATTTCTAGACCAGTCTATCTGCTGTTGTGGGAACCTTCCCTAAAAAAAAAAGACAGGATCTGTCTGACATCTTTCATCTCTCCTCTCCCTTTTCTCCCTTCTAATGAAAAATGCTGCTGTGGTAAAACTCCATTTGCATCAATCTTAAGCTTCAAAAGCCATCTTGCTAATGCAAGATGCTGGCATTTTTCTGTGACAAGAAAATGAACAATTTGCTATTTTTTTAAGTGAATGAAAGCATTTCCTCACATTTTTTCAGAAATAGCAAAAACAAGAAGAGAGTTTTAGGAAAAAGATTGAAAACATTGCCAATATGTAGACATCTATATTTACCAGGAAGAGGGCATTTGACCCTTTTTTCACACCACTGCATATGTGGATTCATGACCTTGTTCCTGCTTTCTATTTGCTATCTCTCACACATCAGATCATAAACCATCATTCCACCCAAACCATGCTGGAAAGTGTCTCTAATTCTATAAAGCATACGATAGATGGCTGTTCAATTAAAGGAATAGGGTCTAGGCAGGGGTGTCCAGTCTTTTGACTTCCTTGGGCCACAGTGGAAGAAATGTCTTGGGCCACACATAAAATACACTAACACTAATGATAGCTGATGAGCTAAGAAAACAAATTGCAAAAAATATCTCATAACATTTTAAGAAAGTTTACAAATGTGTTTTGGGCCACGTTCAAAGCTGTCCTGGGTTGCATGTGACCCACAGGCTGCAGGTTGGACAAGCTTGGTCTAGAGTAGGAAGATCTAGACCTGAGAGCTGCATACTGATTCCGTGTATAGCCCTGAGCAATGTTATTGACATGAAGTAAGCCTGCTTCCTCATCTGTAAAATGGGGCTAGCAGTAGAACCTTCTTCAGTTTCTTCCACCGTAAAAAAGAAATAACATTACATGACTCACTGGGTTAGTGGGAAGATGAAATGAAATGAAAGGGCATGCAAGGTGTGAAGCACAGAGTGCGCTATGCAGCAGACACTTAATCAATGGTAGTTACAAGGATGATGAAAACATAAAGATGGTGTCTAGAAAATGCTGTTCAGCTTAGGTTTGGACATCACACTAACACAGTGAGAAGAACTCTTCTCTGGTCCAAGTGCACAGAATCTCTTGACAAATGCTAAGAAGCTCTTGCTGTAGTTAGTCTAAACTACATTTATTCCACTCAAACTACTCATTAGTTATCTCTACACCTGAATGCCCCATAGGCACAATGTATTCATATGAGGCATCTTAACTTTTGTTCACCTCATGTGGACCTTGCCCTTCTTTCTATATTCATTTAATGTTACCAATTCCTCCTGCAAACGAGCAACTTAAGAGCGGCCCTATGGCTTCCCTAACTCTCCCTCCTGAGCCATGAACCATTCCACCTCCTGAATGTGCCCTGAACCCATCATCCTCACCACTCCTTGACCACTACTGCCTTATATCGGGCCTCTTCCTCTCTCTCCTGTGCTATTGCAATAGCTTCTTAGCAGTTCTTTCTCTCAATCTCTTTGCCTTCTGCGTCACCTCCTTCCATGCACTCTTACTGCAGTGATCATTCTAAAAAGCAACTTGGTCACTCCCGTGACTAAGCCCCTGCAATCCCTCCCTATCAAGGAAAGAATTATTTACAAACTCTTGGGCAAGTGTATAGGCTCCACAAGCTCTAGTCCTTCCTTCCCATGTCAACCTCATCCCCACCTACCTCACCCCCACCAATCTTTCCAGACTGCCTACATGTCAACAATGGGAAACTGTTTGTAATCCCAAGAATACTGTGGTAGCCAGACTCCAAGATGGCCCTAGTGATCCCTGCTCCCGGAGTTCACCCTTTTTGTGGTCCTCTCCCCTGTCCATATTGCCCCAGGGTTGGTCTCTATGACCAACAGCATGGGAGAAGTGAGGATATGCCAGTTCTGAGATTAGGTTACAAATAACTGTGGCTTCTGTCTTTGATTCTTTCTCTTCAATTACTCACTCTCTGGGAAGCCAAACGCCATGCTGTGTCCTATAAGCAACTCTATGGAAAGGCCCATGTGGGGAGGTACTGAAGCCTCCTGCAGCAGTCACATGAGTGAGCTTAGATACTGCTTCTTCAGCCCCTTCAGATGACTGCAGCCCCAGCCAACAACTTGGCTGCAGTCTCATGATTGACCATAGGGCAGGATCAGATGGTTAAGACTGATGACCCTCAGAAGTGACAAACCCTTAGACATTTATTGTTTTAAGCTGCTAAGTTTGGGAGGTAATTTGTGACCCAGCAATAGGTAATGAATACAAATCTCATCTTCATTTATACTTCATTTTTCTTGTGTATTCCTGTAGGAATGGTACCATTCACTGCACCATGCAAGCCTCAGCTAAGCAGCCACTTGCTCTATAAAACTACCTTGCTTCTCCTCAATGTCCTCTCTGAGCTGTCGTTTTTGTTTACATAACATCTAATATTCACCTCAACTGTAGCACTTGTCACATTGTCTTGTGATGGAGTAATGCCACCCACCCACCCCTCCATCGAAATGTCCACATCCTAATCCCCACACCTGTGAATGGTAAGTTCCTTTAAGTGACAAAAGGGAATTTGTAGATGTGATTAAGGATCTTGAATTTATTGCACAGCAATGTGGCTATAGTTAATCATCATAACTTGTGTATTTCAAAATTGCTAAAAGAATAGATTTTAAAGTTCTCATTACACAGTCATACACACACACAATGTTTCAGCCAACGATGGATGACTGTGGTCCCATAAGATTAGAATACTGTATTTTTACTATACCTTTTCTATGTTTAAATATGTTTAGACATATAAATACCTAGCTTGTGTTACAACTGCCTGCACTATTCAGTACAGTAATCAGCTGAACAGCTCTGTAGCCCAGGAGCAATAGGCCATACCATTTCGCAGAATGTATCCCACTTTTTAAGCAATGCATGATTAGGTGTGAAATGATGGATATGTTAATTAGCTTGATACAATCATTCCACAATGTATAAATATATCAAAACATCACATTGTACCTCAGAAATATAGACAATTATTATCTGTCAATTAAAATATATATCATCAAAATATATTAAATATAAATAACTATAGTAAAATATGTATAGCTGTATATATTTAAGTCAAAGATCTTGAGTGACCCAGGAGGAGTCAGAGTGAGAGGGGAAGGCCAGTGAGGATGGAAGCAGAGATTGAAGAGATGCCCTTTAATGATGGAGGAAGGGCTGCAAGTCAAGAATACAGGTGACTTCTAGAAGCTGAAAAGGACAAGGAAACAGATGCTCCCATAATGCTTCCATAAGGGACAGACTCCTGACACCTTGATTTTTAGCTGAATAAGATCCATTTTGGATTTCTAACTTCCAGAACTGTAAGAGAATAAATATGCATTGTTTTAAGCCACTAAGCTTGTAGTAATTTGTCACAGCAACAATAGGAAACTAATGCACCCTGCAATTGTTTGCTTACCCTCCTTCCCCACACGTACACACTAGACTGTTCATTCCTCGGAGACTGTCACATC
Source organism: Colobus angolensis palliatus (assembly GCF_000951035.1). NCBI lineage: Eukaryota > Metazoa > Chordata > Mammalia > Primates > Cercopithecidae > Colobus > Colobus angolensis. Next base: position 7,289,887 of record NW_012117488.1, on the reverse strand, counting down.
TCTCTGTTTATTCCTAGCACCTAAAACAATGCCTGGCATATATCAATATGCCAAAGTGCTCAATAAAAATGTGTCTTTTTGTCGAATAAATGAACTATTTAAATCCTCAGGCTATAGTTTAAACATTTTATTTATTATACAATCAAATGTAATGGCTTCCTTCAAGCAGATTTTTTTCCCTGGTGAAATAATTAGTTTCCTGTGATCCAGACAGACCCAGAATTCCTGCCTAGGGAAAAAAAAAATATCAAAAGCATATCCTTGGAGCAAGAAAGAAAGTTGGAGGTCATCCCCTGGGTATGACTGAGGAGATTATTTCTAGAGTAAGTCTTCCTTAAGTGCAAAGTTTAAAAGAGGCATAAAAAGGTGCACAGAGTCCAGTGAAGAAATTCAAATATAGGTAAAGGGATGGGTTCTAGATAGTGGCATCTGCTCTTACTGAGGGTACATCCACTGTGCCCCTAAACAAGCTGCGAGACCCTGGGAAAGCCATTCAGTTCCTTCACCTGTATAATGAAGTGGTTGGTTAAGATTCATTCAGTATTTCATTCCACTAAGTTATTGAACACCTACTACATACCGGGTACAGTTCTAGATTTCGGGAGCACGACTTTAAACGAAACTCCCTGCCTGGTGGATTCTACAGGGGAAGTTAGACAATAAATAAAATAAATAAGAAAGATGTACAGTATGTTACATGGTGACAATGCTATGGAGAAAAGTAAAACAGGGAAAGGGATAGTGGATAGGACAGTGGAGGTGGGTGAGGAATTCAGTTTTCAGTAGGCTGTCAGGAAGGTATCATTGAGAAGGTAAAGTTTGAATCAAGTCTAGGGAAGATGAAGAAACATCCAGATAATAGGGGGAAGGTTTTCTAGGAGTGGAAATAGCAAGTGCGAGGGCCCTGAGGTAAGAGCGTGTCTCGTGTGCTTGGATGCTCAAGGAATGGCAAGGAGGCCAATGTGGCAAGAACAGAATTGAGCAGGAGATAAGATCAGAAGAGGTTTTCGGGAGGGATCAGTTACTATAGACCAGCTCTGTCCAATGGAAATATAATTCAAGCCACAAACATGAACCAGATATGTAATTTTTAATTTTCTAGTAGCCATAGTAAAAAAGTAAAAAGAAATAAGTAAAATTGATTTTAATAATATATTTTATTTATCCAACATATCAAAAATGTTATAATATTCATATATAATTACTATGAAAATTATTAATGAGATATTTTACATTCTTATTTTACATTATTTCAAACTAAGTTTTCAAAGTCCAGTGTGTATTTTGCATCTCAATTCCAACTGGCCCCATCTCATGTGCTCTATAGCCTCATGTGGCCTGTTGTGACTGCCTTGGACAGTATTACTGTAGAGCTTGATAGGCTTTTGTAAGGCCTTTCAAAGTTTTTTACCTTGCAGGAAATACAAAGCAATCAGAGGGTTTTGAGCAGAGGAGCAACATGATCTAACTTGTATTTTAAAAGGACCACGTTGGTTGCTGTGTTGAGATAGACTACAGGGACAAGGGAAGAAGCAAGGAGACAAGATGGGAGGCTCCAGTAGTCATGAAGGCAAGAAGTGGTAGTCGTCCCACCTTCATGGCAACAGTGGAGGTAGGACAACTGGTGGAACCCAGAACAGATTTCAAAGGTGGAGCCAACAGGGTCTCCTGACTGATCGAATAGATTATGAGAGGAAGTGGGGTGTTGAGAATGAAGCCAGTGGGAAAAAACATTAAGGAGCGTTTCTCAAGTTTTAATCACTTGGTCACAACACTTAAATTTTCCGAGCCCAAATGTCCTTCCCTGCAAAATACAGACAACAGTGTTTCAGGAAGAGGATTCCCAAGTACAGAAGCCCTGGGGCAAGAATGTGCCAGGTCCGTTCCAGGATGGACAAGGAAGCCAGCATAGTTGCAGAGGAGCAAGCAAGGAGGAGTGTTAGGAGATAGGGTCAGAAAGGTGATGGGAAGGTGTTTATAAAGGGATTATGTTGCTCTTTCTACAATTTCAGAGTATACAGGGGATAATGAGTAAACTCACCCACCAACGAAGCCTGTACCACTGGGCTGTGGTTAAGAACTCAGACTCAGACTCTTCCGGGGCGTGTAAAAGATAAACAAAGTTGGATGTTAGTTAAAACAGTGAAAACTGATTTTGTTCAGTAGCTACTGACAACAAGGGAAAGGGCTGAGCTCCATTCAGATTTGCCCAGAGGTGACTGGGTGTTTTTAAAGGAGAATGAGAGAGTAGGAGAGGCGTGAGCGGAGGCTCAGTGGAATCAGGGAAGTGAAAAATTACAAAAGGTTGGTCAATGCAAATGCAATTAAGCCAACTGTGAATGCTTGCTGGCAATTATTGAAGTTAGGCTTCTATCCTCCCACAGAGACTGAGACAGAGGCCCTTTCCTTCCTGAGGATTACATTTCAAAGGAATGGCTTTCAAGTCCTTGAGAAAGACACTCCTGAGTTGCAGGAGATGCATACACATCTGGAAGGGACAGAGGAGAGATTCACAATTGCAAGCCCTTTTTAGTAAAAGCTGTAAGAAAGGAAGGTTAGGGACTGAACTCTTCCAGACAGGAACTCAAAAGGTGTTTGAGTCTTCCCAGAGACAAGGCTCAGGCTGCTAAAAGCCTGGGAATGGCTAAGTCTCTCAAGAGAGGGTGAATAACATGTTTGTGCCCAGAGTTTTTGCAGTTCTCAGCCAAAATGATCCATTTCTATGGAGTTTTTTCTTCTTTTTATTTCTAAAAATTCAATTTAACTAATATATATTGAAAACGTAGACATTTGTAAAACAGAGTTCTTTTGATTTGCTCCAAAATGAGAAAGTTGTACAGAGGTAAATCTGCTGTGAAGGTATGAAGCTTAAGCTTTAGAATTCCTCATAATTACAGACCTCTTCTGAGGGCCTTTGTACTTAGTTTTATATTCATACATTGATTTTTTTTTTTCCTTAAAGAGGCTATGTCCAAGTTACATAAGCCTTAAGACCAACACAACCCCCTACTTAGGAAAAGCTTTCCACCTTAGACTTAGCCTAGGAATGAAAAAACTGACTTGGGTAAAAGTAGGGGAGAGGCCGGGACACACCTGTCTGTTAAGCATTCTTGGCCAGGGCCTGTCATTTACATAGCAGGAAAAGCAGCCAACACCTACCCAGCTGCTGCTCTTTAGAAAGGTGAAATTAAACAAAGAGGATTATCCAGAAGATTTATATGTTTGCCCTTCCCAACCTGGTTAGTTATAAAATTAGGTGTGCTGCTTTTTTTTTACAAAAAAGTAGATTTTATTTTTTTAGAGCAGTTTTAGGTTTGCAACAAAACTGAGCAGAAGGTAGAGATTTCTCATGTATTCCCAGTGCTGACACAGGCATTTTCAACATCCCCCATTTTTAACATCTTCACCATAGTGGTACATTTGTTACAACTGACGAAACTATATTGACATAGTATTATCATCCAAAGTCCATAGTTTGCATTAGGGTTCACTCTGTGTTGTACATTCTTTGAGTTTGAACAAATTCATAATGACCTGTATCCACCATTATAGTATCATATAGAACAGTTTTACTGCTCTAAAAATCTTCTGTGCTCCACCTATTCATCTCCCTTTTCCTCTTAAGCCCTGGCAACCCCTGATCATTTTACTGTCTCAGTAGTTCTACCTTTCTCAGGATCTCAGATAGTTGGAATCCTACAGTATGTAGCCTTTTCAGACCGGCTTCTTTCACTTAATAATATACATGTAAGTTTCCTCCGTGTCTTTTCATGATGTGATAGCTCATTTCTTTTTAGTGCTTAATAATATTCCCTTGTCTGGATGTTCCACAGTTTATTTATCCATTCACCTACCGAAGGACATCTCAGTTGCTTCCAAGCGTTGGCAATTTTGAATAAAGCTCCCATAAACATCCATATGCATGTTTATGTGTGGACAAATACCAAAAGAGCACGATTGCTGGATTATATAGTAAGAGAATGTTTATTTTGTAAGAAACTACCAAATTGTCTTCCAAAGTGGCTGTACAATTTGCATTCCCACCAGCAATGAATGAGACTTCCTGTTGCTCCACATCCTCACCACCATTTGTTGTTGTCACTGTTTCAGATTTGGACCACTCTAATATATATGTAGTGGTACTTCATTGTTGCTTTAATTTGCATTTCCCTGATGACATATGATACGGAACATCTCTTCATATGCTTATTTGCCATCTGCATATCTTCTTTGGTAAGGTGTCTGTGAAGGTCTTTGGCCCATTTTGGGTTGTTTGTTTTCTTATTGCTGAGTTTTAAGAGTTTTTTGGTTTTTTTTTTAAACAATCCATTATCAGAAGTGTCTTTTGCAAATATTTTCTCCCAGTCTTTGGATTATCTTCTCATTATCTTGACACTGTCTTTTGTAAAGCAGAAGTTTTAAATTTTAGTGACGCCTGGAAGTCTGGCTTATCAATTATTTCTTTCATGGATATGTCTTTGGTGTTGTATCTAAAGAGTCATCACTATACCTATACTCATCTAGATTTTCTCCTGTGTTATTACATTCTAGGAGTGTTACAGTTTTACGTTTTACATTTAGGTCTGTGATCCATTTGGAGTTAATTTCTGTGAAGAAAGTAAGGGTTGTGTCTTACTTTTTTTTTTTTTGTATGTGATATCCAGTTGTTCTGGGATCATTTGTTGAAGATTCTTTGTTCCATTATATTGCCTTTGCTCCTTTGACATACACTATCTGCAGGGTTTATCTCTGAGCTCTCTATTCTGGTCCACTGATCTATTTGTCTATTCTTTTACCAATACCACACTGTCTAGGTGACTGTAGCTTTATATTAAGTCTTGAAGTCATATAGTGTCAGTCCTCCAACTTTAGTCTTCTTCAATGTTTTGCTGGTGCTTCTGGGTCTTTTGTCACTGCAGATGAACTTTAGAATCAACCTGTTAATCTCCACAAAGTAGCTTGCTGGGATTTTAATTTTGATTACACTGAATCTATAGATCAAGTTGGCAAGAGCTGACATCTTGACAATATTGAATCTTCCCATCCAGGAATATGTAGTATTTTTCCATTTGTTTAGTGCCTCTTTGATATCTTTCATTAAAGTTTTTCATTGTTTCTCACACGGATCTTGTATATATTTTGGTAGATTTATACCTATTTTATTTTGGGGAAGTACTGTTTTTTTTAATTTTGAATTTCATTTGTTCATTGCTGGTTGTCATGGATTGAATACATCATGGAGAGAAATTTAATCCCCAATGCAACAGTGCTGAGAGGTGGGACCTGTAAGAAGGGATTAGGTCACGAGGGGCTCTGTTCTAATGAATGGATTCAGGCTTATTGTGGGAGAGGGTTCCTAATAAAAGGATGAGTTTGGCTCCCCTCCCCTCCCCTTCCCCTCTCCCTTTCCCTCCCCCTCTCTTCTCCTTCCCTCCCCCCTGACCTTCCCTTCCTTTTCCTTCTATATACATGCTGTCTTGCTTGCCCTTTTGCCTTCAACCATGGGATGACACAACAGGAAGGACCTCACCAGATGTAAGCCCCTCAACCTTGGACTTCTCAGCCTCCAGAACTGTAAGAAATAAATTTCTGTTCTTTATAAATTACCTAGTCTTAGGTATTCTGTTGTAGAAGCATGAAACAGACTAACACACTTGTATACTGGAAAACAACCGACTTTTGTATATTAACCTAGTACTCCTCAACCTTCCCATAATTACTTACTAGTTCCAGGAGACTTTTCTGCCAATTTTTTTCAGATTTTCTTCATAGACAATCATGTCATATGCAAACAAAGACATTATTATTTCCCTTCCAATCTGTGTCTTTTATTTCTTTTTGTTTCTTGCTATATTATCTAGAATTTTTCATCTGCTGTTCAGAAGTAGTGGAGAGAGGAAACATTTTGCCTTACTCCTGATCTTATGGGAAAGCTTCAAGTTTCTCATCATTAAGTATGATGTTAACTAGGGTGTCTGGGTTTTTTGTTTTTTTTTTTTCAGATATTCTTTATCAAGTCGAGGAAATTTCCTTCTATTCCTAGTTTACTTAGAGTTGGGTGTTTCCCTTCTTCTAGGTCAGTTAGGCATTGGTAAAACCCCTGAAGGTTAGGCTCTGGCTGAGTAGTTCCTCCTAAGGGCAGACCACGTTCAGAAGAACAGAGTGTTCTGGGGTATTTTTAAATAGTTCTTTTCCCCTTCCCCTGGCAGAAGCATGATGGGATTTTTCTCCAATATTCACTGTGGCAGTGTGGTAGAGCTTCTAAAGGTAAAACACAAAAATGTGGAGATCTCCTAATGACTGGGTCCCCCTGGAGTTTTTGACTTGTCCACACTCAGCCTCCAGCAATTCATCAATTACAGTTAAGGTTTTCCTACATGGGCACCGGTTGCTGCAGAGGTTACTACTCATGGTTTCCTGCTCACAGAGTTGTGATTCTCTGTATTCCCCTGTTGGTCTCTTTAATTTGGGGACAGGAGTTTGCCCTGTAATCTAATCTCTCTTAGAGATCTAAAAAGAGTTGTTGCAGAGTCTTACCCTCTCACCCAGACTGGAGTGCAGTGGCACTATCGTGGCTCACTGTAACTTCCAACTCCTGGGCTCAAGTGATCCTTCCACTTCAGCCTCCCAAGATGCTGTGACTATAGGTGTGTGCCACCATACCAGGCTAATTTTTGTATTTTTTGCAGAGATGGGGTTTCACCATGTTTCCCAGGCTTGTCTTGAACTCCTGGGCTCAAGTGATTGGAACCGCCTCAACCTCCCAAAGTGCTGGGACTACAGATGAGAGTCAACCATGCCTGGCTTATTCAGCTTTTTACTTGTTGTTTGGGCTGAGTGACAACTTCCAAGCGTCTTACCTGCCAGACTGGAACTGGAAGTTGGTGTGTTACTTTTTTAAGGTGTAAATTATGGGCCTTACCCCAGACCTACTGATTCAGTCTCAAGGGGTAGAGCCCAGGATCTTTATCTTAAGAAATCCTCACCAATGGGCACCCATGTATTATGGCTTCTGAAGCATAATTTTATAAGAATGAAACATAACTCTGGAAACTCCTTTGAGAAGAGTAACCTTGGCCCCAGAAACAAGGTAGAAGGGTTCCTAAGCTGTTCATTATTGAGAGAGACACCCAATCAGGGATTTATAGTTTGGTTAGCTCTTCATCTTCTCTCAGAGGTGCACACAATAAAATGAAGGCCTAGCACCAATATCCCAAGACCAGGCACAAGCAAGAGGAGATGGACACCAAGGTGCTGCCCTAGGTTCAAGGATGTGGTTGTTTTCCTCACCCAGGAGGAGGACCTGCATCAGAGCAGTGGGAAACTTTGCTTTCTAGACTTCCAGTTTCCACACCTGGCATGACTCTGGCTGGACCACAAGAAAGAGCTGAAGAGAGAGAGCCCAAGAATACCTGCTTACATGACTGCTGCAGTTTAGAGGAGTGAGGTAATTAGCTCGGGATCATCCACCAGTAGGTAGGTAGATGTGAGATGATGCAAAAGAAGATACCTACAGGAGTGACCCTCTGTTCCTACTGCATGAAATAAGTATGCTTTGCTGTAGAAAAGAAGGAAACCAAACAAATCATTAGTACCGATCTGGAAATGGAAAGAAAGGGCATCCCCATGACACCACTGGGTCCCTGGACTGATATCTTCCAAGGCCAACCCCACATCTCTTCCTCCTACTCTTGTGAATCAATAAATTATCTTTTTCGCTTAAAGTAGTATATGAGTTGGGTTGCTATACCTTGAAGGCAGAATGTTCTAGTAAAAGTATTCCATAGGTATTAAAAAGAATGGTTGGTCCTGATTCAAGGCGAGCAGTTTGCTGAAGCTGTTGGTTTCAAGCAGAAGACTAACTAATTGTCTTTCTATGGTCTGTTGGCCATCTTATAACTTTGGAAATGTAATGGCCAATTCATTAGAAAGAAACATCTGGGAAAAAAAAAACAATGGACAAATATACTGACATAGAAAATAATCACAATAATTATTAAATGAAAAAGGTCAAATTACACAATCATGTTTTTTGGTAGTATTCTATTTGTGTATATAGTGTGTTTTGTGTGATTTTTATGTTACCTTATTTTATTTCATCTTATTTCATTTTTAGTAAATGACTAGAGAACAACTGGAAGAATACTTAACACACTGTTAGCAGGAGATGGGATTAGGAAATTCCCCAATTCTGAACCATTTACTGATGATGAGCATGTATTACTTTCATAATAAAACACTAAATTGAAAAAAAGAAAAGAGAAGAAAGTTAGTCACTGAATGTACCGATATTTGCCTGCCCCCAACTTCATGGTGTCCTTGTTAGGGAGAAAATAAAGTTAGAGGTAGCAAACAGAATAGGTTCTATGGTTAAGCCAGCCAACACTATATTGACTGAGACAGTAAGTCAGTGAGACATGGACAGACTTAAGTATGTACAAATGAGAGAGTTTGCATCTCAGGGAATTAAATGCCCAGAGTCTAACCAGTCAATAAAAATACAAAAAGGGTTAAAAAAAAAAAAAAAGCAGTCATTCATGCTGAATCCTCACTGTCTAGGGGTGGGGAGTCTGGAGGGAGTGCAGAATCCTATTCAATGTACTAAATGGAGACTTGGGATCAACTGGCTAGAATTTAGAGGGAGGCTTAGCAGGTGCTCAGAACATCCAGCATCACCATTTCTAGTTATGTGGGCTGCAGAAAAGCCCCATTAAACAGTCACTTAAAAGGGAGATATTAAAGGAGAGGAGTGCCTGGAGAGGGAGCAAAAAGGGTGTCAGCAAGTCAACGCAAGTCAAGAAGCCTAATCCAGGCCAAGCGCAGTGGCTCACACCTGTAATCCCAGCACTTTGGGAAGCCAAGGCAGGTGGATCACCTGAGGTCTGGAGTTTGAGACCAGCCTGGCCAACATGGTGAAACCCCATCTCTACTAAAAATACAAAAAATTAGCTGGGTGTGGTGACAGGTGCTTGTAATTTCAGCTACTTGGGAGGCTGAGGCAGGAGGAGAATCATTTGAACCCAGGGGGCAGAGGTTGCAGTGAGCCGAAACCATGCCATTGCACTCCAGCCTGGACAACAAGAGTGAAACTCCATCTCAAAAAAAAAAGAAGGCAGAAGCCCACCCCAAATGGCAATGCAATGGATTCCAAGGGGATGGTTTTGATGAATTCCGTTCTGTTACATTATTTAAAGATTCAGAGTAAAGGATGCCCCAGGACTTTGTAAATCATTAGAGAGGCAACAAGAAAGTGTGTATCTTTCCACTGATTCACATGACACCAACTTCCAGGAATTAATCAAAGAAAGTTTAAATATCCTGGTAATGACTCACAAATTTCACACACAAAAAAGGCATGTAGCAAACAATCAGAGATCAGTTGATTTTCTTAGAACTAATGTACCAGAGAGAATATGAGGAGAAAGGGACTGAGTCAGAGGCAGAATCAGGTACTATTTTCAGAAAACTGCATCCTTGGACACAAACCAAAGGGCAGGCAATGTGTATGCAATCAGCACTGAGACCAAGTCCCACATCACTCTCTCTGGTAACAGCTGCACACAGATAGCAAATCGTTATCTTACCATCTAAGGATCTAAGATAAATATTGCATGGCAACATAGCTCTTCTTCAAAGAAAACTTGTACCAACAGGCACCTTGCCTCTGAGTTCAGACTGTCTTTCCATCCTCTCTGCTGATCTGCAGACTGCAGTGCCAAAGTCGTCCCCAACCCAGGAAGCCCGCTTGCCGTACTAATCACATCTGGACATGCTCAGCTGTTTGGAAACTCTCCTATCCTAGCAGCTAGAGGTAGAGGCAAAACTTGAGCACAAGTCTTCTTAACCTGACTTCAAATTTGGCCCTTTTTTGTTTGTCTTCTAACCTAGGATTTATTTCAACCCAGGCCATGCATCCATCCACATCCATCTAACCAGGAAAGTCTCAGGCACTGGGCCTGGTGGTGGAGAGACAGTCAATAAGACATTATAGAACCAGATGCGAGTGTAATGCTGCCATTATAATTATAGGGCCAGAATTTGCAGGATGAGTAGGAGGTGGCTAAATGGAGAAGGGAGGAAGAGCATTTCTGGCCAAGAGAAAGCAACATGTACTAAGGCATGGAGGCATGAAGTGCCATTGTGTGTGGTTTTGGAAGATCCATATAGATGGAAATAAAGAATGGGTTTAAAGGTTTGGAGGGATGTGACACTAGAGGGATGGTGAGGGGCCAGAACATGAAGAGCCTTGTGTGGTAAGCAAATGCCAGTGGCACAGAAGCTTCCTATGTATGCCCCACACCAATCTGTATAGCCTGCCTCCTTGGGCAAGCCACCCTGCTAAATTATGTGTTTATCGTTCCTTTGCTTTAATTTGCATAGTTGCCTAAGAATTTTTGTTTGTTTGCTTGTTTTAACAAGGATAAAAAATAAGTTGTATAGAATAATTTATCTGCAACCATTCATACTAGCATGTGCTTACTCTCTATTAATCTGTAATTTAGTGAATTGTATTCATTTGATTTTCTAAAGTTAGACCATCCTGTGTTCTGAGAGTAAACTCAATTTGTTTAAATAATACATTATTATTAAAAAATAATACATTATTTAAATAAATTGAGTTTGTTTAAATAATACATTATTCAAATAATAATAATAAAACAATATATTATTTATTTATTTATTATTATAAATAATAAAATAATAATAAAATAAATAATAGTAATAAATAATACATTATTTAATACATTATTTAAATGTATTTAATCATAATATGTTATATTCTGTGCATTGCTGGATTACATTTTTATACTTTTTTGCAGAGTTTTGCTTCTACATTCATGAGTGAAGTTTTTTTTTCATTTTTTATCTCTTGTATCATCCTTATATAGTTTGCTATATAAAATATATATTTTTTCCATGGAATGAGGCCATCAAATTTTTGAGGGGGGGTGTTTTTCCTTGTTTCAAGTTTTTGAAAGTGTGCCTTACACTGGAATTATGTTTTTTAGGTGTTTGTTAATATTCACCTATAAAGTCACCTGGGTCAGGTCTTTGTGTAAGATTTTAAAGTTGGTGAACCAATTTCTTTAAGGGCTTTATAATGACTGAATTTCTATTTCTTTCTCAGTTTGTTTTGGTAAGTTCCTTTTTTTTCTAATAATTTGACCATTTTGTCTAAATCTTCAAATGTGACACCAACTTTTTTGTACTAGTTTACTATTTTTTATATCTCTGAATTTTTTTAATTCCTAACATTTTTGTTGTCATCTTTCTCTTCTTCTTCCTCATCCTCCTTCCTCTTTCTTCTTTCTTTTAGTTCAACCAGGCCAGATCAATTTATCAATTTTAACTCACTTCTTTGAAAATCTTAATTTTGGCATTGCTGATCTTTTTTATTTTATTTGTGTTTTCTATTACATTAATTTCCAGGCTTATTCTTATCATTTTGTTTCTTCTGCTCTCTTTAAATTAATTCTATTTTTAAATAATTTCTCATGATTGCTTAGCTCAGCAATATTCAGCCTTTCTCAGTTTCTAATTTAAGCATTTATGACTTCAAATTCCCTCTAAGCCTCTTTTAACCATTTGTTTTAGTGAAGTTGGTAAAGTGGATTTTATTATTGCTTGATCCTAAACATTTTCTGTTTTGCATTATGATTTTCTCCTTGATTGATGAGTTATTCAAAAGTGTTTCTGGATTTTCTAAATTTTTAAAACATTACCTTTTAGCTAAAGATATCTTTATTAATTGAATTGTGGTAAAAAAATATAATGTGTTTAAGATCAGTTTCTTAAAATTGGTTGAGACTTGATTTATGGCCTAATTCATGATAAATTATTGTAGTGTTTCTTGCATAACCAAAACTAATTTGTATACCTTAATTTGGAATGTAGGAATCTATATGTTCAGTAGATCAGCTTTCTGTTTGCTTAAATTAATCATATCTTTAATGTTTTTGGTCCATTTTATCTATCAATTATTGTGATATGTATATTTAATGACTCACAATAGTGGAGAATTCGACAGTATCTCTTTGTAAATATGTCAAATTCCCTTTTATCTTATTGAAGCTATGTTATCAAGTTTTAAACTTTAGAATTTTTTCCACCTGGGGAGTTAAACCTCTTATCATTATTAAATGATCTCTTTTGTCTATCATAAGGTTTTTTTGCCCTCAAATCTATTTTACATTTTATATAGAGAGATATTCCAACTCTTTTTGCTTAATATTTGCTTAAAATATATTTTTCTATTCTTTTACTTTCAACTATTCTTTCTTAATGTCTTAGGTATGTCTCTTATAAAAAGCACAAACATAGATTTTGTTTCTTTTATCCAATAGATTTTGGTTTTTTAAATCCAATCTCACAACTTCCCTTTCAACTGGGTTTATTTCATTGATATATTTAAATTTACTCCTGTCATCAGTTTTTTAACTTTCTATTTTTTCTGGCTTTTCTGTTTCTTTTTTCTCTTTCTTGCCTCTTTTCAATTGATTAAATTACCTTTTTTTTTTTTTTGAGATGGATTTTCCCTCTTGTCACCTAGGCTAGGGTTCAATGGCATGATCTCAACTCACTGCAACCTCCACCTCCCAGGTTCAAGCAATTCTACTGTTTCAGCCTTCTGAGTAACTGGGACTAGAGGCACGCCCACCACCATACCCGGCTAACTTTTTTGTATTTTTAGTAGAGATGCAGTTTCACAATATTGGCCAGGCTGGTCTTGAACTCTTGACCTCAGGTGATCCGCCCGCCTTGGCCTCCCAAAGTGCTGGGACTACAGGTGTGAGCCAACCTGCCTGGCAGATTAAATTTCTTAAGTCCCAACTTTCCCCCCTCTAGTTTTGAAGGTATAGGCTTTACTTCTCTTCTGTTGAGTAGTTCCTTTGAAATCAGAACATGAATACTTAAACCTAACAAACTCTACATTTACTATCCTTATAACCTTCCCAAATGTGCAAAGAGCTAAGAATGTTTTAACGCCTATCAGCACTTCCACTTTACCAGCTATTATTTTTGAACTCCACAGGTTACACTCCGTTATTTATTTGTATGGTTTTCACCAGCAGTATGTGTTCAGATTTACCCAACAGTTTGTCTTTTACTTTACTGTGTTTTTTGTATCTCAGACTTTCTTTTTCAGATCACTTTCCTTCTTTTTGAAGACATGCTAAGAAGTTCCATTATTAAGAGTTTTTTGATGTTAAACTTTTTAAGTGTTTATCTAAACAGCCTCTATTTCATCCCCATGTTGAAAAATAGTCCTGGCAGAGAAAGTCAGTGAATATCCATGTGACTCTCTATATTTCCCACTCTGCCTTGCAGTTAGTTTGGGACCTTGTGACTTATTCTGGTCAATGAACTATGACTAGAAGTGATACATTTCACTACTAGACAAAGGCAGCTGGGACCTGTGCTCCTGCGCATCCCCTTTCCCTTCTGCAGTGATCTCATATGTCCCTACAGCACTGGATGCTGCAGCTACAGAGGGCGGTACTCTCTCAGCCTGTCCCTACTAATGGTGTAAGCAGAGCTCCACACAACCCATACTGGATGTGTAACTTGAGAGGTTTCAGAGTTAATTTTTGACTAACATGAGAGGCCAAGAGGTTTCAGAGTTAATTTTTTACCAAAGCATAATGTAACATATTCTGACCAATAATTTTAATGAGTAAATAATTCTATTTGAGAGTTACCCTCTCAGTACGTTAAAAATATTTTCCCACAATCTTCTGTTTTATGGTTTTTGTTGCTGAGAAGTCAGCTATCTAATTGCCATTCCTTTATTGGTAATTTTATTTTCTCTTCATCTAATTTTAATGTCATCTCTTTGTCTTCGGCTTTCTAAAGTTTTCTAACAATTTGTTTAGGGGTGTGTGAGTGTGTGGGGGTGTGTGTGTGTCTCAATTTATCTGTCTTACTAGGGATCTTTCGGGGTTTTGGAATCTGAGGTTATCTTTCATCAATTCTAAAAATGTCTCATTCATTGTCTCTTCAGTTATTGCCTCATCCTCTCCTCTGTTATCGCCTCTTAAAAACTCTGGTTACAGACGTTGAAGCATGTCACTCAGTCCTCCAAGTCCCTCAGCCTCTCAGTCATATTTGCCAGCCCATCTCTCTGCATTCTGTGTAAGGTCTTCTGGTCTATAATTCCCACTCGTTAATTCTCTCTTTGGCTGTGGTCTTGTCTACTGTTAATTCTTCCACTGACTTTTTAATTCCAATCTGTTTATGTTTTTATTTATATAAGTTCTATTTTGTTATTTTTCAGATATGATAGACATTTTTATGGTCTTTTACTTCTTCCTTGCATTTATATTTCCATTATATATTTTAGTTTTAAATTTATCCTTGCACTTAAAAGATTTATATATTTTATTACTCATGTTAAGTTCTTTAGAGTAGAAGTCTGCTCTCTATATTTTTACTTGTATTTTTATTATTTCAGATTGTTTATACTTGGGATATAAGGAAAATATCCCTGGGTCCTTCCCTGTCCCTAGATGTCTGATACTGGTTCCCTTTAGAATACTCACTATTGTAAGTAAACCAACATCACCTTATATTTGCTGTTTAATATATATTTCTCTTGTCAGTGAGCTTGTCTTCAATTGGTCATCCTTCTACAAAAAACTTCATTATTTTAATTCAGAATGTTTATGATTCTTTCTAATGCTTAGAGACCTATCCCTCTTTCCAGATTTCTAGACTGCTACTGTGTTTTGGAGAATGTCCAAAAGTTTGACCTTTGGATAAAGGGATGAGGCTGTACAAACTTTTGCTTCTTAATGCCATCTGCCTGGGAATAAAAACCTCTAGACAGGAAAAATAAAGGAAGGAAGAAATGAAGACAATTTTTGGAAAAATCTGTAAATGCATCCTTCCCACTAAGAGGACATGAGGGCGGAGATCCTGTATTCCAGTAATGACTTTTCAATGACTAGGGGTGGTTTCCACAGAAAATTTGGTTTCCTTATCCATACGCTGCTATAAATCTTGGCATATCAACTACCTAAAATTATCATGCATTTCTAACTGATTTATAGCTAATAATATATGTCACTCCAATTCTTATAGTAAGTATAGGTATCACCCGTTTTGTAAACTTTATAGATTAAATCATCTCAGTAATGTTCATTTACTACATATGATAAAACAGATCCCACACTGTGGAAGAAGAAAAGGAAGAAGAAGAAGAAGAGGAAGAAGAAGAAGAAGAAGGAGGGGGAGGAGGGGAGGAGAGGAAAAAGGGGAAGGAGGGGAAGGAGAAGAAGGAGAAGAAGAGAAGAAGCAGCAGAAGCAGCAGCAGAAGAAGAACCAGTAACCCTGGACTTGTTTTAAAATACACACTCAGCCCTTCCCCACATCTAGTGTGATGACTAACAGCCCAAGTGTGAACCTCAGGTGTCCCAATGTTCTCAAGGATGTCAACCTCACCAATATTTGCAGGTTTAAAATTTAAAGCATATGGATCTATCCTCAATATCAGCACAGAAAACCCACTTCAGTCACTTATCAAACTTTCTACTGTCCAACACATACCAAATCTTGATTGAGAGAGCTAACATTTATAAAACATTGTTGACTGAAATGCAGTTTATCTGTATTAGTTTCGTAAGGCTGCTGTAATAAAGTACCACAAACCAGGTGGTTTAAAACAACAGAAATTTATTCTCTTCCTTAAAAGGAAAATTACATAACATAAATCATAATATTTTGATGACAATAGACTGGAACAAGAATCATATTTGCTCTCCAAACTAAGAGGTGGGAAGAGAAAAGAGAGAATTTAAGTAGACTGATTTCATCATTTCATCCTCATTGCATTTCTAAAGTTAACTGAAAAATAAAAATGTAAGCATATTATTTAAAACAGACTTCACAACTCCCCAGTTGCCAGAGTGTGGTAGGTAGCCTTCTTAAATAGCTCCCAATTGGCCCCACTTCCTGGCATTCATGCCCTTGTGTTAGTCTAGACCTAATGACTTGCCCTTACCAAAAAGAATGTGGCAAAAGTGATAGGATTTCCCTTCTGAAGTTGGGCTATAGAAGGCCAGGACTTCTGTCTTGCTTACACTCTTACTCTGACTCTTCCCGCATACCACTTGCTTTGATAAAGTCAGCTGCCATATTGTGAGCTACCCTGTGGAGAAGCCCATGTGGCAAAAACTGAGGCCTTCAGGTGAACAGCCCAAAAGGAACCAAATCCTGCCTCCAACCATATAGGTGAGCCTGAAAGTAGATCCTCCCTAAATCTAGCCTTCAGGAGAGAAGAGCCCTGTCCATTACCTTGATTGCAGCCGTGTGAGACCCTGAAGCAGAGGATTCAACTAAGCCACACCAGGACTCCTGACCCACAGGAAGTCTGAGATAATAACTGTGTGTTGTTATAAGCTGCTAAGTTTTGGGGTAGTTTGTTACACAGCAATAAATAACTAATAACAAATATTTTCCTTGACCAGATTCTAGCCCTTCTCCTCTAAGCCCTCTTCTTGGTAAGGTATCAATCTTGGCCTATAAAGACTTGTACAAAAACTAACGTACTTTCTAACAATTCAAGGCCACATCCCTAGGTTGACATTAGCTCCTCCTAAAGTGCCTCACTGAGAAAGCTCAAGAATGCCAAAAAATTTACTATTTGTTTGAGCCGACACTTGGCAGTACGCCCCTTATCACCCTTTCTCAGACCATTTACTAAAAAGGGCTTGCAATTGTGACTCCTTCCTCTGTCTCTTTGAGATGTACATGTATCTCCTACAACTCAGGAGTGTCTTTCTCACTGACCCAAAAGCCATTTATTTGAAATATAATCATCAAGAAGAATAGGGCCTCTGTCTCCCAGTCTGTAGGAAGATAGAATCCTAATGTTTGTAACTGTCACCTACCAGAAACAGCTCTCCTTACCACTTTGTGATGTGCAACCCTTTGTAAAGTTTCACTTCTCTGACTCTCCTGAGCCCTCACTCACTCCCTGTCCTACTCCTATTTTAGTTGGTCATCTCTATATAAATCAGAGTTCAGTTCATGCTGGATGCTTATCTCTATTCTCTGATTATTCTATTGTAGATTGTCTCTATTACTTACTGATTAAAGTCTGTCCTTGCCACTTTAGAGTTCAGCTTTGTTAATCTTTGACACTAAAATGTAGAGGAAGATAAAAATAAAACCAAGACAAAAGAAAAGCAAAGAAAGCACAGATTGTAAAGTAAAAGAGAAAAAAAGAACAATGTGAATTCAAAAAATAAACACATGATCGAGATAAGGTTAAACATATCTAATTCAAATAATTTCAAGTGGGATAGAAGAAGCTATTTAAAAGCATTACATGGAACAAAGAAAGTCACCTTATAATGGCAAATGACACAGCTCACAATGAAGAAAATACTAGTATAAATGCCTATGTATCAAACAACACAGCATTAAAATACATAAATCAAAACTTCAAGAAATAAGAGAAAACAACAAGATAAATGTTAGGAGACTTTAACAAATTTCTTTTTATTTTTGAACAATCAAGAAAAATACATATTATATGGAAGATGTGAATAACAATTATCAAAAAGATTGATGCGATAATATCTATTATGTAATAGATGCTCAACAAATTTTTATTTATTATTTAACCTGAGAGCCTGCAAAGAAAAAATACTAATATTTTAGGTACTCACATGATATAGTTTGGATGTGTTTCCCTGCCCAAATCTCATGTTGAATTGTAATCCTCAATGTTGGAGGTGGGGCCTGGCAAGAGGTGATTGAATCACAGGAGTGGATTTCTCATTAATGGTTTCACATAATCCCACTGTCCTCACAATAGCAAATGAGTCCTGGTGAGATCTGGCTGTTTAAAAGTGTGGCACCCACCCTCTTCTGCTCTGGCCACGTGAGGTGCCTGCTGTCCCTTCGTCTTCCACTATGATTTTACTTACAGAGGAATCCACAGAAGCCAAGCAGATGCCAGCATCATGCTTTGCTTCCTACAAAGCCTGCAGAACCATGGGCCAATTCAACCTCTTTTCTTCATAAATTACCCAGTCTCAGGTATTTCTTTACAGCAATGAAAGAATGGATTAATACTTCATGTAACATTTACAAAAAGAAGTCATAAGCACAGGATAAAAATTTAGACAATATATACCATTTAACAGGGATTATTTTAGGAATGGGTTTATTGGGAATTTTCACTTTCTACTTTAAGTTTCTGATTGTTTCAATTTTTTTTATTATACAGTGTATTTTCACAATAAATAAAAAAATCTTTAAATAACGTTATACCCCCTTTTCTCCTTAGAATTTCCCTCAATATTACTAAATCATTCCATTTGCTTTCTTTCTTTCCTTTTTTTATTTTTTTGAGATGGAGTCTCACTCTCTCACCCAGGATGGAGTGTAATGGTGCAAGCTCGGCTCACTGCAACCTCCACCTCCCTGGTTCAAGTGATTCTCCTGCCTCAGCCTCCTGAGTAGCTAGGATTACAGGTGCCCACCACCACGCCCAGCTAATTTTTGTATTTTAGTAGAGACAGGGTTTCAGTATGTTGGCCAGGTTGTTCTCAAACTCCTGGCCTCAAGTGATCTGCCCGCCTCAGTCTCCCAAAGTGCTGAGATTACAGGCATGAGCCACTGTGCCTGGCCTCTTTCTTTTCTTATAGGAAGAAACTGTACCACTTTTCTTCCAAAGATCAAGAATCAATAGTGCCTTCTTCTCTAGGAAAATATTACATCAGTTACACCCTCTGTTCTGAACTTTCACATTTCTGCATCTAGTGGCTTCTTCACTTCACTGTACAAATATAGTTGTTTCCTATCCCCAATCCTAGAGCATCCTTTCACATTAAGGACCAAACTTTCTCCTGTCCTTCTTTGCCAGAATTCCCCATTTGCCAAATTTCTCAAAATTTCTCCATTTCCAGAATTTTAAATCTACTTCAGTCTATGTTCTAGAATACACTTTATTGAATCATCATTGTTTCTGGGCCTTTGTGCTTAGAATAATTACCAGCTTGCCCCAATCCTCAACTGCATCAAAAGGGCTTAAGTCCATCAAAAAGGTCAAGAGCAGAGGTAGAGAGGACTGCACACTCTGAACAAGTCAGCCTACTCCTGGCAGGAGTAATGAATAAGCATTGGCCTAGGGACTGAGTCCTCCTCTCCCCGGACCTTCAACATTCCATCAACATGGATTAAGAGTCCACCTGATTCTCAGACTTCTTCACTTCCATCCACAGAGTCAGGGAACTCAAACATTCATCAATACCCCCTACCCCCCAACACTCACAACCTCTTCACCATTTTATTTCTTGCCTTCTCTTGGACTGATTTCATTATACCCTTTATCTCTGTTTATGTGAGTTACCACAAGAATTCCCAGGCTACTAACTAGGTCATCCCCCAAGTCACATTCCTATAAGGCCCTGAACATACTTTAATGTATCTCCATCTCCCATCCCTCCCCAACCACTGAAACTCTTCCAACATGCACTATAGAATTCTTGATTTCTTTTCCACATCCACACCATCACTTTTCACTGCTACTGCTCTAGCTCAAGCCACTAGTATTTCTTGCCTGGACTACTACAATAGCATCTTGCCTAGTCTGCTTCCACCATTGCCTCTTAAGATTTATCCTTGATAGAGCAGCCAGAATAATCCTTTAAATCTATGCCTGACCATGTCACTCTTCCACTCCAAACTCTCCAACAGCTGCCCATTTCATTCAGAGTGAAAGCTGAAATTTCTTGCAATGCCCACAAGCCCTACATCATCTGTTTTCAGCCCAGGGGTTTTCCTGTCCTCCTTCTACTCAGCCCCTGCCCATATCCAACCACACTGGCATCCTTGCTGTTTCTTTTCTCAGAAATCCACAAGGCCATTCTCTTACCAACTCCAGCTCTTTCCTTGATTATCACCTTCTCAATGAAGTTTACCCTGATCACTATATTTAACATTTCCACCCACACCCTCTCCTACACTCCCAACTGCCTTTATCCTCCTTTTATTTTTCACAGCATTTATCACTTTATAATATAGTAGAGAATTTACTCATTTTGTTTATGTCTATTATTTATCATCTGCCTCTCCTACGTTACAATATTAACTCCATAAGGGCAATAAACTTTTTCTGTTTCATATATTGATGTATCTCAAGTACCCACAATGAGTAGGGACTCTGGAGATATTTATTTATTGAAGGAATAAATAGTTCTCCATCTTTTCAATCTTAACGATCCCTTTTCATAGCAAATATGAAACAATATGCTTTTTACTATTGTGAAGCAGAAGACATAAGCTACCTGCGTATGTAATTTTCTAAAATTAAAGCAATACCTTAACTATAATATAAAGTACAAAATAAAGTAATTTACCATAAAATACTGCATGATCCGCCTGGTGCAATGGCTCATGCCTGTAATCCCAGCACTTTGGGAGGCTGAGGCAGGCGGTTTGCCTGAGGTCAGGAGTTCAAGACCAGCCTGGCCAACATGGTAAAACCCCTCTCTACTCAAAATACAAAAACTAGGAGGGCATGGTGGCAGACACCCGTAATCCAGCTACTTGGGAGGCTGGGGCAGAACTGCTTGTACCCAGGAGGCAGAGGTTGCAGTGAGCTCAGATAGCGCTATTGCACTCCAGCCTGGACGACAAGAGCAAGATTTCGTCTCAAAAAAAACCAAACCAAACCATAACAAAACAAAAAAAAAACCCTGCATGATCCAAAATGCAACTGCTCAAGCATCCCTAAGCTAAGACACAATAAAGTAGTCAGATACTTGTTCCACATGCAGAATCACAATCACCATGAAAGATACAGCCACAAAATGAACTGTATTGGTGATACAAATTCCATAAATGATATTGCCATTCAATTTGCTTCATTCCAGGAAAATTTGATATAACTTAAAACTGTGTGGAAAACAGTTTATGTTTATATATAAAATAGATTCTAGGCTCAGATAATTATAAACAGATTTTTCATCTACATAAATGAGCTGAGCAGTGGGACAAATAAGTCACACAAGATGCAGGACAATTCTTTGCTCTGCGTGACTGTCCTGGTCAATGAAGGATGTCTAGAATCTTTGACCCCACCAACTATATTCCAGTAGTGCCCCGCTCCCTCATATGGTTTGGCTCTGTGTCTCCACCCAAATCTCATCTCAAATTATAATCTCCATGTGTCAAGGGAGGCAGGTGATTGGATCATGCAGGCAGTTTCCCCCACACTGTTCTCATGACAGTGAGTGAGTTCTCACCAGATCTGATGGTTTTATAACTGTAAGTTCCTCCTTCACAGCACTTCTCTCTTTCCTGCAACCTTGTGAAGAAGGTGCCTGCTTCCCCTACCTCCATGATTGTAAGTTTCCTGAGGCCTCCCCAGCCATGTGGAACTGTGAATCAATTAAATCTTTTTATAAATTACTCAGCCTTGGGTATTTCTTTATAGCAGTGTGCAAATGCACTAATACACTCCCCAATCACTGGGACAAGCAAAATCACTCTGGTAAATTTCCAAAAGAACCCCTGGAAGCAGTTCAATCCCAATAGTTTCTTGGTCTGTAAATCCAGAGGCCTCTTTTCTGTTGTCATTGGCTACCTCTCTAGAGCGTTTGATCTGTTGAGAAGCTGCTCCTCATCTCTCCATCCTCCCTTGCATCCCATGTCACTACACCCCTGAAGCTGTCCTTTCCTCCTTAACCAATTCCGGCCTGCTATTATTATCTGACTTCTCACCTCCCCATGCTCACGCCTGCTGTCCTTTCTTTTTCCTCTCTACATGCTCTTCAACTTTCTCTCCTAAGTAATTGACTCTCAAAGTCCCATTTCTACATGAAAAATCCAAATCCACATTTCCAACTTCCACTTGGTCATTCACTCAGATGAATCCTTAAGTTATGCATGTCCAAAATCAAACTGCAGGCCCCTCAGGAACACTGTGGGCTCAGTTCCAGACCACCACAATAAAACAAATATCACAATAAAGTAAGTCACACACATTTTTTTGTTTCCCAGTGCATATAAATGCTATGTTTACACTATATTGTAGTATATTCAGTATGCATTAGCATTAGATCTTCTAAAAAGTGCAAATCTTAATTTAAAAATACTTTATTGCTTAAAAATGCTAACGATCTTAAAGTCTTTAGCAAGCTGTAATCTGTTTGCTGGTGGAGGGTCTTGCTTCATTGTTGATGGCTGGTGACTGATCAGGGTAGTCAGTTGCTGATGGTTGGCATGGCTGTGGCAATTTCTTAAGACAACAATAAAGTTTGCCACATCAATTGACTCTTCCCTTAATGAAAGATTTCCCTGTAGCATGTGATGCTATTGAACAGCATTTTAACCACAGTAAAACTGCTTTCAGAATTGGAGTCAATCCTCTAAAACTCTGATGCTGCTTTATCTGCTATGTTTATGAAATATTCTAAATTCTTTGTTGTCATTTGAACAATGTTCGTAGCATGTTCACAAGGAATAGTTTCCATCTCAAGAAACCACTTTATTTGCTCAATCATAAGAAGCACCTCCTCATCCATTCAAGCTTGATCACGAGATTGCAGCAATTCAGTCATAACTTCACGTACCACTTCCAATTCTATTTCTCTTGTTATTTCTATCACATCTGCAGTGACTTCATCCATTGAAGTCTTGAACCCCTCAAAGTTACCCATGAGGCTTGGAATCAGCTTCTTCCAAACTCATGTTAACGTTATATTTTGACCTCCTCTCATGAATCATGAATGTTATTAATGGCATATAAAATGATGAATCCTTTCCAGAAGGCTTTCAATTATGATGCCCAGCTCTATCAGAGGAATCACTATCTGTGGCAGCCATAGCCTTATAAAAAGGATTTCTTAAATAATAAGAATTGAGAGTCAGATTTGCTGCTTGATCCATAGGCAGCAGAAAGGATGTTTTACTAGCTGGCATGAAAACAACATTCATCTTCTTGTACATCTCCATCAAAGTTCTTGGCTGAACAGGTGCATTGTCAATGAGCATTAATATTTTGAAAGGAATCTTTTTTTCTGAGTAGTAGCTCTCAACAGTAGGCTTAAAATATTCAGAAGACCATGTTGTAAACAGATATGCTGTCACCCAGGCCTTTTTGTCTCATTTATAAAGCACAAGTAAAGTCAATTTAGCATAATTCTTGAGGGCCCTAGAATTTTCATAATGGTAAATGAAAATTGGCTTCAACTTAAGGTCGCTGGGTGCATTCACCCCTAATAAGCCTGTCCTTTGAATCTTTGAAGTCAGGCTTTGATTTTTCTCTGGCTAGAAAAGTCTTAGATGGCATCTTCCAATAGAAGGCTATTAAGTCTACATTGATAAACTGCTGATTATTGTAGCCACCTCCATCTACCTTAGCTAGATCTTCTGGTAACATGTTACAGCTTCTCCATCAGCACTCACTTCTTCATCTTGTACTTCTATGTTATGCTTCTTTTCTTAAACCTCGTTTAAGAAACCAAACTCTGCTAGCTTCAAACTTTTCTACAGTTTCCTTACCTCTTTCAACCTTGAGTTAGGGCCTTGCCCCGGATTAGGCTTTGGCTTAAAGGAATGTTGGGGCTGGTTTGATCCTCTATGCAGACCACTAAAACTTTCTCCATATCAGGAATAAGACTGTTTCACTTTCTTATCATTCAAGTATGCAGTAGAATAGCACTTTTAATTTCCTTCAAGAACTTTTTGTTTGTATTCACAATTTGGCTGTTTGGCACAAGACGCCTAACTTTGGCTTATCTGGATTTCTGGCATGCCTTCCTCACTAAGTTTATCATTTCTAGCTTTTGATTTGAAGTGAGAGACGTATGACTCTTCCTTTCACTTGAACACATAGAGGCCATTATAAGGATATTAATTGGCCGAATTTCAATATTGTTGTGTTTCAGGGAATAGGGAGGACCAGCAGAGGGAGAAAGGTGGGGAACAGCTGGTAGGTGGAGCAGTCAGAATACACACAACATCTATAGATTAATGGGCATGGTCTGTGGCACCCTAAAACAATTACAATTGTAACATCAAAGATCAATGATCACAGATCACCATACCAGGTACAATAAAAATGAAAAAGCTTAAAATATTATGAGAATGCCCAAAATGTGACACAGAGACATGAAGTGAGCACATACTGCTGGAAAAATTGCACTAATAGACTTGTTCAACACAGGGTTGCCAAAAACCTTCAATTTGTAAAATAAACAAACAAAAAACACATTTTCTGTGAACTGCAATAAAACAAAGCACAATAAAATGAGGAAAACCAGTGGTCATCTTCCTCCAAAACCTGTTTTTCCATCAGTTGTATCTATTTATGAGAATGACAACATCATCTACTTAATCTAGAAATAACAACCAATTTGATTCTTGTTCTTCCTTCCCCACATCCAATTGATTGTACTCTCTGTTTTCCCTATCTCATGACAACATGGTTGCCTTTCTGTCAATGTAGTTCAAGCTATCATTGCCAGTAGCTTAGAGTATTGTCACAGCCTTCCAACCGGTGCTTCCACTCCAATTTATTTTTTGATACTTACACAAAGGGAATTTCTGCAGATAATAATAGAAGATAACATTAATTGCCTATCATATGCCCAGCACTATACTATGTGCTTCCTGTCTCTTTTTAATAGGCACAGCCACACGGTAAAGTCAGAACTTTTGTTTGTTTTTTTAATTTTGCAGATGAGGCAAAATAGGTTTGGGGAGGTTAAAGAACTTACCTAAGGTCACAGAGATAGCTCAGAAGTGACAACACCGGGAATCCAAGGTTTATCTGGTTTCTAAAAACTCTGTTTGTTTTTTGCTTTCTTTGCTACTAGCCTGTTTGCAATCTTTAATGTCTATCCCTATCCCATCTGCCTTTTCCTTCTCCTTCCCTTCTTCCAACCCATGAGTCCTTCTTTTGGTTTTACTTATTTCCTTAAAGATTTACTTGTTAGTCATTTCAAAGAAGTCTGTCACAGCAGGCTCCTCTTCTTCCACCGTGTCCACATCTGTCCTGAGACCTCTTTCTCTCCACTCTCTCTTCCCAGCTGCTAAGAGAGGCTGGAGAAAGAAATGAATAGACAGGATGACTCCGACCTCTGCAGATGCAGATACACAAAACTCCAAAACTCCCTGCATCAAGCCAAGATGGCGCTACAGAACTCCAGCCTGGGCGACAGAGCGAGACCCCGTCTCAAAAAACCAAACCAAAAGAAAAAACAAAAAAATAAAAACTCCCTGCATCTTTAGCTTTTCTGACTCTCAGGCTTGCTTTACGGTTCTTATATATAATGAACCAATCAAGTACAAAGTGCTTTGTAAAGACAGCTATAAAGCACCCTGCACGTGTAAGGTGCAACTAACTATTCACCTTCCTTTTACATGCTCAGGGCTTCAACTGAGATATTCTGTGAGCAAGAATATTCTGTGTGCGTCCAAGCAGAGAATGGCACATCTGTGTTCAAGATAAAGGGAGAATAGAGCCCTAAATAATATGAAGTTGGCAGGGAAAATCTCTACTTAACATTACTGCCAGAGTCCAGCTTAAAACTTCATTGGGGTTGTGATAAGGCAGTAAGACAGGAAGAAAATGGTATTAACCTAAAAAACCCTCACTTTAAAAATCTCTCTAGGAGGGTTCTCCTCCCCCCAGGTCCCTGAAGTTTTAAGTTTTTGCAAATATCCTCCCTTGTCCCGCCCAGGTCTTGTCCCTTCTAGTCCTGGCCTTCCCCATTCCTGGGAGCCCCCGCCCCTCCGACCCCCGCCGACCCGCGGTGGACTACAACTCCCGGCGTGCTGCGCGCGTCCGGCCGGCTGCACCAGGGCTTTGCGCGTGGCGGCCGCCGAGCTCCGCGCGGGGCAAACCTCCCAGCGCGGCCATGCGGGGAGGTAAGTAATCCGCCTGTGCGGCCAGGGCATGGGAAGGTGCCCGCCCTCTCCTCTCTCCAGGATGGAGGGAAACGAAGAATGCCGCAATGAAAACCGCTCTGCCCTCCCTCATCTTGGCCGTGTCCGGTGCTCCTGCAGCTCGTTGCACCCACGGACGTGGGCTCTCACCGTGGAGTGGAATGGGGGCAGAAGCGTGCCCTGCCCCACGGAGAGCCGGGGCTCGCCTGGGGCTGCTGGCAGTGCTCGGGGAGCGGGACGGGGTGGTGGCACGACTCGGCGGGGTGCCCCGAGAGCGCCACACCTACACCCTCGACTTTCCAAAGACCGGCTTTCCCGGGGAGCCCCCACACTAAACGCCAGCGAACCGTCTCTCCGTGAAAGTCTTAGCCAGAAACTTTCCCCGCTCTGTCCCCAGTGCTACAGAGAGTCGTGTGGCTCTGGGCCGGCGCTGCTGGTCCAAGAGGCAATTGGCGTCTTCTGCCCCTACCGTCCCCTCTCCAGGCCAATTCTCACTTGCCCCTGAGACGCCATTCCCGGCGCGGTGTGGTCGGCCCTGCCCTCGGGCGACTTCAGGCTGGACGCACCTGGGGTCGGATCCCGGGAGGCAGGGCCGGCGGCTCCTTTGGAACCGCGTTGGTTCCCTAGGCGAGTCCTTTCTGCCTGGGGGATGAATGCTGATCTAGAAAAGAAGCCAATCAAAGTCAACAGCTTCCCGCCCTTCCTAACCGCCTCCCCTCTCCCTATCTGAGCCCGTTCCCATGTGGGTCGAAAGTTCTGTTCCAGAATACTGACACCAAAGTTAATTTCAGCATATAATTTGGAGATTTCAAGATCTCCAAAGTTATTTCAGCATATCCCATAATGTGCTGGATCAAAAGGTCTTGTTTGGTTGCCTCTCTCCCTCACCCCCACACACTACATACACAGCCACATATGTACCACACCCACACACAAAGTACACCACATAGTACACACATTACACACACACATTTTATGCTACACACTACACACACTTTTTATCAGCAGAGGATTGATGTCAGTTTGTTGGAGGGAGTGTGTACTAGTGTGTGTATATATATATTTATATTCACAAGTGTCAGTTTACTACCAAAGTTAGAAACTAGCTGGTAAGTGAAACCTCCTGTTGTCATAATTTAGAATGTCTTTGTGGCCCACTTTTTATACCACGGGATTAACTTCCTACAACACTTTCTGAAACTTTACTGTTGTGTAACAGGCAAACTTTTGATCACAGCAGGCCAGATGGGAGGGGATGTCCCTTTGTACATGTAGGAAGAGATGCTTGGAAAATCTTCACAGAATCCTTTCTCCTGTGGCTGTGTCTCAGGAAGAGCTGGGTGTAACTACAGTCCCTTTGCCTTTTCCCCCTCAAGAGTGGAGAGCTGAACATGCTTTTGTTCTGAGCAGCACTGTCAGGAGAACCCCAGCTTCCCAGAACACAGAACTCCCAGTCCAACTCGCTTCCAATTTGGATTTACTGGGAGAACAGTTCAGGAATTTCAGATCAAGTCCAAAAGCATTATGGAATCTGTTAGTGAAAGAGCTCTTTATCTCCGTCAGAGTCCATCATTTTGACATCAGCCGTGGTGAAAGATCCACATGCCTGACCCGTGCTCAAAAACAGTGCTCAAAAATATTTAATTGGTTCCTAGATTACTATTGTTTGCCTTTTCAAGAGAGCAATGGCAAATATTTGAAATCTTTCTCGGCAGTGATCTTTAAGGAAGTTGAAAATTTCTAATATAATTCCTGGAATAAGTAAAGGACCAATTTTTGACCTTGAAATTCAGGTTCCAAATTTAGATCAAAGTTGATCTTCTAATGTCCTAAAAGATTATTTTTAAAAAGGGAGGCAGGCAGCTTTCTCCTCGGATTCTACCTGAATTCTACAGCATATTACAGCAACACATAACTTTTCCAAGATCTTTCTGGGAAACCTGTGTTCTGTGTCCTGTTTTGAGTAGTTTTGTTGACCATCTTGACCTAAAAGTGTACAAATGTTGATTGATGTTTATTTCAATGAAGAGGCAACCATGTATGTTTTCTGTGTATGTGCAGAACATTTATGGGATGAGATTATTACCCTGGAAAAGTGGTTTAAGCCAAGCACAGAAACTGTGAGAATGACCAGGGTAACTTAAACAAAAGATCTTGCCCAGCCTCTCTGCTCCACCTCCCAGTTTTCTGATTTGGTATTTAGGATGATGGCGGGAGAGACTATGAATTTTGGGGTGGGCATAATGTCTTTCTACTCATATGCAACTAATATAGTACTGGGTACTCATAGATGGTAAGTGTTGGTTGAATTTCTTGAATTATGCTTTTTGTGCAACTGGGATAAACAGTTAAAATTAAACCTCCCAGAACTAATTGTTTTCATTTTGTAGAATAAGGTTTTGTTTGTTTCGGTCTGAATTTTTGCTGGCTTCATTTGGCAGGATAAATGCCAAAATAAAAGAATGTGGGCGTTTTCAGGAGATCTGGTCATCTATTTTGCATCCTCTCTGAAATATGTTACTTCCTGCATAATGAAGTAAAAGGATTTGCTGCTGGGCAGTGCTTTCCTTATTCTCACAAAGAGATTACTTAAAAGCCAGCCCTGGGAACTTTGTCCACCAATCTCTATTAGGAAAAAAAGAGTAACATGGAACTGCAGCTTCCAAGTGTTCTCTGGTTATAGCCTATAAGCACTGGGTTCTCACTCTTATTCTTCCCTCTGGGGAGAAAACGAAATAGTTTGAAACATGACATTCATGCTCAGAACAACAGCTAAGACCTATCATGCAGCAACAATGAAGGGGAGGGAGAAAATAAGAAGCTATTGAGAGAGCTTGTTTTTCTTTGTACAAGACAGGTGCAGGGAGAATTCTGCAGGTTTTGGACTCCTGACTCATTCTCTTGCACTAATTGTGCTGAAGGTAGTTAGCAAAAGTGAACAGGCACACTGTAGCTTTAAAAAGTCAGCCATGAACCAGAAGGCAGTTGGTGCAGCTTGTGTGTGATTCCTAACGTCATGTTGGCTGAGAGCCAGCCTGGTTTTATTTCACTGTGTCAAATTGTACCTCCTTATTGAATTCCTTTGCCAGCCTACTTTGTGAAAGAAAACATTGGGGTTTCTTTGGCTGTTCTTGATAAGCCTATAAAAAATGATATTTTTTAGTTGCTTATAGGTAGGTTTTCTTTTTACTCTTCCACAAAAAAAGAAAATAATAGTAATAATAATAAGACAATGTAGTGTGATGTTGCAGAGTATCAGTGTGAGTGTTTTGTTTTGTTTTGTTTTCTGAGATGCTTAGAAAATGGTGAATGTGTAACAGTTTCCAACTGAAGTGAAATCATATTCTGTTAGCATGGAGCAGCAGCACTGTCTTCCTGTCTACTCTGTAACGGTGTGTGAATGTATGCTAATATCTATCTATATATTAAATGTTGGATTTCTCTATCAGTGATCTAAGTGGTTTAGCAACTGGAAGTTTGTGTGTGTGTGTGTGTGTTTCAGGAGTGAAAATTATCCCACACTTATAGTGTTATTGTTAATCATCTACTTCTCTAACAGTGATAAAATCTTGCGAATATACTAAATGATGCACTTGCCATGTCAGAGTAATCCCTAGAGAAGGAGTGCCGAAGTATAAAGTGATTTGAGTGGAAATGTGTTTAATTTATGGCTTCAACTGAATAAGAGCAAACACGTTTCGGGACTGTTTCTTCCGTTTTTTTTTTTTTGTTTTTTTTTTTTTCTTAAAGCAGTTTTGTTCATAGCTTTTTCATTTTGCTAATTGCATATTAATTGTGGAAGGCTTTTAATTTTTCACAGCCCTCATCCTACTAAACAAAAAGACAGAATGATGGATGCTACAGTATCTCCTTAAATGTTTTGATGATTTTTCATAAATCTAATGAGCTACCTACTCTTTCTTACACACACACACACACACACACACCCCAGCACCACCTTTCTGTGCTAAGGGCTATCTGGCATTTTTTGTGAGCTTCCTGCTTTACCACAGCATGGCCATCTCACAGACGGGTTTTTGAGGCTTTCGTTGAGAATGTGAGGTAGGGGAATACTTACTGACAAAAGCTTTAAGTGTCCTTCTGCATTGCAATGAAAAAATCTAGGAGCAAGGGGGAGTGGACAAAAAAAAAACAAATGCAATAAGAAAAAACAAATCACAGCCCATAATGGGAGGAGGGAAGGAAAAGGGGGATTGTTTTTCTCTACTTTGACTCATTTATGAGTTGCAGTGTCTTAAGTGAGAGCTAGGCACCCAGGAGAAGCTGTGCCAGTTCACACAGCACTTGTTTTCAACAAGGATTCAATTTCATTTGCAAATGCTTATTGTCAAGGCAGGGAGTGCCAGTACAGATGAAAGCACCCCAATCCGTCTCCTCCAGTTCTTTAGGTTTAATCACGTCTCTCCAATCGCCGAGGGAACTGGAGATTTAAACAAACATATGTGAACTGGTGTGAAGCTGTAAAAGGGACCATTATGTTTCCGATTCAGAATATATATTCTTCTCTCACTTTCTAAGAATTAAACACAAGCTTTTCTCCCTTATTGATTAGTTGCTGAAGTAAAGGAACCCTGCAGCCTTCCCATGCTATCTGTTGACATGGAAAACAAGGAAAATGGCTCTGTCGGTGTAAAAAAGTAAGTGAAGCTGGCTTCTGAGTTCTGCTTCTGCAAACAACAGAGGGACTTGGTTTCTATTTTCGTACTTCTTGCTTATCTACTACAATATACAGTTCGGAGGTCGCCTTGGTTTGTCTACGTTAGCCAGCAACCTCCCTTCTCTCCCCTACCCCAGTTACCTTTTACCGTATTCCATTTCTAAGACAGAGATGACTCAGACATCAAAATATATATGAAAGGTTTGTGTATCAGGCTTTGGAACAAGGATGGTTGAGGATTTCAGCCCAGCATTCTGTATATTGAAACAAAAACTCCAAGCAGAGACTCTTCCGTAGACAACACAGAATGAGGGCAGAAAATTGAGTTCAAATTTTTTTTTTTTTTTTTTTTTTTGAGATACAATCACCTCTAACTCTGAAAACTAAGAGCTATAGTGCAGGAAGGGAAAAAGCTTCAGTAGGAATATAGAATATAGTTTAACAACTTCTCCGTCCTAATTTTATGAACTGTTTAATGAATGTGAAACATTTCAGTGCATACATGGTGTTTATGTTAATGTCTGTTCTCACATTTGAAACTTGTGTTTCTATGTGTTGTGTAAGAGTTATATACTTGATTCTTTTAAATGGGAACATTCAATTGCATATGTAACATAATATTTTGATATTTATGAGTATATGAAAAAATATATATTCTCACTTAGGAGTTATAGCAAAGCAATAAGTACTTTGATTACAAGGAGAAAGTAAGTTCCAAGAGGGAGTTATCTGCTTCATTTCTCTCCATATCATTTAGTTTAAAATTGACATCAACTTGAGCTTTGGAGGAAACTAATTAAATATAATCCATAGAAGCTGTGATATCTAAATGAGGAAACAGTGTGCTATATGTTTATGAATAGAAGGTATATTTTGCTCCACAGCAAAGTTACATTAAAACTAACGTAATAAAATCTGTTTTTTAAAGTTCTCGGGTAATTTATATATCAGTGCCATACTGCCTTGCTTATTACCATCCCTAAAGTTTGGGGTAGGTAGGTGGAGGAGAAATGAAAGAAACAGATGCTGTTTTATGTATGAGTTAGATCAGTGTTATCCAACAGTACTTTCAACAATGATGGAAATGTTCTGTATTTGTGCTGAAATGGTAGCCACTAGCCACATGTGGCCACTAAGAACATGAAATGTGACTAGTATAAGAAACTGAACTTTTATTTTTTACTTAATTGTAATTAGTTTTAAAATTAACAGCTTTACTGAAGTATAATCCTTGCATAATAAATTGCATGTGTGTAAAGTAAGTTTTGATATTTTTATCCCCTCTTGAAACTACTGCCACAATTAAGATAATGAATATTTCCATCACTTCCAAAATTTCCTTATGACCTTTTGTAATCTCTCCCTCCTGTCCTTTTCTGCCCCCATATCCCCTGGCAACCACTGTTACGCTGTCATTATAAATTAGTTTCCTTCTTCTAGAATTTTATATAAATGAATGTGTACACACCCCCCCACACACACACACATATAGTTTCTGTCACTCAGCATAATTAATTTGGGATTTATCCATGTTATCGTATATATCAATACATCATTACTTTTTAATTACTCAGTAATATTTCATTGTTTGGATCTATAACAGTTTGTTTACTACCATCCAAATGATGATAGACGTTTGGTTTGTTTCTATTTCTTAGGTATTATAAATAAAGCTGCTTTGATCATTTGTGTACAGGTCTCTGTTTGGACATATGCTTTATTTCTCTTTCATAATTACTTAGGAATGGAACTGGCTGGGCTCTATGGTGGGTGTCTGTTTAACTTTTTAAGAAACTGCCAAACTGTTTTCTAAACTAGTTGTCCCATTTTCATTCTCACCAGCAGCGGGTGTCGTGTTCCAGTTGTTCCACATCCTCGTGAGCTTAGTGTGATCAATCACTTTCATATTAGATATTATATCAGGTGTTTTATGTTTTAATTTTTATTTCCCTAATGACTAATGATGTTGGGCGTCTTTTCCTGTGTTTATTTGCCATTCATATATCTTCCTAGATGAAGTATTGTTCAAATCTTTTGCCCATATTTGTATTGGGCTAGTTTTTTCATATTTATTGTATAGAGAGTTTTTATATATTATGAATGTGTCCTTCATCATATATACTATTTGAAAATATTTTCTTTAAGCATGTGACCTGTCATTTCATTCTCTCCATAGTATCTTTCAAAGTATCAAAGTTTTTAAATTTTAATGAAGTCTAGTTTATCAATTTTCTTCTTTTATGGATAGTGCTTTTGGTGTCATATTTAAGAATTCTTGGCCTAATGCAAGGTTACAGTTATTTTCTCCTAGGTTTTCTTTTAGAAGTTTCACAATTTTAGGTTTCAGGGTTTAGGACTATGATTTTTGAGTTAATTTTTGTTTGTGGTGTGAGATAAGGGTTTGAAGTGTTGAAGAGCTTTGTGTGGTGGTGGTAGTGGTGCTATGGATATCCAGTCTTCCCACCTCTGTTCAAACACTTCTGCAACTTTGTTGAAAAATTATTGATCATATATGTGCAGGCTTATTTCTGGACTCTGTATTCTATTCCATTGATCTTTTTGCATATATTTATGCCAATACAACACTGTTTTGATAAATGTAACTTGAAATCAGGTAGTGTTAGCCATCCAACTTTGTTCTTTTTCAAGGGTGTTTTGCCTCTGTACATTTCAATATGAATTTTAGAATTAGCTTGTCAGTTTCCACCAATTTTTTTTTTGAAAATCTGTTGACATTTTGATTGGCATTGCATTGAATTATATATCAATTTGGAGAGAGTTGGTATTTTAACAATATTGTGTCTTCCAACAAATGAACACAGTATTTTTCTCCATTTGCTTAGGTCTTCTTTAATTTCTCTCAACAATATTGTGTAGATTTCACTGTGAAGATCTTGCACCTTTTTGCCAGATGCATCCCTAACATTTCATGTTTTTGATGCTATTTTAAGTGATACTGCTTTTCTAATTTGAATTTTCAATTATCTTAACATATACAAATACAATTGATTTTTTATATTGATCTTATATGCCACAACCTTACTAAACTCACTTATTACTACTAGTAGCTTTTTAGTAGATTACACCACATTTTGTAACATAGACAATTATGTCTTATGTCTTGTGAATAAAGACAGTTTTACTTCCTCCTTCCCAATCTGAATGCCTTGTATTTCTTTCTCCTACTTTATTACACTGACTAGAATCTGCAGTGAAAAGCTGAAAAAAGTGGTGAGCTGGGTATGGTGGTTCACACCTATAATCCCAGTACTTTGGGAGGCCAAAGTGGGCAGATCACACATTCTGAGACGGAAGAGTAAGTGAATCTTATATTTAATTTTATATTCAGGGTCTTCAATAGTAATAACCAATAAATCAGTAAGAAAAGCGCAAACAGAAAAATACCAAAGAAAAATGGCCAAAACGTGAGCAAACGTTTCACAGAAGAGGAAATATATATGGCCAATTAACATATGAAGAGATGTTTAGTACCACTAGTGACAAAAAAATGCAAATTAAGATCATAATGACGTACCCATTAACTTGGCAAAAGTTTTAAAACGAGGCAATTCTAATCATTAGTGAAGATATGGATAGGATACAATGCTAGTAGGAATATTAACTGATAGGGCAGCTTTGCAGAACAGTTTGGTACTTTTTCTAGTGTTAAACAGTGGAATATTTTATACATTAATAATTCAGTTTCTGGATATATGTATCAGTCAGTGCTGTCCAACAGAAATAAAATCTGAGCCCCATATGTAATTTTCAGTTTCCTAGTGGCCACATTTAAATAGGTAAAATACATTTTAATAATATATTTTATTTAACTCATTATATCACTTTAACATGTAATCAACATGACATTATCAATGAAATATTTTACATTTTTGCACTAAATTTCCTAAATCTGTTGTGTACTTTACACTTAGAGCAGGGGGCTACAAACTTTTGGCTTCTCTGGGCCACACTGGAAGAAGAATTGTCTTTGGCCACAGATGAAATACACTACCACTAACAATAACTGAGGAGGACAAAAAAATCTCATAATGTTTTAAGAAAGTTTGCGAATTTGTGTTGGGCCACAGTCAAAGCCATCCTAGGCCACATGGAACCCGTGGGCCACAGGTTGGACAAGCTTGACTTACAGTATCTCTCATTTTGGACATAAACATTTCATTGGACATATTTAATCTGCATTTATATTTCCTAAAATTTACAGTTCAAAAGGTAGGATCACATACCCAAATAATTCCAAACATATTTAAAAGTTTTCCAAAAACTGAATTATGTGAGAAATTATTTTCTTACAATATTTACATCCACATTGACACAACTGATTTGTCTTGATTTGACTTTGAAGCAAAAGCATATTGATTTCAAAACTATGTCTGTTCAAGTTAAATCAATTTACTAACACACGTCAGTATTACCAACATTGAATTCAAAGAGGTTTTGCATAAATTGATAAGCAACAATAATCTTATCAATTTAAATAAATCTGCAAATTTTCTTGAAGTTTATTCATGTTAGAAAATGTATGAAATTATTATTGTATATTGTATTGCACTCTGAAAAGCTGCAATTTTAGCCTAAAATTTTGTTCCTCTTTAGCTAGATCACAAATCAGCTTTTCATTTCCTTGGAACTTCAAATTTAGCTGTTTCATATGCAGTGTGATATCAAAGTTACTCAGTCGTTTTTGTCTTTAATTTTTGAATATTTGGCCAGGCGCGGTGGCCCATACCTGTAATCCCAGCACTTTGGGAGGCCAAGGCAGGCAGATCACTTGAGGTCAGGAGTTCGAGGCCAGCCTGGCCAACATGGTGAAGCGCCATCTCTACTAAAAATACAAAAATTAGCCAGGCATGATGGTGGGCACCTGCAATCCCAGCTACTTGGGAGGCTGAGGTAGAATTGCTTGAACCCAGGAGGCAGAGGTTACATTGAGCTGAGATCGTGCCACTGCACTCCAGCCTGGGCAACAGAGCAAGACTGCCTAAAATAATAATAATAATAACAACAATAATATTTGACAAGCATTCCTTTTGTTTCAGTAAAATCTTGAACAGTAGAGCAAATCTTTGTGAATCTTTTCTATTAGTCAACAAGCATTGGCAAAGAACACAGATTATTACATTCATTGTCTTCTATTTCTTTTAACAGTTGCATTAACAGGCATTGATCCATAGCATTTGCAAATATATGCTGAACAATTCAACAGTAGTATCTGTAACACTTTTCAAGAGTCTGCTTCAGAAAATGAAACATAGATATCATACAGTGGAATGAAGCAGTAAGAAAACATCAGTCTTTTGTTTTAAAATTACAATAAATTCCAATTTTTAAAATTCAGATTTTTTAAAAAACTAGCATTGCTGGAGCACCATCCATCTGGATAGAATTTGATTTTTGTATATCTAGCTAAAATTCTTTGACAGAGATAAAAGATTCAAAAATATCTAAACCATGAATTTAGTTTTTCAAGTTGTAAATTGACGTTCCTTTATAAATTAGGAAGTCTTCTGAGATGCAGCATACCTCAAGGATTAATTAGGCAGTGTCTTTATGTTGTACTTTCATCTAAAACTAAAGTTTTAATGGCTTTTTACATTTTGAATCGGTTGGTCTTAGGTTTGGTTAGAAAGACCTTGTATTCTTCAGGCAATTGTTTGGTTGCTTGATTGGAAAATCTTTTACATTTTGTGATAATACCTGTTGAGTCTTTTCTGATAATATTCTAGCAAAATTTCTGTAACTGAAATAACCATATGTCCACTGAAAAATTGTTTGTCTATGTAAAGATCCAAGCCATTTATAGCTAAACAAAGTCATAAGCTCAGATTCTGTTTTAAATCATATTATCTTTACCTTTTTTTACACGACAAACAGCATTTTCTTTCTCTTGCTATCTTCTAACAAATTGCAATTGCTATTCATCATGAAATTTCCAACATACCTTCTTTCGGTCCCTTTTTTCTTTATTGTATGTTACTAGTTTCTGCATCTCCTCTCAATTCTGCTTTCTTTTTAGATTTTAAAATTTAACTGTGCTTATTTTTAACTAAAAATATTTAATTATATAATAATTAAAATAATAATAATAATTTCAATTTAATTACCAGTTACAATATAGAAATATACATAACTCCTGCTGTCCATAAGCATTCAGCAAACACATTACAGTGTTACCTGGGTGAATAGGAAAAAATTAATTTGAACTGAATCAATCTCTGATACCAATCAAACAGGGGATGTACTACCAGAAAGGACACATGCACCCACCATGAGAACTTCAACCATAGTACCCTATAGGATGGAACAGTTCAATTAAAATGTAGGCAAAACAATGGAATTGTGTTTAACATAAACATATTTTGTACCACTTCAAGTTTTTACATTTAAACTAAATTAAATTTAAAACTTAGTTCCTCAATCACATTTTAAATGCTCAGTAGCCACATGGGACTAGCTGCTATCATATTGAAAAGCACAGGTGTATACCCAGACTAAATTCTTGCATCAGGGGAAAGGTTATATGAACATGAGGTTGAGGGTGATGATTCACTCAGGTGGGGAGAGCATGAATGGGGAGCTCTGAATCATGTAGATAGATGTGATTATTATTAAGATTCCAGATTGTATTTTGCCTAGTAAGTCCATGAGTATTTATTTCATTTTTTAAAATAGCTACCTAAATAACTAAGATGGAGCCATCTGAATAGTTGAGATATCCTTTTTGGCAGTTTTTGTACACATACTGTATGTATCCACATGTACACATAATTCAAGAATATATACATATATTCCCATGCACTAGGAATGTACACGTATATGGGAGCACACACAAAAATGTATACATATATTCAAAACACACATACAAATAGGCTTTTATCGAACAAATGGGATCATAGTATTCTCTTTTTGTGGATTTCAGATACACAGATTTGGGATTAATTATAAACGTTGGTTCATGACACACTCTTATCATTGATCTATGTTTGGCCATGTTAGATTCATGTTAGAATTTAGACTAAAAATTTTTTAATCCATGTATTTAACGTGTATCTGTTCAAATCATGAGAATTCAATTTTTTTTTTCCCATTTGCTTAGTCTTTCTCCCTTTTTCAGATGAAAAATATCTTTTTCCCCCTTTTTCATTTTATCCTAGGATGGGAGAAGGAATCGATGTTTCCACATGACACATGCATGTAGTAAGTTCCTTTTCAACAGGAAGCAGTTTATTTCCCTACCACCACCATGCCCCCAAGCCCCTCAGTGGAGAAGACCTACTGCAGTAGAAAGTTCCCAGTGATGAAGCTTAGCAAGGACTTTCAAAGCAAGCCATTTCTTATTAAAGCCACTTCTTTTCTTGCACATGCGTCTTCACCATATTCCTCTGCCTTTGTGTTCACTGTGTTGTTTCATTTTGAAGCAAAGGCATTTAAAAAAAATTTTAGAACTAACATTCCTGTCATAATTAGTAATATGATGCTTTTTTTTCTTGGTAATGAATGTTGTAAGGCTTTGAACTAACTGTGAAATAATTACTTTTGAAATAGCCCTCTCTGAAACCTAACTGTATACCTGTTAAGCTGTGTATTATGTTAAAGAAATTACCATTTTTGCTCGTGTGAATTAGATGATTAGAAAGTGAATGACAGAACTAAAATATTAAGGTAGACTTAGAAATTACTATGGTATTGCTAGAGTTTCAAAACTCTGACTTCATTGTAGAGTTAAAAGAACTTGTATAAAACATTGTAGAAAAGAGAACTTTTCATATAACAATAATAAAACAACAGCTACTATTAGCTCATTAAAAAAACGTCCCACCATGCATACATGTACAGCAATCTACAGGTCAGTCAGGTCTGCATCTCCATGGGAAGCAGTCACATCCAGAAATGAATAAAAAACCTCACAGGTCCTTGATTGTTTGCCCGGAAGCCTGGTCTGGCTTCTCATGAAAAAAGGAATGGGAAACCGACTGAAGTAACTATGTGCCTGATCACTGACTTCAGCATTTGTTTATTTACTCCTAAGCCTATCCTCTTGTAGTATAGAGCATAAATAATTATCAAGCCTCAGATGTATCTTCTTTGAAAGCAGTGAGGGGATTTTATTCAGCTTGCTAGGTAGTTTCTGCGTGATCTCTCCATCAGGCACACTTTCGTCTGTTCTGTCCACTCTTCCCAGTCCCCACAACCTCACTGCCTTGACCCTACCTGAATGTGCGATGGTTCCTGGAATGCTCTTCTTCCCAAAAAACAGCAATGTGGAAAGGGGTGGGGGTGGGGTGGGGGTGCAGCTGTGATCATGATGGTAAGATGTTGTATCCTAAAAGCCAGGGAAAGTATTAACTCCCAAGACATTGTAAGTGTCTAGTTATTAAATATCTCTTAACAGTCTGTCAGAAAATGAAAAGAAAGAAGCAAACTGAGCCAATAATTCAAACCTGAAAAGTGACCTTTCTAGCCAGGATCTGATGTTGTAAACCCTTTTCCAGATGCATATGATAAGATAAGTTAGAGTGTGCTATGGTTCTTCCCTCCCTCCCTCCCTTCCTTCCTTCCTTCCATCCTTTCTCTCTCGCTCGCTTTCTTTTTCTTTCCTTCCTTCTTTCTTTTTTTTCACTGTCTTTTTTAATGTGGTAAGAACATTTACTATGGGGTTCTACACTCTTAACAGATTTTTAAGTCTACGATACAGTATTATTATCTGTAGGCACAATGTTGTACAGCAGATCTCTAAAACGTATCCATCTTCCAGGCAGAAGTTTTATACCTGTTGATTATCAACATCCCCTTTCCCCCTTCCCTTAGCCTCTGCCAACCACCATTCTATTCTTTGCTTCTATGAGTTTATTTTAGATACCTCATATAAGTGAAATCATGCAATATTTTGCCTTCTTTGACTTGGTTATTTCACTTAATGTTCTCAAGGTTCATTCATTTTGTTGAAAATGTAAGGATTTCCTTCTTTTTTAAGGTTAAATAGTATGCCATTGTAAGTATGTACAGCATTTCTTTTTTGAGGTGGGTCTCCCTATGTTGCTCAGGCTGGTCTCAAATTCCTGATTCAAGGGATCTTCTCATTTCAGCCTCCCAAGTAGTTGGAATTATTGGCATGAGCCACCAAGCCCAGCTATTACACTGTATTTTTCAAATTCATTTATCTGTCAATGGACATTTCAGTTGTTTCCGTATCTTGGTGAATAGCGCTGCAGTGAATATGGGAGTGCTAATATCTCTTTGAGTTCCTGATTGCAATTCCTTTGGATAAATACTCTGAAGTGGGTTGCTAGATCACCTAGTAGTTCAATATTTAATTTCTTGAGGAATCTACAGTTCCGTAGCAGCTTCCCCATTCTGCATTTCTACCTTTTCTACCAACAGTATGCAAAGGTTATGATTTATTCACATCCTTGCCAACATTTGTCATTGTTGTTTTGATAATAGTATCCTAAGAGGTGTGAGATGATATCTCATTGTTGCATTGATTTGCATTTCCTTGATGATTGGTGATTTTGAACCTCTTTTCGTATATGTACATATTGGCTGTTTGTGTTTCTTCTTTTGAGAGATATCTATTATGACCTTTAACCATTTTTTCAAATTGGGTTATTAGTTTTTTTGCTATAGAATTGTAAGAATTCCTTACATATTTTAGAAAGTAACCTCTTATCAGATACATAGTTTGCAAGTATTTTCTCTCATTTCATAGGTTTCCTTTTTACACTATTATTTCCCTGGCTGTATAGAAGCTTTTTAGTTTTATATAGCGCTGCTTGTCTATTTTTGCTTTTGTTGCCTATGCTTTTGGTGTCATATCCATGAAACTATTGCCAAACTAATGTCTTGAAGTTTTCCACCTGTGTTTTCTTTTAGATATTTTACAGTTTCAAGTCTTATGTTTAAGTCTTTAATCCATCTTGAGTTGATATTTTGTGTATGGTAAAATATAATCCAATTTTATTCTTTTGCATGTGGATATCCAGTTTCCCCAAAACCATTAGTTGAAGAGACTCTCCCTTCCCCATTTTGTATTCTCGGCATTCCAGTCAAAGATGATTTGACCATATATCCATGGATGTATTTCTGGGCTCTCTGTTCTGTTCCATTAATCTACATGTCAATCTTTACGCCATTGTCATACTGTTTAAATCACTGTTGCTTTGTAATATATTTTGAAATCAGAAAGTGTGTTGCCTCCAACCTTGTTCTTTTTCAAGATTGTTTTGGCTATTCAAGATCTTTTCTGGTTCGATATGGATGTTAGAATTTTTTTTCTATTTCTGTAAAAATATCATTAGGATTTTGATGGGGATTGCATTGAATCTGTGGATTGCTTTGGGTCATATGTAAATTATAATAATATTAAATCTTCCATCCATGAACTTGAGATGTCTTTACATTTGTTTATGTCTCCTTTAATTACTTTCATCAATGTCTCCTAGTTTTTAGTACGAATGTCTTTCACTTCCTTAGTTAAGACTATTCCTAAGTATGATGTAATTGTAATTGGTATTGTTTTCCCAATTTCTTTTGCAGATAGTTAATTATCATTGTATAGACATGCAACTGATTTTTGTATGTTGATTTTTGTATCCTGCAACTTTGCTGAATTTGTTTATTCATTCTCACAGGTTTTTTTTTGTGGAGTCTTTAGGGTTTTCTCTATTTAAGATCATATAATCTGTAAATGTAAGGACAGTTTTACTTCTTTCTTTTCGATTTGGTGGCTATTTATTTCTTTGTCTTGCCTAATTGCTCTGGCTAGGATTTCCAATCCTATGTTGAATAAAAGTGGCAAGAATGGGCATCCTTGCCTAGTTCCTGATCTTCATAGAAAAGTTTTCAGTTTTTCACCTTTGAGTATGATGTTAACTATAGCCTTTTCATAGATAGCCTTTATTAGGTTAAGGTAATTTCCCTCTATCACTACTTTGTTGAGATTTTTTTTTTTAACATGAAAGGATTTTGAATTTTATCAAACACTTTTTTATCTTAGATGATCGTGTGATTTTTATCCTTCATTCTGTAAATGTGATATGTCACATTAATTGATTTTCGTATGTTGTGCCATCCTAGGAATAAATCCCACTAGGTCATGGCAAATGATCTTTTTAACGTACTGTTGAATTCTGTTTCCTGGTATTTTGTTGAGGATTTTTACATCTATATTTAATCAGGGATATTGGCCTATAATTTTCTTTTTTTCTGTGTCTTTATCTGGCTTGGTAGGAGGGTAATACCGGCCTCATAAAAAAAAGTTCAGAAATGTTCCCTCCTCTTCAGTTATTTGGAAAAATTTGAGGATTGGCATTCATTCTTCCTTAAATGTTTGGTAAAATTCTCCAATGAAGCCGTCTAATCCTGGGCTTTTCTTTTATGGAAGGTTTTATACTACTGATTTAATCTCCTTACAGATAGATCTGCTTGGATTTTCTATTTCTTCATGATTCAGGCTGGTGGGTTGTATGCTTCCAGGGACCTATTTCTTCTAGGTTATCCAGTTTGTAGACCTATAATTGTTTATAGTAGTCTATATGACCTTTTTCATTTCTGTAGCATCAGTTGTAATGTCTTTTCATTTCTGGTTTTATTTATTTGAGTCTTCACTCTCTTTTTCTCTTAGCCTAGCTAAAGGTTTGTCAGTTTTGTTTATCTTTTCAAAAGCCCGAGTCTGAGTTGATTTTTTCTTACTGTTTTTCTATTCTCTATTTTACTTCTTTGTCTAATTTCTTTAGGTAGAAAGTTTAGGTTGTTTGATATCTTTCTTTTTTTAATGTAGGTATTTGTGACTAGAAACTTCCCTCTTAATACTGCTTCTGTTTCATTTCATAAGCTTTGATATATTGTGTTTTTGTTTTTATTTGTCTCAAGATATGTTCCAATTTCACTTTTCATTTATTTGACCTATTGGTTATTCAAAAGTGTGTTGTTTAATTTTCATGTATTTGTGAATTTTTCAATTTTCCTTCTGCCATTGATTTCTAGTTTCATTCCATTGCAGCCAAAAAAGATATTTTGTATGATTTCATTAATTATATATTTGTTAAAAATTGTTTTGTAACCTAATATGTGATCTATACTGGAGAATATTCCATGTATGCTTGAAAAGAAATGTATATTCTGCAGTTGTTGGGTTGAATGTTCTGTATATGTCTGTTAGGGTCACTTGGTCTACAGTGTTGTTCAAATTCACTGTTTCTTTGTTGAATGTTTTCTTGAATATTGATAATATATGGGAATTAATAATGATACTTGTAAATGGCACTATTTTATTTTTCTTACTGAAGGTAAAATTCATTCCTTGATATGTTATAGTTATCTGTTCATTCTGATA
Organism: Colobus angolensis palliatus; assembly: GCF_000951035.1. Lineage (NCBI taxonomy): Eukaryota > Metazoa > Chordata > Mammalia > Primates > Cercopithecidae > Colobus > Colobus angolensis. The sequence goes on along the minus strand of NW_012117488.1, from coordinate 7,246,952 downwards.
TATGGTCTTATGATAAATAAGTCTTTGATTATTCCCTTCGATTAAATGATAATGGGTTAAGAATTGAGTCTGTTTATTATTTTGAGTTATACTATTTTTTCCATTGTAAATACCTGCCTTGAAGTGTACATTTCAAAAGAGTAAAATACATAAAACTATAGAGTCAGTTAAGCATATTAAGACATCATATTTTAAATGTGAAAACAAAAGGAGTTTCAATCAATGCCAGCAGAATTCACAGACATTGACTATATATCTTTTATACATTGTCAGCCCTCAAGGACTGCTGTTTTTTTTATATAGTTTCTGTCTTGCTGCTGAGATCCCTACAGAAGAAAAACCAAGTTTGTCTAAGCAATGAAGCCACACCCAAATCCTTTGGAACAAAGACCATTGTGCTGTGGCTCAGAGCAGGGAGGAAAAGTTCTTCAGGTAGTCTCTAGACTGTTGTGTTTAGTATTAATGATTAGGATATGAAATGTTTATGTTTGTGTTTGGCATGAATTGTATCTGATAGTGAATAAAAATTACTCATTGAGTCTGCTTGAAAGCAGTGTTCTTGGCCAGGCACGATGGCTCACACCTGTAACCCCAGCACTTTGGGAGGCCAAGGCAGGTGGATCTGAGATCAGGAGATCAAGACCACCCTGGCCAACATGGTGAAACCCTGTGTCTACTAATAATACAAAAATTAGCCAGATGTGGTGGCATGCACCTGTAGTCCCAGCTACTTGGGAGGCTGAGGCAGGAGAATCGCTTGAACCTGGGAGGCGGAGGTTGCAACAAGCTGAGATCCCACCACTTCACTCCAGCCTGGGTGACAGAAAAAAAAAAAAGGAGTGTTCTTATTTACACTAGGGGATTTTAGTTGTACTAGAATGTACAAATAAAAAGAGGACAAGGAAAAGAGGCTGTTTATAAGATCCTTTGATTTCAGAAAGATGGGTTGGGAAGACATTCCAGGCAGAGGTATGCCAAGGAGAGAATGCTGTATGATTTCAGAGGAAAGCCATTAGCCTGAGGGGAGATACCTATACAGAGGAAAGAAATTCTGCAGGAAGATGCTCCATCCGTCTGGGGTGCCTGCTCCTAGTCTTACTGGTGACTCAGGGCTCCAAATCCTTTCATCCACACACCTAGCACAGGCTGACTCACATTGCCATGTTTACTATCCATCCTTCTTTCACTCATCTATTTCCCCTGTTCCTTAACCACTTTTTGGAATAGAGCTGGAAACAAACATCATGACCCTCTTCCTCCCACAGCTGACCTGAGATTATCCTCTTGATTAGACTATGAGTTTTCAATGCTTATTAAGTGCCGGGCTCATAGTAGGCAGGTTAAAATTAAGGGGACATTAAACTGGTCTCTTTATAATGAGCAGGACTAATCCCTGGAATTTGAACAGAAAGGGTTTGACTGACATAAGCAAAGTCATGGGTATGGAAAAGTCTGGGATGTTGCCCAATTAGGTTTGAATCAAGCATCTGAACTCTAAGCTAAAGAATTTGGAATATACAGAAGGTTTGATGAATTATTTGCCTTTTCAATGCTTTCATCATTTTGATGTGCTGCATCTAAGTCAGTCAACTCTTATTTATCTGAATATTTAAAAATGGAAAATGTCCTGTCCATAAACTTTCAATCATCCTTTCTCTTTTTGGGCGTGCCATTTAGCCAGATCCCTGCTTGTTAGCATGAAGGGAGAGGGAGAAAGGAATGGAACTAACACTAACGTTCATTTAGTTGCTTCATCCTTAGGTATGTCATAGGCAAAGAGATCAATATTAATTTATTAGAATCAGAATTAAATTGCTTTTAGCCAGAGGCTGTTTTAAGACATGAGCAAAGAGTAGGTTAATTTCATTTTGAAAATAAGTTATAAATATCTAGGCAGCACAAAGTTAGAGTGCACTGCTGAGTGTAAAAATAAGTAACATTCAGAATCAGCTTTATAAAAAAAGTAATGTGACAAATATATCATCATAATATGTTAACCAGTGTCTAAAGTAACTTGCTCCGAACTTTGAAGTGGAAATACAATTGATTAATATAATGGAGTTGTGATATTACATGTGGATTGCATTTCCCCAGAGTACCCTTTTGGCCTGACCAACTCTCAGCATCCGTAATATCATAAATACCATAAAATGTACATACGCTAGAAAATAGTTTCAACTATTTTCTGCCTACCTTCTTACAAAGGAAAATGGAGACTTTTGCTGCCAGAACTTAAAATTATGATGTGCCAACATGAAAACCTCATTATAAAGGCTCAATTGATCTGCATATATCTCCCAAATTTGTTATTATTGCATTTTTGTCCCCGTGGTTGTGTCTCTCTAACTCTCATTAAAAATGAGGTGATTGTTTAATTAAGGTATAATCATTTCCTTATGTGAATTATTCACGCATGATATAATTTTTATCAATACTTGATGGACCTAACCATATGCACAAGGACTAAAAGGTGACTGAGCTAAATGGAAACATTGATAATTTGATTAAGTACTGAGATTTCTTGCTAATTTTTAATAATAAAGCTGTATATAAAATATATATTTTAAAGATTATGTGCCTGGAAAATACTCATATATTTATTTATCATATTAACATGTATTATATTCTAAGAAACATTTTGCTATGACGATAGTGAATAATAAATATCAAATGAAAATGGCACTTTTGTATCTGCCATTTCATTTTATCAGCGCAAAATTAGCAGCCACAATGGAACCACCACCTGGCAGGTATTTTAAACAGTGTGACATTTAAATTCCTTCTGGAATTTGACATGCAAAGGTCATAAGAAAAGATGTGGCGAGAATGGACCATTTATAAGGAAATAACTAAAGCTAAGTGTCTCAATTTGGACAAAATACCAGTCCTTGGGGAGACATCATGTATTCCTAGCAGAGAATGGTGCTGCTTAAATCTATCCTCCAGTACCTTCCCACGTCAAATGTTATCTGGTTTTGGCACTCTGGCTCCTGCCCTGCACACCCTTCCACTTGGCCTATCCTTGTTATGTTATTTTTGGATCATCACCAGCTTTCTCCTTAAAACTGTTGCTGAAACCACTGGAAGAGCTCAGTGAAATCACCCATCGTGCATTAACACAAGCAACCTAGAAGTGATGGTGTGTGCCTGCGGAGACATGCCTCTGCAAGCCATCCCCTCTCTGGGGCCCCGCTCAGAGTGTGTTGAGGGCAATAAATGCCTTTTTAAACTGCCATTGAAAATCTTCAAGTGTTCTAGGCAGGCTGAACTAACCAGTCCTCCCTTACATACATCCTCAACCGCACTTCGTTCACCCCTTGATTCGAGTATTCCTCAGAGCTAGCTGTTTCCACATCTGCTCTCCCTCACCAGATTGCCAGCTCCTTGAGGGCAGGGACTATGCATTCCCTGTCCTTGTAACCCTGCATCTAGCACAATACTGAGAAGACAGACTTTCAATAAATATCTGTTGTGTCAATGAATAAGTATAGTCTTGGAGTCAAGCGTATCTGGAATCCAATCCTAGCTTTATCTACCATGCGATTTGGGGTGCATTTCTTAACCTTTCTGAGCCTTTGTTTCCCAAAAGCAGGTTACAGTAGCCAGTTCACAAAGAGGTGGGAGGCTGATATTGAGTAACGTGTGAAAAACAGATTTTAGGTTGTAAGTGCTCTCTGGTTGTTAGTCCATTGTGATATTTTGCTGTGTATCAACTGTGCACCGGTCAGACTGTGCTAGGCGTTGGTGCTACAGAGATGAAGATAGATTTTTCTTCTCAGGATCTCAATAGTCTAATGTGATTTTTTTCCATGTTAATTTGGCTTTGGGGGGCTATCAGGCTTTTAAACTTAAGTAGATCAATCATTAAATGTATTGGTTGGTTTCTAACCCCCTGTTTCTTCTGAGTGAATTCCCTTACCCTCTGAATGAGAGAGTGCCCTGTTCCACATTGCTTCTATTCATGGTACACTGCCAGCAGTTTTACAACTCTTTCTTCTCTGTGGCGTTGTTATACTCAATAATATTTCAAAATTATGGAGGTCATGATGTTATATCCCACCAGAATAAAAATCAAGAAAGCCTCCCATCTTAAAATTACAATGTAACATATTTTGTTATTACAATTGAGTATTCTTTTTAAAATGTTTTATTTTAGGTTTGGGGCTACATGTGATGGTCTGATAACTATTTTTGGTGAGGAAAGACAACTGAAGTCAACCACAGGGAGAGTGAATTCAGATGTTTTCTGGGGGCACTTAAAAGTGTGTTCGATGGGACTCTGTGTTCACTATCAGAAGTGAGCTAATTAGAAAACTGTAAAGACTTGTTGGAACAATGAACTCCTTTCCAAACATTCTTCAAAGACACCTTAAGAGAGAGGGAAGGAAAGTGGTACCTTGAAGAGGGTCCTCAGTGCCAGTTGCCGATTGCTTGTGTTGCTAGTGTATGGAAAATTCCAGCACATAAATAATTTTTTTTAAAATTTACCATTGATTTAAAAACACATAGTTAATATTTAACAATGTTAGGGTGAAAAATAGTTTTCTTCCTGATGTATATTGCCTGCTAAATGGTAGGAAGATTGTGTGTGTGCATGTGTGCACATGAGTATGTGTGTATACAGGCATGCAGTGGTTATAGATTCACCATCTTTAAGTCCAAAAGAGAAGACATTTAGAGTATTGGCTTTAAATGTTTTTAAATTAGGTGCTGTTTAGAAATGAACGATGACATGTGCCATTGATCAGTGACTCCCTTTAACTAGTACAGAAGTTGATTTTGTTTTCTTAAATCAAATATTTTAGGTTCCTGCTATGGGCAAAACATGCTGGGGGATGAGGTGGCTGGATCCTTGACTCTTAGACCTTTAAAGATCTTCAGGAATCTCCCTAAATCTAGCCAATTTTGTTTCCATTAAAAGTAACCTGGATCTTTTCAACTTCTACTAAATATTGAACCTCTCAAGCTTAGTTCTAGTCCCGGCTCTCTTCTCCTCCTCTCTCAAGATTTCCATTACTGTCTAAATGCCTCTGTCTCCCACAGGTGTATCTAGCCCACTCTTCTGCTTTGTGCTCTAGACTTATAGCCCACATTAAATCTCTACTTGGGTATAGACAGTACCCCAAATTTAGCATGTTCAGCTGGATAGATGTTACCACCATCCATCCAATTCCATGACACTTCTAATCCCTCCATTCTCTATATCTGGTCTAGCACTAAGTTACACTGATTTTATTCATTAGCTATCTTTTAAATCCACACACTTCTCTCGTTTTTCATAACCACCACCCTTGTCTAAGCATGATCTCTGGCTTGCATGACTGCAATAGGCTTCTCGTTGACTGGCTCCTCTCCAGCGTTCTCTTTCAAAATGTGAATCTGATCAGGTCACCCCCTTTACACAGGACCATTCAGTTCTCCTCATTGCTCTTAGCAAATATCCAGAATCCTCAGTGTGGCCTCCAAGACCTGCCTGGCTCCCTCGGCTGTATGTGTTTCTGCCACAGGGCCTGGAACATTCTTCATGTGACTTCTTCATACAGTTAATTTCTGACTGCTTTTTAGATCATACCTGAAAAGAAACTCCCATGGGAAAGCTTCCCCTATCGCTTAAACTATCGTAGTACGTGATGCTTGTCCTTCTTAACATTTAGCATAACTTGCAGCTGTATATTTACTTGTGTGATTATTGATCAATGTTCACTCCCCACAGGACTGTAAGGCCCATAAGAATAAGGGTGGTGTCTGTTTTGCTCTCCAGTGTATTCCTAGTTGGAGAGGTGAGGAGGGGCTTTGTCCTGAAGGACCTCCAAAGCAAAGTTAGGCTGTGTGATTGGATATACACTCTGGGAAAATCATCTTGGATGAGGTATAGAGAAAGCGAGACAAATACTCCCAGTGCAGAAATAAGGCAGAGTCCCAGTAACTGCAGGTCATTACCATTCTTTATTCTACTTATCCTTTCCCTCCTCTCTAATCCAGTGAGGAGCCTTACTCACAGACCCTCTCAGACAAATGCTTGATTGTCATCTGTTTATTTATTTGAACAATATGGATTAAGTTCCTAAGTACACTCTTGATACTAGGAATAATAAAATGATAAATGGTCTAGGCTCAAATGCATATCTCCAACCTGCATCTCCGACTCTAATGGGAGAGACTGTTCAATAAACAGAGGGTATAATTCAATGTGGAAGGTGCTACAATGGGAGTTTGAATGAAGTTCTAGAAGTCAAAGGAGGTTATGACTAAAACATGCCCTTGGAAGAGCCAGAAAAATGCCTCAAAGGAGGTAGTTTTGTACTGGTAGAAATGGTAGAGTTTTGTCCAATAGAGACAGGTGTGGGGGCATTTTAAGTGGCTGGGACAGAATGTGCAGAGGCTCAGATCTATGAAAGGACTTGGCCTATTGTGGAAGGGCTTTATCCTAGATGTGTGGGGTTGGGGCTAGGGAAGGTGTTAGGAAGACAGGAAGAGAGAGAGGTATGTTGAGGTCATATTGTAAAAGGCCAGGTGTTCTGAACTCAGAAATATGAATATCATACTCTGGGCTGCCAGCAGTCACTGGACCACTCTCAGTGTCTCTGGATTAAAAACCAGAGGAAATAATTTACATTAAATGTCAAATGGTTTATTAGCAGTGACTAAGCCAGTGAGAGTAATCATCATCTGAACCCAAGAAACACGAGAGGCCTGCCCCAGAAGACCCGTCTGTGAGCCTGGCCACACCCTTGTGCAGACACTGCCATGACAACTGTCTGGATTTGTGTTTTGCAGTTCCATGGAAAATGGGAGACCACCTGATCCTGCCGACTGGGCCGTGATGGATGTCGTCAATTATTTCAGAACCGTGGGATTTGAGGAGCAAGCTAGTGCTTTTCAGGAACAGGTAACTTGGTCTAGAGAAAGACGGGATGAACATGTGATGAACCCATGGTTACCTCCCTTCCTGACCGTGGGCATAAGGGAGTGAGGAGGAAGAGGACCAAACAGCAGGGAGGAATCAGTGAGGCTCTGAGAAACTGAGGGGAAGGCGAATGGATGTTCCAGGTGAATTATCCCTTTGTGCAAGGGGAAAACTCAAAGCCGGAGACAGTGGCAACTGTGGAGAAGAAGGCTAAAGCTCATTTACGTCTGTGTCTTCTGAAAGACTGATCATACTGAGGGGTGGAGTGAATCAGCCCTACCTTCAATGAAAACACACTAGAAAGCAGAAAACAGAAAAGAAAGGAAAAGCAGGGACAAACCTGACCAAGAGACATGCACCACCTTCTACTACTGGCCTCAGCACCCAATGAACTATTAAGCCCTTTGCAATTTGCTTTCTGGGTGCTTAGCAAGGTAGACTGGAAAAAGCATAGGATTGATAGTCGAATCCTGGTTCTTCTATCTCTATGTGACCCTAGGCACATTACTATGTCTCTCTGAGTCTTGGTTTCACATTTATAATATCAGACTGTCAATAACTCTATAGGGATGTTGTTGTGAGGATTAGCGGCCAATATATGCACAGTGCCTAGGATGGGTTCTGGCATAGTGTTGATGCTCAAAAAATGGGATTTCCTTTCCCTCAGGTCCAGGGTTGGTATCAGAAAGAGGGAGGAAGGGGCAGAAGTCCGTCCCAATTGTCTAGGTGATTCTTAGCTCCATGTTGCAGGCTGCACCAGGTCTGCAGGGGTGGTCCTCAAGGGGCTTTGACCTGAGGAGGCAAGTGGAGGCAGCACAGTGTGGTTCACACGAGGCTAGTTCTGTGGGGTAAACACAGAATTCCTATTCCTCCATCAATGAAGGCTGCAGTTTTCTAAGCATTACATTTTCTTTTCTAATATAATATTGTAGGGAGAATTAAAAACTGAAAAATCCCTTCAGCCATTGTTTATTCTCTCAAACTGTTAGCTGTATGGCCTGAGTTTGGACAAGGTAAACTTTTCTAATATTGCACACACCAATTTCTAGATTTCCTTCAACCCATATTTACTTCAGACTTGATCTTTGTACATATGTATTTTTTTTCTAATTTGGAAAACTTGCTAAAATAGCAGCTTAAATTACTTCACACTCACCAGAAGAGCTAAAATGAGAAAGGTTGATAACATTAAATGTTCATGAGGATGTGGAGCAACTGAAACTCCTTCATTGTTGGTGACAATGTGAAATAAACATTCAGACATCTATCCCATGATGCAGCAGTTTCACTCCTGGGTATTTACCCAAGGGAAATGAAAACACATGTCTGTAAAAAGATTTGTGCAAAATTGTTCTTACTAACTTTATCTCAATGGTCAAAAATTTGAAGCCTAGGTGTACATCAATGGGGGAATGAATATACAAACTGTGGTATATTCATGTAATGGAATACTCCACAGTAATAAAAAGGAATGGACTATGTACAACCATTTGCCTGAGTCTCAAAAACGTATTACCGATTGAGAGAAACCTTACATAACTGATTTCATACTGAATGGTTCCATTTAGATAAGGTTCCAGAACAGGAACATGAATCACTAGTAAAAAACAATCAGAACAGTGGTTGCCTCTGGCTGGGTGGGGATGGAGAATGACTGGGAAGGAGTATGAGGGAACTTTCTGGGTGATGGTAACATTCTGTATCTTGATACAGGCTTGGGTTCAGGTATGCATGGGTCACTGCTTGCTTATACACAGGCATATGCAAATGATTCAGATTTGTGCATTATAGAACATATAAATTTTACTTCAAAAAGAAAAGAACTATGAAAAACACCTAAACAGTGGTATAAAAACAGAAGTATTTGGGGGAAAGTATACTGATATATACAACTCAATTTAAAATGCATTGAAAATATGCATTGGCCATTAAATAGAAGGGTGACCATGTGGACATATTTGTGGTAAAGCAAGTACAGAAAATGTTAATTGTAACATCTAGGTGTTCAGAATATGGGTATTTACTATAAAACTCTGATGAGTTTTCTTAATGTTTGAAAAACTTTTATGAATTGTGATGGAAAAATACTGCTCAGGTTGGAAAGTGGAAGGCTGCTGATCAGTTGGAACATATTTTGTTTTTCACTGGTACAATGTCCATTTGTGTCACTGCAATTGAATGGCACTCTTCTAAAATTAAATTTAAGTAGTATTGTAAATGGTTAACAAAAAAAAAATACTTAGCTAAAAGGTCTCTTGGCCAGATTCCCAGCTGACCAAAAGCCCTTTGCAGGTTGAGCTTTTGCTCAGACTCCTTGGAGGCAGACATCCCAGACTGGGGGCACACGATGCTCTCTGGACCTTCCAGGTTCTGTGAGGTACCTCAGAAATGGGACTGCCAACTCTGAGCCTGGCCCACGAGCAGGCCCCTTCTCCCATGGATGATCTCATTCTGTCCCCATGGACACTGGGAACCATAACGGGAATAAACTCTTCTAAAGCATTTCATTCAGAAATCCTTCAAGGGAGAAGTGAGCATCGTCTTGCTGCTATGTTCAACCTGCCAACTCGGAAGCCCAAGAAATGAATTCTCAAAGGATCAGAGTTTTGCAAGCATGGTCCAGAAGCTTGAGTTTCTTCCTTATCATGGAAGGGTGATTGGGTCGGGGAAGAGTCTGCCTTGAATTAGTCTCTGGCAGTGATTCAAATCTCATTTCTCCTTTTCCATTAAAGGAGGTGGAGGGCAGGGAGGGAATCACTGGCCAGGCTTAGGCTGGTAAGATAAGTCACTGCTATGATATTCATGAGGACTGAGAATTGGATCCTCTACCATGTTAACCTACTCTTTCATCAACACACTACAGAGGCCATCAACATTTTACCTCTGGGGTCTTCCTGGCAATGAACCTAGTTGGTTAGCACCCACTCATCATCCTGATGAGAAGATGCAGGCCGTCTCCAACCCAAGCACGTGGCCCTTCCAAGACACATGCAGGTACATGCAAGGTCACAGCAGCTGAGAAACAGAACAGCTGCCTCCTTAAACTCTCCTCAGGAAAGCTTTGCCCTTCCACTTGACAGAATCAGGGCAGGGATGGAGAGCATCCCCTAAACCACTTTTGAAAAGGGCAAGTCCAGAAAGGGCAGCATGGTTGCCAGTGATGTGGGGAGCTTATTGTTTCATGGCTGACTACTATGGGCTGAAAGTTTATGTCCCCCCAAAACTCTTACGTTGAAAACCTAACCCACAGTGAGGATATTCGGAGGTGGGATCTTTGGGAAGTAATTAGGTTTAGATGAGTTCATGAGGATGGAGCCCCCATGATGAGATCAATGCTCTTATAAGAAGAGGACAAGACCCCAGAGAGCTTACTCTTGGGTGTAAGGATACAGCAAGAAGACAGCCTTCTACAAGTCAGGAAGAGAGCCCTCACCAAGAACCCAACCATGTTGGCACCCTGGTCTTGGACCTCCAGCTTCTAGAACTGTGAGAAATATCTGTTGTTTATGCTGCCCAATCTACAGTATCTTGTCCTAGCAGCCTGAACGGACTAAAATACTGATATTGATGGCAAACAAGTCCGCCATCATATGGCCTGACTTCCAGGAGATTATCTATCTTTGTGGTATGGTCTCATAGCACAGTATTGGAAACTGTATGGCTGTGGCAACTAGACTCGGATGTGGCTTTCTAGCAGCATGACCTCTTGGAAGATGTCAGACCATTGAGCAAGATTTCTCAAAGGGCAAGATTTGTCCTGTGTTCCTGTGGTATGGAGAAGCAGCTGGATTAAGGTGGTGGTCTTTGCCTAACCTCCTTTTTCCTGTGCAGGCACCCCACTGTCAAAGAACAATGATCATCGTTAAGTTTTCCTCTGCTTCAATTATCTTCATCAAATTTTCTTCTGGCAATCCTCTTTTGAGTTTTCTGTGTTAGTCACAATTACAAGTCAAAAGAATCATCAAGAGTTAAGGCCTAAGTCCCTGCCTAGCCCATCACGAATAACCCAGTGTCAACAGCATGTATGTTTTGGACAGCGATGTCGATGTCACTACTCCTTGGGTTGGCATGAGGTCTGTGTCATCAGGGTTGCAGTTTCTCACCACATAGGGAGTCTGGCCCACTGGACTCATTCAGCTAGCACTCCAAAGGGTTCACTGACCTATGAAAGCAGGAGGCAGTGGGAGCCCTGGAGAAGGCAGTGATTACAGCCTTGTTAGTACCATCTCTCTTTCCCACAGACACTGTGGTATGGTGGCTATTTTCCCAAGTGCCTTCTAGCAGGCAAACATTTTGGGCTGTGGTGAAGGAAATGAATGAAAGTCATGACTTCTGATATGTTTTCTTCCAGTTTACTCATGGTTACTGAATGGTCCTGGAGAATCTGCCCTTCTAGGACTCAGATTTCTATAACGTTAATACTGAGTTAAACAAACAGAATACTGTTCAATCTCCTGCTTTAAGAGTCAAAACATGTCATCTTAAAACTGGTCCTCAAGAAGTATGCTTTCAGTGCACAACACAGGGCACAAAACCACTTGAGACACAGTTGAACTTTTGTGAATAGGTTTTTTGTTTTTAATGACACTTGTCCATGGGTATGGACTGCTTAGCTTTCCAGAGTCAAAGGCACCTCAAGAATTTTACTTTGATAAAAGCTTTGGTTTTTAAGCGACTATTTTGACTAATCTTGTTCAAAAGCATCCCTCCCTTCCTCACAGAGAACATTTAGGATAAGGTTTGCTTTGTCAAACTCTGAAGGCTAAATGAGCAGTATTCTCTGTTATAAAGCCAACTATGGGCAGTGCTTTTAGTTGCCATCTAAGGAACTCTGGCAATCTAGTACAGTAACTTCACCACTCAAATTGGACCCTAATTGCAAGTCACAAAGACAGCTCTGCCTGTTGTGGTATAGTCACTTCATTTCTATGTCTTTGTCTGTTTGACTCACATACTTAGAATATATAAGAAGAAGATGGAAGACAGAGATCTGCCAATCAATGTCATATAGTTCATATTTTTCAGATTTCTCAAACTTACAAGCAACATTCGTGATTTTATTTCGAGAACAATATGTATCTCTGAAATAATCATGACAAAATAATATGCAACTCAAGGTGACAAATTAATTTTACTCTATTATCTCTTCATTTTTCTCAAACCATATGAATAAGAATAGTATCTATACTCTGAAATGCCCAACTGGTTGCTTAAGTCATTCATTTGAAATGCAAAGATTGACATCTCTTTACAGATGGCTTATTGCTAACTTTTGATAAGTTTCTGAAGTCACTGACTTAATAAAAAATAAATGAAATTTCTTATGGCTACATATTGCCAAGTAATACTAACTACCTCAAAATGGAATCATAGGGTGGAGAGGCCAATCAGAGCAACCCTGAGCATAGTGTTCTAATCACGGCCAAATTGAATTCAGTTGTAGTGATTCCAAATGGAGATTTCTAATTAGAACAGAGACAAATTCAGGTTTTGTGGAGCCCAAAGTTTATACAATTATAACAGCCCTCGGTGAAAAAAAAAATTACAAAATTGTGGATACAAACTTGTTAAGGTGAAACTTAAACATCATTACCTTTCATGGCAAATCTGGCTTTGAATTAGACCAGTTAAAACCTCACAAATTGAGAATAACTTGATTTACTTCATCAGCATCTAATCATACCAAGTATTGAAAGTATTTGAGGTGCTTTGATGCCTGATAATTTTTAACAGTTAGAGGCTACTGAAATGCTTAAAATATTTTATAGCATAATGAACAGGGGAAGTGGCAACTCAATCTCTGCTGATGTGTCCTTTCAGCCCATGAAAATTTAGAAAAGAGGTGAAATCACAAGTAAGTTGGTAGTGCTAATAATAAGAAAGTAGCCAAGAAAATTGAAAATTGATAAGGAAAAAACTTGAAGTTTTTAAACTTTTATTTTAGATTCATGGGTACATGTGCAGGTTTGTTATACAGGTAAATTGTGTGTCACAGGGGTTTGGTGTACAGATTTTTTCATCACCCAAGTAATAACCATAGTATCCGATAGGCAGCTTTTCAGTCTTTACCCTCCTCCCACCCTCCACCCTCAAGTAGGCCCCAGTGTCTATTGTTCCTTTCTTCATGTCCATATGTGCTCAATGTTTAGCTCCCACTTATGAGAATGTAAGGTATTTGGTTTTCTGTTCCTGCATTAGTTCACATAGGATAATGACCTCCAGCTCCATCCATGTTGCTGCACAGCACATGATCTTATTCTTTTTTAATGGCTATGTAGTATTCCATGGTGTATATGTGCCACATTTTCTTTATCCAGTCTACTGTTGATGGGCACTTAGGTTGGTTTCATATCTTTCCTATTGTAAATAGTGCTGCAGTGAACATACAGACGCAAGTGTCTTTATGGTAGAACAACTTATATTCTTTTGGGAATATACTCAGTAATGGGATTGCCAGGTTGAATGGTAGTTCTATTTTAAGTTCTTTGAGAAATCACCAAACTGCTCTCCACAATGTCTGAACTAATTTACATTCCCACCACTACTGCTGTATAAGTATTACCTTTTCTCAGCAACCTCACCAGCATCTATTTTCATTATTTTTTAATAGTAGCCATTCTGACTAGTGCAAGATGGTGTCTCATTGTTTTGATTTGTATTTATCTAATGATTAATGATGTTGAGCATTTTTTCATATGCTTATTAGCCATATGTATGACTTCTTTTGAGACGTGTCTGTTCATGTCCTTTGCACAATATGTAATGGGTTGTTTTTTTGCTTGTTAATTTGTTTAAGTTTCTTACAGATTCTGGATATTAAACCTTTGTTGGACGCATAGTTTACAAATTTTTCTCCCGTTTTGTAGTAGTCTATTTGCCCTGTTGATAGTTCTTTTGCTATGCAGTAACTCTTCAGTTTAATTAGGTCCTATTTGTCAATTTTTCTTTTTGTTGCAATTGCTTTTGGCATCTATATCATGAAATCTTTGCCAGGGCCTGTGTCCAGAATGGTATTTCCTAGTTTATCTTCCAGGGGTTTTATACTTTTAGGCTTTACATTTAAGTCTGTAAGCCATCTTGAATTGATTTTTATATATGGTGTAAGTAATGGGTCCAGTTTCAATCTTCTGCATATGGCTAGCCAGTTATCCCAGCACCATTTGTTGAATAGGAAGTCCTTTCCCCATCGCTTGTTTTTGTCGACTTCGTCAAAGCTCAGATGGTTATAGATGTACAGCTTTATTTCTGTACTCTCTAGTCTGTTACATCAGTCTATGTGTACCATGCTATTTTGGTTACTGTAGCCTTGTAGTACAGTTTGATGTCAGGCAATGTGATTCCTCCAGATTCTTTTTGCTTAGGATTCCCTTGGCTATTTGGGCTCTTTTTTGGTTCCATGTGAACATTAGAATAGTTTTCTCTGTTCTGTGAAGAATGTCATTGGTGGTTTGATAGAAATAGCATTGAATCTGTAAATTGCTTTGGGCAGTATGGCCATTTTAATGATATTGATTCTTTTTATCCAAGAGCATGGAATGTTGTTCCATTTGTTTGTGTCATCTCCGATTTCTTTGAGTAGTGTTTTGTAATTCTTATTATAAAGATCTTTCACCTCCCCAGTTAGCTGTATCTCTAGGTATTTTATCCTTTTTGTGGCAATTGTGAATGGAATTGCATTCCTGATTTGGCTGTCAGCTTAGGTGCTGTTAATGTATGGTTGTTGTTAGGAATGCTACTGATTTTTGCACATTGATTTTGTATACTGAAACTTTGTTGAAGTTGCTCATCAACTCAAGCAGCTTCTGGTCAGAGACTATGGGGTTTGCTAGGTATAGAATCATACCATCTACAAACAAGAATAGTTTGACTTCCTTTCTTCTTATTTGGATGCCTTTTATTTCTTTCTCTTGCCTGATTGTACTGGATAGGACTTCCAGTACTATGTTGGATAGTAGTAGTGAGAGCAGGCATCCTTGTCTTCTTCTGGTTCTCAAGGGGAATGCTTCCAGCTTTTATCCATTCAGTATAATGCTGACTGTGGGTTTCTCGTGTCAATAATAAGATGGCACTTATTATTTTGAGGTATTTACCTTTGATGCCTAGTTTGTTAATGATTTTTAACATGAAGGGATGTTGAATTTTATTGAAAGTCTTCTCTGCATCTATTGGGATGATCTTGTGGTTTGGGGTTTTAGTTTCGTTTATGTGATGAATCACATGTATTGATTTGCATATGTTGAACCAACCTTGCTTCCCAGGGATAAAGCCTACTTGATTATGGTGGATTAGCTTTTTGATATGCTGCTGGATTCCTTTGCTAGCATTTTGTTGAGGATGTTTGCACCTATGTTCATCAAGGATATTGGCCTGAAGTTTTCTTTTTTGTTGTTGTATCTCTGCCAGCTTCTGGTATCAAAATGATTCTGGCCTCATAGAATGAGTTAAGGAGGAGTCCCTCCTCCTAAATTTTTGGGAATAGTTTCAGTAGGAATGGTACCAACTCTTATTTATACATCTGGTAGAATTCGGCTATAAATCCATCTGGTCCTGGGCTGCTTCTGGTTGGTAGGCTTTTTATTACTGATTCAATTTCAGAACTCATTATTGGTTTGTTTAGGGCTTCAGTTTCTTCCTTCTTCAATCTTGGGAGGCTATGTTTCCAGGAATTTATCCATTTCAACTAGATTTTCTAGTTTGTATGCATAGAGGTGTTTGTAATAGTCTCTGAGGGTTTTTTAAAAAATATTTTTATGGGGTTGATGGTAATGTCCCCTTTGTCATTTCTGATCGTGTTTATTTGGATATTCATTCCTTTCTTATTTGTTAGTCTAGCTAATGGTCTATATATGTCATTTATTCTTTCAAAGGACCAACCCCTCGATTTGTTAATCTTTTGTATGGTTTTTTGTGTCTCAGTTTCATTCGGTTCAGCTCAGATTTTAGTTATTTCTTGTCTTCTGGTAGCCTTGGGGTTGGTTTACTCTTGTTTTTCTAGTTCCTCTATGTGTACTGTTAGGTTGTTAATTTGAGAGCTTTGTAACTTTTGGATGTGGGCACTTAGCAGCATAACATTTCCTCTTAACACTGCTTTAGGTGTGTCCCAGAGATTCTGGTGTGTTGTATTTTTGTTCTCATTAGTTTCAGATAATTTCTTGATTTCTGCTTTAATCTCATTGTTTACTCAAAACTCATTCAGAAGCAGGTTGTTTAATTTCCTGTACAGTTTTAAGTGACCTTCTTCTTATTGATTTGTATTTTTATTGTGCTGTGGTTTGAGAGTAGAGTTGGTATAATTTCCTCTTTTTTGAATTTGCTGAGAATTGTTTTATGGCCAATTGTGTGGTCAGTTTTAGAGTATGTCGTATATGCAGATGAGAAGAATATTTATTCTGCCATTTTGGAGGTGGAGAGTTCTGTAGATGTCTTTTAGGTCCATTTAGTCAAGTATTAAGTTCAAGTCCTGAATATCTTAGTTGTCTGCCTTAATGGTCTGTCTAAACTGGCAGTGGGATATTGAAGTCTCCCGCTATTATTTTGTAGTCATCCAAGTCTCCTAGGTCTCTAAGAACTCATCTTATGAATCTGGATGCTCCTGTTTAGGGTGCATATATACTTAGGATAGTTACATCTTGTTGAATTGAACCCATTACCATCATATAATGCGCTTCTTTGTCATTTTTTGTTGGTTTAAAGTCTATTTTGTCTGAAATTAGAATAGCAACCGCTGCTTTTTTTCTGTTTTTCCTTTGTTAGGTAGATTTTTTCATCATCCCTTTACTTTGAGCCTGTGTGTGTCATTACATGTAAGATGGGCCTTTTGAAGACAGCATACAGTTAGGTCTTGCTTCTTTATCCAACTTGCCACTCTGTGCCTTTTAATTGAAACATTTACTCTGTTTCCATTCAAGGTCACTATTGATATGTATGGATTTGATTCTGTTATTTTAATGTTAGCGGGTTATTATGCAGACTTGATTGTGTAGTTGATTTATAGTGTCAGTGGTCTATGTACTTAAGCATGTTTTTGTGCCAGTCAGTAATGGTCTTTCCTCTCCTCATTTAGCACTCCCTTTGAAAGGCAGGTCTGGTGGTAACTAATTCCCTTAGCATTTACTTGTCTGAAAATGATCTTATTTCTCCTTCATTTATGAAACTTAGTTTGGCTGGATATGAAATTCTTAGTTGTAATTTCTTTTCTTTAAGAATGCTGAATGTAGGCCTCCAATATCTTCTGTCTTGTAGGGTTTCTGCTGAAAAGTCTGCTGTTAGCCTGATGGGGTTCCATTTGTATGTGACTTGCCCCTTGTCTTTATCTGCCTTTTATATTTTTAATTTCTTTTCAGCCTTGGTGAATCTGATGACTATGTGTCTAGGGGATGGTCATCTTGTGTAGTATCTCACAAGGGCTCGCTGCATTTCCTGAATTTCATTGTTGCCCTCTCTAACAAGGCTGGGGAAGCTTTCATGGGCAATATCCTCAAATATATTTTCCAAGTTGTTTGCTTTCTCACCCTCTCTTTCAGGGACACCAGTGAGTTGTAGATTTGGTCTCTTTACATAATCCCATATTTCTTAACAGTTTTGTTCATTCTTTTTAAATTTTTTTCTCTATTTTTGTCTGACTGAGTTATTTCAGAGAGCCAGTGTATTAGTTCATTTTCATGCTGCTGATAAAGACATGTAAATTGCTGAGACTGGGCAGTTTACAAAAGAAAAGGTTTAATTGAACTTACAGTTCCACATGGTTGGGGAGGGAGGCCTCACAATCATGGTGGAAGGCAACCAGGAGCAAGTCACATCTTACGTGGATGGCAGCAGGCAAAAAGAGAGAGAGCTTGTGAGGAGAACTCCTCTTTTTAAAATCATCAGATCTCCTGCCTCTTTTTAACACCATCAGATCTCCTGAGACTTTGTTCACTATCATGAGAAGAGCATGAGAAAGACCTGCCCTCATGATTCAATTACCTCCCACGAGGTCCCTCCAACAACATGTGGGATTTCAAGATGAGATTTGGGTGGGGACACAGCCAAACCATATCACTCCACCCCGGCCCCTCCCAAATCTCACATCCTCACATTTCAAAACCAATTATGCCTTTTCAACAGTCCCCCAAAGTCTTAACTCATTTCAGCATTAACTCAAAAGTCCACAGTCCAAAGTCTCATCCAAGACAAGGCAAGTCTCTTCTACCTATGAGCCTGTAAAATCAAAAGCAGATTAGATACTTCCTAGATACAGTGGGAGTACAGGCATTAGGTAAATATAGCCATTCCAAATGGGATAAATTGGCCAAAACAAAGGGGCTACAGGCCCCCATGCAAGTTCGAAATCCAGCAGGACAGTCAAATCTTTAAGCTCCAAAATGATCTCCTTTGACTCCATGTCTCAAATCCAGGTCATGCTGATGCAAGAGGTGGGTTCCCATGGTCTTGGACAGCTCTGCCCCTGTGGCTATGCAGGGTACAGTCTCCCTCCTGGCTGCTTTCATGGCTGGTATTTTCATGGCTGGTCTGCAGCTTTTCCAGGTGCACAGTGCAAGCTGTCAGTGGATCTACCATTCTGGGATCTGGAGGATGGTGGCCCTGTTCTCACAGCTCCACTAGGTGGTGCCTCAGTAGGGACTCTGTCTGGGAGCTACAACCCCACATTTCCCTCCACACTGCCCTAGCAGAGGTTCTCCATGAAAGCCTTGCCCCTGCAGCAAACTTCTGCCTAGACATCCAGGTGTTTCCATACATCTTCTGAAATCTAGGCAGAGATTCCCAAACCTCAATTCTTGACTTCTGTGCATTCGCAGGTTCAACACCACATTGAAGCTGCCAAAGCTTGGAGCTTACACCCTCTGAAGCTATGGCCCAAGCTCTGTGTTGGCCCCTTTCAGCCATGGCTGGAGCAGCTGGGACACAGGGCACCAAGTCCCTAGGCTGCACACAGCACGGGGACCCTGGGTCTGGCCCACAAAACCATCCTTTCCTCCTAGGCCCTCCTGTGATAGCAGGAGCTGCCATGAAGACCTCTGACATGCCCTGGAGACATTTTCCCCATTGTCTTAGGGATTAACATTTAGCTGTTCATTACTTATGCAGATTTCTGCAGCTGGCTTGAATCTCTCCTCAGAAAATGGAATTTTCATTTCTATCACATTGTCAGGGTGCAAATTTTCTGAACTTTTTTGCTCTGTTTCCCTTATAAAACTGAATGCCTTTAACAGCACCCAAGTCACCTCTTGAATGCTTTGCTACTTAGAAATTTCTTCCACAGAATACCCTAAATCATCTCTCTCAAGTTCAAAGGTCCACAAATCTCTAGGGCAGGGGCAAAATGCCACCAGTCTCTTCACTAAAATATAACAAGAGTCACCTTTGCTCTAGTTCCCAACAAGTTCCTCATCTCCGTCTGAGACTACCTCAGCCTGTACCTTATTGTTCATATGACTATCAGCACTTTTGTCAAAGTCATTCAGCAAGTCTCTAGGAAGTTCCAAACTTTCCCACATTTTCCTGTCTTCTTCTGAGCCCTCCAAACTGTTCCAACCTCTGCCTGTTACCCAGTTCCAAAGTCGCTTCCACATTTTTGTGTATCTTTTCAGCAATGCCCCACTCTACTGGTACCAATTTACTGTATTAGTCCATTTTCACACTGCTGATAAAGACATATCCAAGACTGGGCAATGTACAAAAGAAAGAGGTTTAATTGGATTTACAGTTCCACATGGCTGGGGAGGCCTCGCAATCGTGGAGGAAGACAAGGAGGAGCAAGTCACATCTTATGTGGATGGGAGCAGGCAAAAAGAGAGAGAACTTGTGCAGGGGAGCTTCTCTTTTTTTTTTTTTTTTTTTTTAAGATGGAGTCTCAGTCTATCACCCAGGCTGGAGTGCAATGGTGTGATCTCAGCTCACTCCAGCCTCTGCCTCCCAGGTTCAAGTGATTCTCCTGCCTCAGCTTCCCAAGTAGCTGGGATTACTTGTGCCTGCCATCACACCCAGCTAATTTTTGTATTCTTAGTAGAGATGGGGTTTCACCACGTTGGCCAGCCTTGTCTCAAACTCCTGACCTCAGGTGATCCACCTGCCTTGGCCTCCCAAAGTGCTGGGATTATAGGCATGAGCCACCATGCCCGGCTGGAAACTCCTCTTTTTAAAACCATTAGATCTCCTGAGATTTATTCACTATCCTGAGAACAGCATGGGAAAGACCTGCCCCCATGATTCAGTTACCTCCCACTGGGTCCATCCCATGACATGTGGGAATTCTAGATGAGATTTGGGTGGGAACACAGCCAAACCATATCAGCCAGTCTTCAAGCTCTGAGAATGTTTCCTCAGCTTCATCTATTCTGCTGAGATTGTATTATGAAACTCTTGAAGTAAGTATTTAAGCTCTGCCAGATCAGTTTGATTCTTTCTTAAAATGACCATTTCATCTTTCAGTTCCCATGTATACCGTAGATTCCTTAGACTGTGTTTTAACTTTCTCCTGAACCTTAATGATCTTTATGCCTATCTGTATTCTGAATTATATGTCTGTCATTTCAGCCATTTCAGTCTGGTTAAGAACAATTATTGGGGAACTAGTACAGTCATTTGGAGGTAAGAAGACACTCTGACTTTTTGAGTTGCCAGAGTTATTGCACTAGGTTTTTTTGGTTTGGTTTGGTTTTTGTTTTTTGTGTGTGTTTTTGTTTTGTTTTGTTTTGTTTTGTTTTGTTTCATCTCTATGGGCTCATACTTCTTCAGTCTTTGAAATTGCTGTCCTTTGGATGTGATTTTTTTGCCTTTATTTTCTTTAATGCCCTTAGGGCTTTGATTGTAGTATAAGGTGACTGTCTTCATTTCTGCAAGATGTTAGGGGACAAGGCTCAGCTTGGCACTTCTGGGCTGCATGCTGTAACTCTGGGGGGTTGGTACTGGGTCACAGCTTTATTCTTCGGCCCCTTGTGGTTAGCAACCTGCTTTACTGGAGGGGTCGAGGTATTCCCTGTCTGCTGGCCACAACACTCCAATGGGGGATGCTGGCCACAGAGTTTCACTGGGCCAGTGGCAACGGAATCTGTGCTTGCTCATGCATGCCAGCAGCCGCAGCAGCATGTCAGGGTGCACACATATCAGCTGGGGAGGAATTTTCCCTCCAAGTTGAGGAGTGAGTAGGAGGCAGGCCAGTAAGGGAGAAGCAGCAACTAGAGAGTCATGTAGGCAAGAGAGTTCTCTTCTAAGAGAGGAGACATCCAGACTTACATCCAGGAAAGTAGCTAAAAGAATTGGACAGATTAAAATTGAAATAAATTGAGGAAAGTTAAGTGAAGCAAACTCCCTGAGGATATAGAAAGGGATGAGGTCAAAAGAATATGGAGGAGCAAGGATGTGGAGAAATTTCTTTGTATATTGCGAGTAGAACTATAAAATGGTGCATCTGTTGTGGAAAATAATTTGGCAGATTCTCAAAAAGTTAAATACAGCTTTACTGTATGACCCAGCAGTTCCACCCAAAAGAATTGAAAAGAGGGAATTAAACAGATACTTGTAGTTGTGCAGTGGTTATTACAGCATTGTTCACAATAACCAAAGGTGGAAACATCCCAAGTGTCCATGAACAGATGAACTGATTTTTAAAATGTGCTGTATACATATAATGGAATATTATTCAACAATAAAAAGGAATGAAGTTCTGATATGTCCTATAACATGGATAAACATTGAAAACATGCTAAATGAAATAAGCCAGACAAATATTGCATAATTCCACTTACATGAAATATCTAAAATAGGCAAATTCATACAGATACAATGTAGATTAGAGGTTACCAGAGGCTGAGGGGAGTAGGGAGTTATTAAGTGATGGGTGGATAATTTCTTTTGGAGATGGAGGAAGTGTTTTTAAAATAGCGGCAATAATTCATAACACTATAAATGTAATCAATGCGATCGTATACTTAAAAATGGTTAAAATGGCATATTTCATGTTATATGAATTTTATGCCAATAAAGTTTTTAAAATGTAATGCCAGCCATAAAATATGTCATGATTCAATTTGGTCAATAAAATATTCAAGTATTTTATTTTTAAAAATATTAAGGAATTAGCACCGAGCAAGACAGAGTTCTCTTCCTCTGAGTTGGGGACATAGGTGAAGTTGTGTACAGATATAAATAAGATTGTCCTTATGTGATGGTTAATGTGTCATCTTGATTGGGCTAAGAGTTGCCCAGATGACTGGTAAAGCATTATTTCTGGGTGTGTCTGTGAGGGTGTTTGTGAAGGAGAGTAGTATTTGAATCAGTAGGCTGGATAAAGAAGATGGCCCTAACTGATGTGGGTGAGCGTCACCTAATCCCATGATGGCCCTAATAGAATAAAAATGTGGAGAAAGGGTAAATCACTCTGTTTGACCTGAGACATCCATCGTCTCCTGCCCTTGGAAATCGGAGCTTCTGGTTCTCAGGCCTTCAGACTCTGACTGGACTTATATCATCAGCCCCACCTCACCCTCCCATTCTCAGTCCTTCAGACTTGGACTGAATTATACCACTAGCTTTCCTGTTTTCCCAGCATGCAGGTTGGCCATATCTAACCAGTATCTCATTGGTTCTATTTCTCTGGAGAAGCCTGACTAATACACTTTGTCTTCATGGACATTAACAGAGTTCCTTATGGTCTCTATTTCCTTTGCTAAACAAGAGTCAGGCTTCTCTGCTTGGGGTAGATAGGGATTGGTAGAGATTTAATAAGGAACTGGAGGAGAGCAGTGAAGGTTAAGAATGGCCACCAAGGGGATGGGAGAGGGAGATGACCAAGGATAACAAAAGAACAGCTGAGGTATTCTACTGGCCAGCTGCAATTGGTACACTGCAAACGTGTAGTGTTTCGTCTTCATGGTTTCTTGATTTTTTTCCACAGCTGCACTAGGTAGAGGAGTTAGAGAAGCTGGATTGCTGGACTCATCCTGGATGGGGGGTTTGTGGGATGGACACTGCAAAAAGCTAATGGCTTAAGAGGGCTATTTTAGAGGGCTAATAAAAGAATGGTTCCCAGGCCAATCATCAGGTTCAGACTTGGTATGAAAGAGGAGTCAGAAAGGGACTGATAACCCTGGAGACAGTGGAGTTGACATGAAAAAGTGGGTTTAATGAGAGTGAGGAGTGAGAGACAGAACAGGATATTGGGCTTTCAACGTTGCAGAGATAGGACTCCTTTAGTTGACGACATGATAAGAAGAGGTTGTAAAGGTGAAGGGGAAATTGTAGAAATGGTTGGTATATTAAAGTAGACCAACAGATATGACAAGTAGTGTATAATGGCTTAATTATAGTAGAATATTATTTCTTGCTCCTACAAATAGTCCAAGGTAGCTAGTGGGGATTTTCTACTTCACTGTCATTCAAAGACCCAGGTGAAGGAGGCCTTGTTACCAGTTGAATAGCTTTCAAGATTATCTGGGCATTGACATAAGTTAGCATAAGGAAAAAGAGCAAGAAGCCTGTGCAGGTAGTTTTATGGGCCTGAAAGAGGCATGCATCATCCCTTCCCATCTCATTGGCCAGAGCTTAGTCACATGGCCACACTAAGTTTCAAAGAAGCCTGGGAAATCTGTAGTTGTGTGTCCTGCAAAAAGAGCAACCAGCAGCTCCCTTTTTAAAAGCATTTGTTGTTTTGATGCTGCTGCTCAGTTTAGTTCTTAAGTCCAGGGATAAATTTTGAAAAGGTTAACAGTGAAAGACCCTTCACAGAATTACAAGAAACTATTTTAAAATTCAGATGGAACAACAACAACAACAACAACAACAAAAAAGCTCATATAGCCAAGACAATCCTAAGCAAAAAGAACAAAGCTGGAGGCATCATGCTACCAGACTTCAAACTATACTACAAGGCCGCAGTAACCAAAACAGCATGATATTGGCATAAAAACAGACACCTAGACCAATGGAACAGAATGGAGAACTCAGAAATAAGACCACACATCTACAACCATCTGATGTTTGACAAACCTGACAAGAACAAGCAATGGGGAAAGGATTATCTATTTAATAAATGGTGCTGGGAGTATTGGCTAGCCATATGCAGAAAACTGAAACTGGACCCCTTCCTTACACCTTGTACAAAATTAACTCAAGATGGATTAAAACCTTAGATGTAAAACCCCAAACTATAAAAACCCTAGAAGAAAATCTAGGCAATACCATTCAGGACATAGACACAGGCAAAGATTTCATGATGAAAACATCAAAAGCAATTGCAACAAAAGCAAAAATTGACAAATGGGATCTAACTAAAGTAAAGAGTTTCTGCACAGCAGAAGAAGGTATCATCAGAGTGAACAGGTAACCTATAGAGTGGGAGAAAATTTTTGAAATCTATCCATCTGACAAAGGTCTAATATTCAGAATCTACAAGGAATTTAAACAAATTTACAAGGAAAAAAATCCATTAAAAAATGGACAAAAGACATGAAAAGACACTTCTCAAAAGAAGACATTAGTGCAGTCAACAAACATGAAAAAAGTTCTACATCACGGATTGTTAGAGAAATGCAAATCAAAACCACAGTGAGATACCATCTTACATCAGTCAGAATGGCAATTATTAAAAAGTCAAGAAACAACAGATGCTGGCGAGGTTGTGGAGAAGTAGGAATGCTTTTACACTGTTGGTGTGAATGTAAATTAGTTCAACCATTGTGGAAGACAGTGTGGCAGTTCCTCAAAGATCTAGAATCAGAAATATCATTTGATCCAGCAATCCCATTACTGGGTATATACCCAAAGGAATATAAATCATTCTATCACAAAGATGCATGCACATGTCTGTTCATTGCAGCACTATTCACAATAGCAAAGACATAGAATTAACCCAAATGGCCATCAATGATAGACTGGATAAAGAAAATGTGGTACATAGACACCATGGAATGCTGTGAAGCCATGAAAAGGAATGAGATCATGTCATTTGCAGGGACATGGATGGAGCTGGAAGCCATTATCCTCAGCAAACTAATGCAGGAACAGAAACCAAATACTGCATGTTCTCACGTGTAAGTGGGAGCTGAAGAATGAGAACACATGGACACAGGGAGGGGAACAACCCACAATGGGGCCTGTCAGGGGTGGGGTGGGGAGAAGGAGAGCATTAGGAAAAACAGCTAATGCATGCTGGGCTTAATACCTAGGTGATAGGTTGATAGGTGCGGCAAACCACCGTGGCGCACGTTTACCTCTGTTACAAACCTACATATCCTGTACATGTACTTAAAATAAAATTAAAATTAAAATTAAAAATTTTTTTAATCAGCTGAAGAAGACTTATTTGACAATATATGGGAGGTTTTCAATTCTAGCTATATTTTGTAAATCTATTATTTTTAAAAATCTGCCTAGTTTCATCTCTATGACCCAGTTTTCTCATTTGATAAAATGGGTTTTACTTATTTTCCTTCATCAGAAATGTGTTTAAGGGTTTTTGGTTTTTGGGGTTTTTTTTTTTTTTTTGTAATACAGACCCTTTATCACCTACCTTGTGCCAGCAGAAAATATTAACTAACACTAGGAAATACTCATGAAGTCACTGAAAGCATTAGCCCTTACAGTGAGCCAAAATGGATTTTGTATCCGATTTAAGTGCAAAAGCCATTTTGCTTGTGACTGTTACTTCAACAAATGAAATAAAGACATTTGAGCCACACAAATAGTTTGCCTCTGAATAAGCTGCTCAGTGTTCATTTTTAAATAAGGTGAAGCCTCCCCAAAGTGTATATTATCCACTCTAAATTTCCCACCAATAGGAAGGCAAGGCAAGCACAGCCATCAGCTGAGAGTCATTGGCTGGGAATGTTGAGCTCATAGTCACTCCACCCACAAGGAGCTGCTGACAGGGGGTGGGGCGGGGGTGGAGGCATGTGAAAGATCTGTACAACAAAGAGCAACTTCTCTCCAGAAGATACTTTATCCCAAGAGCCATGTGATAGTAACTTTCAAAAGGCCTTGGTGTAAACTTGAATAGTTCACCATCTTCCTTTCCAACCTTATAGGGAAATTCTTCCGAAAATAAACCCTGTCTTGGTGGGGAAAGGCTGTTTAAAGAAACATGGTGAATTACTACAAAGTACTAGGTGTGCCTCAAAATGCTTCCTCCTCTGATATTAAGAAGGCTTATCACCAGTTGGCTCTACAGGTGCACCCAGACAAGAACCCAGGGAACAAGGAGGCATCTGAGAAGAAATTCAAACAAGTAGCAAGAGGTCTAGTCTGATGCCAGGAAATGAGTATGACAAATCCAGAAGGAACCGAATCAAAAGGGAAACAGAGGAGATGGCAGAGACAAAAAACATTTGGAGGAGGAACTATGCATTCTCAGGATTCTCAGGAGATAATTTTTCCATTGGCCTTGTGGGTAAAGCCAGAAGATTCCACTCCTCCATCTTTAATGTGACTCCCATATTGGACACAGGATTTTCCATTTTCATATCTCTGGGCTTCAGAGCAAGTACCCCTACCTCTGAGACATTTGAACCCTTTGTAAGCAGCGGAATGAGAAACTTCAGACTGGTCACCACTTGTAGCCAGACAGTAAATGGCAAGAGAGTTGTTACAAAGAAAGTGCTAGAAGATGTGAGGGGGAAGAATGAAGCAGAAAAAGAAAGACTGTTTCATGAGATTCCTCCACATCATTGGTAAGAAGTTGCCACTGTGTTCTTTAACAGGGAGATTTTCATATGAGGCTGGGGTGTTTTGATGCTTATGAAAGACTGAATTGAAATTTGAGAATGTGTTGAACGAGGATGGACAAAGGTCAGCTTAGTTCAAACCTCTCATTTCACAGAGGAGGGGGATAATGTGCCAGATGTTGCATAAGAACCTAGTAAGTAGCGGGGTAGAGCATCCATCCCCAGTTTTCTGATTCTAAATTGAGCCTCCTTTCCCTTATGCACCATCTGGGACAGTAGAGGCCACCACCATAAATATGGCCTTCCCAGTCAGCGCAGAGCCCTGCCATCATAAATTCCATTGACTTCAACGTTTTTTTCCTGCCCTACCTTGTAATTGCCTAGTTGCCTGTATTGATGGCTACTGTTTGTCTCTTCCTAGGCTCTTTTCTCTTTGCTGCTTCTGTTCCTACCTATTCTTTCTTCCTATACATTTCCCATGGACCATATCACAAATAGCTTCAATTCAGTTACTTAGGTATAGATTAATGTTGGCAGAGAGAATGAGTGAAAAGTAAATGGGTTAAGATCTTTATATGCTTTTAAAATTTATACTTTTTTTATTTTAATTGTTTAGAGATAGGGTCTCACTATGTTGCCCAGGCTGGCCTTGAATTCCTAGGCTCAAGCAATCCTCCCACCTCAACCTCTCAAGTAGCTGGGACTACAGGCATATACCACCATACCCAGCTTTTATATGCTTTTTTCAATAGCTAACATTTATTGAGTGATCAGTGCATGTCAGGAATTCTACTTCACAAAAATTATCTCAATAATATTTTCAGCAGTGAAATACAGTAGTTACTTTCCCCCATCACATAGATAAGAAAATGAGGCTTAGAAAAATTCAGTAATGTGCCCCAGGCCCCACTAATAAGCAATAAAGTAGTGTCTTAGTCTAAAGCACATGCTTAGCTAGTGAGCTGTAATATCTATGAATCCTACTCATTTATTTTTAAATCTAGATTCTTTCCCTCATTGGAAATATAAACCTATCATCTCTAAACTTTACTTCCATGAATGAGTACTTGCTGGAACTTAATAAGTATGTAAGCATTTTTTATTGCCCAACAGGAACCTGAAGGTTACTTTTACATGAAGACACAATCAATATGAAAGTTTTACTGACACTAACAAATGATTATCAGTTAACACACAATTCCCAAGATATGAAATATCTTTTTGTTTTGGACCTCGTCATGATGTACATGCAAAATCTTGGTTTGGTTTTGTTTAGCTGGAGTTGGTCACACTCCAACCCCTTCATTTATATTAATATGCACACTGGGATCCAGAGGAGTTGTTCCTTATGGAAAGGTAGTGATAGAGTCTGCATTAGAACCTGTCTTCCAGTTTCCAATCCCAGGCTCATTGTAGTACAGCATGCTGTTGGCAGAATTTGGATTTCACTTGCATCCCATGGAAGTTATGTATCAAATTATTAGCTTTCTTAATCAAGGAACTTTCCTGTGTGTACGTTTTATGTAGTCTTTGAACTTTTTAATCTCAGTGAATTTTCTGAGCCTAAACAGGAATATGCCTACATCTTTCTGGCAAAGGGGAGCACACTGGCAGAAAGGAAGCAGAAGGTGGATTTGGAATCAGAACACATCCCATTTCTTTCCAAGCCTATCCATTTCCACTTCATAGTCACTGAGAACCTCCTACATGTCAGGCACTGTGCGTGGTGCTTTGCATCCATCATTTCTAATCTCTAAAGTCCTTCATGGGTTTATTTCCATCTTAAGGTGAGGAAATTGAGGCTCAGGGCAGTTAAGTCCCCTACCCAGGGTCACATAGCAGTTTCTGGAGACAGGATTCAGATTGCAGCTTGCCTGACCATAAGCTTCACTTCCATTATGCTCTATTCCACTCTCATTCCTTTGAGCTGCTCTAGTCAGGGTTTAAGAGGAATGTTTGGTTGTGTGTATGAATTAACTATATTTATTTCAACATTTCTAAAATGAGGATTTCCAGATGGAGCTTTCTTTTACCAACCCTGGTCTGAGGTGAACTGCAGTGTGTCTACTGAACAAAGGGAAAATCAGACTAGAGCATGAAACATGATTTTTCCATTTTGTCTTAAGTAAAATCCAAATTTCAGCATTTTTCACAGGCATAGTTGGCTTTTGACAGAAATGCTGAGTTGTCAAAGGACTTTTTGCCAGCAAAGGTTTTTTAAAAATTCGCTTTGAGTTAGTCGAGGAAGTTTTCTTGGTGTATAGAAATGAAAGCAGTCATCTCTTCCTGATGTCTGTTTAAAACATGTAGTAAGTGAAGTGTGAGCACACAACAGCCGAGGAAAGATAGAGGGCAGGAGGGCTTTGCTGTTCAGTATAACATTCCGAGCCGGTGTGCAAGACACAGCGTGAGCTTTAAGGTCACATCTCATTTGGTCTCTGACCTCACAGTGTCTTCAGCACGGCTACTGTGGTTTCCAGGGGCCAGAGGCTCCTCTGCCAAGTCTCAGACATGCAAGTTTCACTAATCGGCAATCTCTAGGATTACTACTTGGCTAATAGGAAGAAAAGTACTTTAGGATTATTGAGTCAATTCCTTTGTCCTTAAGGATTTTCCTGCTCTTGTACTATGAATCAGCTGCTTTTTAATGTTACAGTCTCTCACAAATTAATGTGAGACATTTTGTGTTCTGGTAGCTGACAGAATAAAGATTTCCCAAACTCAAAACCACCGTAGACCAGGTAGAAGTAATTCCTTGTTCTGCTCTAGTTCATATTAGGTGGGTGACAAGTAAAACGAGGATCTGGTCCTGTCGAGAATGATGGAAAGGATAATGACAAGTGATTGTATAACTCACAGCTCAGGGAGCATTTGCAAGAGCAGTTTCTCATAGAATCTTGTCAGAAACCCCACCAAGGAGGAAAGAGAAGAGAAGGGACTTGCCTAAGGTCACAAAGTGGGTGTTTCTTCAGCCGCCTAGTCTGCTGCTATTTCTCCCACACTCTCAGGAATTCAAAGCACATCTTCTTCCCAGCCTGGCAAGCAAGGCACGTGAGAGTTGGAGGAGCTGCCCTGGGGATGGTGTGGGAGGGAGTCCGTTTTATGTAGTTGCAGCTACACACGGTGTCCCCATGTCTGTTGGTCAGTGGAGGAGGTAGGTACAGAAGTGTGTGGGTATAACCATGAACAGAAATGTCATGACTCACCGACCGTGCACAGCTGGTTTAACTCTTGAATCCAAGTCACCTAAGAACCAGCTCAGGTTCTTAAGAGACATAAGGTCCCCACAGCAAACAATAACGAAGATAATGTGGCATTCAGCATTCTTCTCAGTGCTTCCTTTCCAAAAGTTTCAAACCACTTTGTATATTTGGGATCCCCATCTCTTTTGTGAGAAGCCTGTTTTTATTTCACCTAAAGTTTTGTAGTCTCTCCAGAATACCTGGAGTGCAGCGTACCTGACTCTGCCTAAGGGTGCAGGGAATGGACTCTGAGCAGAACAAGGAAGGGATTTTCAGCTGGCAGGGCCCTGCCCCTCACTACCTTATTTGGAAGTTTGAGGATCCATTGAGAGGGAGTGTGGTAGAGAAACTCATCTTGGAGAGGTTGATTTTTGGGTTGAGGCAGGATGGTTCCCCCTTTAAAGGGCAGGAAAGTCTCCCAGAGGGTGAGTCATTTTTCTAATGCCCAATGTTGCAATTGTGAAGACTCCAGGAAACCTAAGACTCTAGTCCCCACAGGACCATCTAAAAAACATATATTTAAGTATCAAGAGAAGCAGAGGGGGGTTATAAAAAGAACATTGGCTTTGGCTGCAGGTATATGAGAGTTCAAATTCTATGCACCCCTTTCCTAATTTCTTGATCTTAGAGGGTGAACTTCTTGCTTGATCCTTGGCTTGCCTGTAAAATAGATATGATCATCTCTGCCCATTCTCATTTACAGAGTTGTTTTAGAAATTAAGTTCATGGAAAATTCTGCATAAACTTTAATAGATTTTATAAATGGAAAGTGTCATTATTCTTTTCAGAAGCAACATCTTTGATCCTTAAGGGTACATGCAGTAAGCTTGCTATCTGCTTTTTAAGATGTGATGTTTGCGATAGGATCTTGAAAGCAAGATCGGCTATGGATTGTATTTAATGCCAAAATATAGCTAAAAGATGTAAGATAAAAATAGAGGATTGCATTTTCTCCATTTTGGCACAACTACAAATGCTATATTTTTAGCTTGGGCACAATTGGTACGACTTTTACTTCTGAACTTCCTTTTTTCTTCATTATCCTTGAGCTTTTGGACTCACATGTTGGCTTTACCTTCTGCTTCCATTACAGGAAATTGATGGAAAATCCCTGCTATTGATGACAAGAAATGATGTGTTGACAGGACTTCAGTTAAAATTGGGGCCTGCTCTGAAAATCTACGAATATCATGTAAAACCTCTGCAGACAAAGCATTTAAAGAACAACTCTTCATAGTACAAATTGGGGTCTTTGACCTCAAAAAATACATAATGACATAATTTAGTTTCATGTGATGAAACTTTGTAAACAGAATACATACATGTGTATATGTAAAGAATTTCAATCAAATGAAACGTTATCCTATTGGATAGACTAGGCAATTCATCAGCTGACCTGAAATCAGCCAGGAGGAGCAAGGACAAGATGCACACAGGGTGGTTTTCCTCATGGAGTTTGTCAAATAGAATGATCTTTGACATGATTAGACACTCCTCCCCACAAAGGCTTTGAAATCATAAGGATTTTCCTCATCTCTTTATAGATTGCTTTCCCAAAATCTTTATAAAAGAATTTAATTGAATGACCATCTTTTGGTTACAGATGTAGGATGAGTAAAAACAAGAAAATTGGGGGAGGGGGAGAAAGACGAAAGGGATTGCTGTCTCCCTTGAATTCCTCTGCTCCTTAGAGCTTGTGTTACTTGGATGGAATTGCCGACACCCTTTTTTATAGAGGGTTCTCCACTTGACCTTATTAAGGTTTTATTGGGATATGCTGCAGTGTTTGAAATGAACATGCATCAGCCCCTTCAGGAGCAGAATCATAGCTCTGAAAAGAGAAGCTCCGTTGTGTACTGAGGATATCCATCCATATTCAGCTAGCTTTCAAATGGGGTAATGATATTTTCTGCATAGATTTTCTTTTAAATCGGTTCTCTGTTTCTGAAGAAAGGATTTTTTTTAACTTCATGGTTTTATTTATAATAATTTGTTTCTGAAGAAGTTTGCTGCGAGTTACAGGTCAAAAAGCCTTGTTACTAGTACAGAATATTTTTATATATATTCCTTCATGATGGTGTAATTTTTTTAATTGTCCTATGCTTTGTTCAGTTCCTGGGTTAAGTACTTGTTTTTAAGAGCTTGGAAAAAGTGGGCTTGCTACATCTCTGTTCAAAGAGACATTTGTTCAATCTCTGTGTGTCAACGCCTTGTTGAATTGGTGCTTTGTGTTTGCAATAAAGCATTGCTTCAGTTTCTTGCCAGTGTATCTTTGATCTTTTCTGTTTTGTTGCTTCTTCAGTTGGGATTAAGGATTAAGGTCTCCTGGAAACCAGGGAAAGAAAATTAAGCATTTTGGGGGGAAAAACTTTAGAGGTAGAAACTATATAAATCTATGTGTGGATTTATCTTCTTTTTAAAGTGAATCATTCAAGTGGATCTCATTTCTTCTCTCATCCCCAATTTTAGGTATTATTTTAGCCAAAGATTTTTTTTGTTTGCTGTAGGCCAGGGCGGGGTCATGAGTTTTTTGAAATTCTAATAAAAGCTACTGACTTTCTCTGCAGACAGAAGCTCACATTTCCACATACAAAACTTGCAGAGAGTTGGTGGACTCATAATTTCCCTCTTCCTCCTCCTCAAGTTAAGAGTTCCTATTTTAGAGAATACCATAATTCAGTCCCCTGTGGAGGTAATTTCTTGAAAGAACAGAAAGTCTGAAGATGACAGTGAAAAAAACACAGGAAGTGGTATAGATAGTAGGTGGGTTTAAAAATGCATTCCAAATTAATTCAATTATAGAGCGTACGGAGTATCTGAAATTTAAGTAATGCTTTGTTTTCACTGTAAGTGGGAAAAGTGGTTACAAAAGAGACTTTTTTTTTAATCTCCAAGTTACCACAGTCTACCTAAGACAGAAAACACAAGTAAAAGGCAAAATATATAGTTAAGTGTTGTGAGGAGTGATGGAGACAAAGGGTGAGAACGGCAGCTGCTGGAGACCTGGATAGGAAAGAAGGGATTCCTGGATCAAGCAGAAGGAAGATGGAATGAGGATCTTGATGAAAACCTCTGTGAAGGAGTTTTCTGCAGTAAAATCATGATGATGTTAGACCCGTCTCTACCTCAAAGGGATAGTATGAGGTATTTCTAAGCCTTGCTTTTGTGCACCCACCTGATATGTTCTGTAGTCGTTTGGAATAGGTTTGGTTGTGAGCGATGGAAACTGTCTCTCCCACACCCACCAATTAATAAACTAGATAGACACCTACTTCCCTCTCATGTAAATGTCCAGATAGCGGGACCAGAGGTGGTGCGGCTCTACGTGATGGTAAGAACACAGTTTCTGCCTATGGTTTCTTTCCATCATGCATGACATCCATTCCCAGAATCATTTCATAAATAGATGCTGTTTTTGCCATCATCATTTGAATTCCAACCAGTGGGGAGAAGAAAGGGGAAAGGAACAGACCTTCCTTTAAGGATACTTCCAAGAAATTGTACCTACTACTTCCTTTCATATCTTGTGGACTGGAAGTCAATCACATTACTTGAAATATTTCATGTTTTTATTGGAAACCATGAGCCCAGTTAAAATTCAAAGTTCTGTTATTCTGTAGATAACGGAAAACGGATATTGAAAGACAACTTGCTGTTACCGCTGTCAGTTGACCACTAAACACTCGTAGCAAATGACACTAAAAGGGTGTCTTTGCTGGTATTTTTTCTCGAGATTCGAACTTGCTTTCAACTAAGTCAACTAAACCTCAGATTTGGACTCCTCTATGAGTACTTGGGGGTGAGGGGAATTGAAAAGCAAACAGAAAAGTATAAAATCATCCTTCAGTCTCTGATGAGAACTTTCAGGCAAAATTAGCAATTTAAAGATAGTCTGCCTTCCCTACACTCAGCATAAAGGCCTAGGACAGGCAGGCCTGCACACCTTGGCAATAGCTCAAGGTGATTTCATCTCCCTCTATTTAGGGGAAAACCAATGTGATCAAAATAGGCCAAACAGAGAGGCCAGAAGTACTTGAAATTCAGCAGGTAGGCAGCCTTTTGTCTCCAGATAGCTGTAAAAACCAGAGACGTCTGGTTCCTTTTCAGATCACACTGGATTTCTGTTCATGTGATCTGGATCTACCATGAGTAGCAGATACATGTGCTGTGTGGGAAAACACTTCATGGCTGTGAGTGTGCCCTGATGGCAATATATTTAATGGCGAAGGTTTATATGAGAATTGGCTAATGTTGAATTTGATTATTCTCAACCAGAGAAGCAGACAGGATATCAGAATCAGAAGGAATTTGAGAAAGTAATTGCTACTCCTCGCCACCCCCATATTTGAACCTCTGGTTCAGACTCTGCAGAGGAGATTGAATGAATTGATTTAAAGGTGAGGTCACAAACTGGCCACTTTTCAGTGAAATCTAAGCCAACATGTTTTACTTTGGCCAATGCAGTATGTGTGTGTTTTAAAAACCACATTTACACACTTCTAGTGAGGCTGAAAACTCAAATCTGTTACTCTTCCATTCCCTAATATCTTAAAACCAGCAACTTTACACTTACGTTAACGTAACCCCCCGCCAAACACACACCCAACCCAATCTAAACAAAAAAACAGAAAAACAGTGAGTTCATTCAGGAATTGAAAATTGCAAATAGATTCAGCTGAAAAGAAAACAAGCTAGCATATTGCATTGGAATGTGCAGCAGACTTGAGCATCATTTTTTATACCTAGTGGGCATGATGAATATAAGGAAAAAAGGCCAATTGGTAGCAGTCTTTTCTTTCTGTCCTCAACAAATATCCTATGTGAATACAGCGTGCATTTTCTTTCTTTTTTTTTTTTTTGTTGTTGTTTGTTTGTTTGTTTGAGACGGAGTCTCGCTCTGTCGCCCAGGCTGGAGTACAGCAGCGCGATCTCAGCTCACTGCAAGCTCTGCCTCCCAGGTTCAAGCAATTCTCTGAGTCAGCTCCTGAGTAGCTGGGATTACAGGCACCCGCTACCATGCCCGGCTAATTTTTGTATTTTTAGTAGAGACGGGGTTTTACCATCGTGGTCAGGCTGGTCTTGAACTCCTGACCTTGTGATCCACCCGCCTCGGTCTCCCAAAGTGCTGGGATTATAGGTGTGAGCCACCACACCTGACCCAATACAGGTTTTTGTCTCTCTGAGATTAGCTTCTGCAGTTAGGGACACACACTGTCCTTCAGTTGCATTAGTGAAATATATCTTTGGGGGAATTTAATTTGCAAAAGTCTAATGACCCACTGTTGCCCAGCCACTCCCATATTTGGAAGCCAAATGCAAAAAGAACTTACTGGTGGTGATTCATCTGTCTTTGACAGTCTTTGTAAATGGGATCTGCAGGGGTCAGGTCTGGGCCCAGAGCCATTAAGTGTTTTCTGGAATGATTTGGAAGATGAAGTTAAATGTTCAAAGAGCTGACTGCTGCAGGACAGATATGCCTCTTAGGAGAAAACTTGTTAATTCTGCTTCTAAACCAGGAACAGAAGCCACAGGAAGGAGAGAGCCAGCAATGGATGCATTAATGAACAGCTCGTTAGTTTCATGCTGTAGCTCCATGGGCAATTAAGGATTCTGGGTACCATTTCTAGCCAGTTGTGGCAGTACTATAGAGCAAGAAGATTAAAATGATTGCATCCAAGTTCATTTGGTGAGTGTGGCTGTCTTACGTCTTAGAATCCCTTGGAGGTGGTGAACCCCAAGGAAGAATTGTGTCTAGCCTAACACTGGAGCATAATAATGGAGGATCCTGTGGCTAAAGCGAGTTGATGTCCCTGCACCTCAGTTAAGTCAGAGTGTTCCTGTCCACAACTATCTTCAGGGAGAAATCAAGAAAGCTGGGGATGCCAGGCCATTTCCAAATAGAAACTGTGCCCCTCTTCCACAGAACAAGTACACGAGCCAACCTACCACCTATTTTAAAGAAGTGGGAAAGGGGTAAGTAAAGGTGTAAATAATACTGAACATACTTGTTACCTGCAGAGGATGCCTGACTCAACCAGATAAAGGGAAATATGCTGCAAAATGGTTGATGTTATTACCCAGGCACCATCCATGGGGCATCTTTGGTCAGAGGGGTTAGAGGCCTTAAGCTTCCAGCAAAGTGAGATAAAGCAACCAAGGAAAGTTTTGCCATTAGGGCCTCCAGCTCTGTCACTGGATATCTGTGGCAACGTTTTCCAAATTAAATGTCTTCTTTCTGAATCAAAGGCAGCAGAAGCGTTCAGCAAATTGTGTTTCATAGCCTTTTTCAATGATTATATTTTATTTTTATGTGCGGGGGAATATGTGATTTGAGAATAATAGGATAGATTTCATCAGATTATAAACATATTTTGAGTGCAAGTCAATAAAACTCCAAGCCACCATCAGTTTCTGCCTATAATAATTAGTGTTTGGGATAGTATTCTGTCTGCTATACCAGCACCCAACGACACCAGTTGAGATACACAGTAGGTAGTGGGTGAAGTCACTGAGGTTGCACCAGATAGACCTGAGCTTGAATCCAGTCCTGCCATTTACTTGACATGGGAACTTGGGTAAGTCGTATGGCTCCTCTTAGCCTCAGGAACTTCATCTATTCTCTAGTGCAGATGCGGAAACAGAGCAGAGCAGCACCAGCCTAGCAGTGCCCAATAGAAACAGAATGTGAGCCATTTATCTAAATTAAAATTTTCCAGTAATCACATTTGGAAAGGTGACCCAGGAAAAAATAATTTAAATAATACAAATTTAAGCCAATTTATCCAAATATTATAGTTTTGATATATAGTCAACGTAAAAATTATTGATGATATATTTTGTAAAATCTTTTCATTTGCCTTTGAAATCCAGTGTGTATTTCATGCTTACTGCACATCTCAGTTAGGACAATGTAGCTCAAGTGTATCATTCAGAATTAGTTTTAGTTGATAAAAATAACAGTGACTTAAGATAGAAATTCTCTATAATGCATTTGAGTTGAAGGTAAGCAGTTCAGGGATGGCAGGGCTGCTACATAATGGTTGGGTCTCATTCCTCTTGTGTGGCTCCCCATCCTCAACACATAGTTCCCCATGTAGTCCACCGTGGCTGCTTGGGCTTCAGTTATCACAACTGCATTCTAGCCAAGAAAAAGAGGTAAAGAAGGACACCTTGTATGAGAAACTGCGCATAGCACTTTCCCTGACATCCCTTTAACAAGAACTTAGTCATTTGGTGATACCTAGCTGCAGGGGAGGTTGGAAATGTAGTCTTTATTTCAGGAAGCCAAGTATCCAGATAAACAGGGACAGGAGGGTGGATACTTTGGAGAAGCTGGCAATTCTTCTATAGTACCAGGCTCACAAGTTGATGGAGGACTGAAGAGAGTACATTGTACAGTTGTTTGTATTACATTAAAAATGCATTAAAAATATGGTTTTATTACTATGATCTCATTCCACTTCAAGCTCAGTACTGTCACAGAATTAATTAATGTATTCTGAACCTAAATACTGCTGATGGGATGCATCCTAATACTGCTAAAATAAAATATTATTATAGGTGGATGAAAATGGATATTGGGTGGTTCTAGATGCTTTGTTTTCAAAAGGTCACATAAACCAAAAAAAAAGAAACCTTGCATTATTGAAGCTCCTTGAAAATTTGTTATGTCGAGTTAAGGGGAATGTGCTAAGCAAAATGCATATATGTTTTTGTTGGTCCCCAAAGACTTAGAGAAGTTGGTTTGAGGCACTGGTGAATTCCAAATGGATCCTGTACCCAATCCAAAATGAGTGTTCAATGACATTCAAAATGGTTTTGTGAGATTAATGAAAGGGAGGTCTCTGATACTGTTGTGATTTTAATGAAGGTATATGTGGATCATAAACAAACAGAAAAAAATTAATAAAATTGAAAAAAATCTGAGTGGAGCTGCATTCATTAATTTGAGCCAATTAGGTTGACACCAGTCTGCTAAATTGCCTATTTGGGCAAATTTCTATTATGAATTTTTAATGCTAAGGTGACTTCTTGCCACCAAAATGTCTGCAAGTTATTGATCAGCCTTCTGTATGGTGCATATACAGAACGCGAAGTAAGTTAACATTGGCCTAATCCACACATGGTTAAAAAGGAAAACTGTGGAGCTATGCATCCATAGTGGTGGATGCAGGGAATCCTGGACTAGGGGTCAGAAGACCTCGGTTCTGGTCCCAGATCGGCCTTTAAAATATCCGCAAGACCTTGTACAAGTCTTAACCTCTCTTGCTTCAGTTGCCACTAAAATAAACATGTCCAATTAGAGGTTTATTTCGGCACTCAATTTGTATGATTTTCTAAAAATGCAATGATCTGAGTTATATGTGTCACTGGCCCCCTCCACCATTCAATTAAAACTCACAGCACTGTCACATTCTACAACGTCATTTCCCTTTCATAAATGTTCTCAAGTTTTGGTCTGATTATGGTTCTCTCTGTGCAGTAAACTGGAACAGCTATTTTATCTTGAGAATTGTCAAGTTGGCTGATTGCATAACCCTATAGCTTTAAGTTTAAATCACTCTCACTGTGTTCCCTGGTAGAAGTATCCCTCTAGGAATAGACCCTCTACACAATCGGAGCTTGGATTTGAGGGGGTGGGGGAAGCACAGATTTCCCTGGTAGATCGCTGGGAGTGATAGCAAGTGGAACCATTCCTATTTCTACATCTTGGTTACCAGATCCATGTGTTCTACCTATTGGGGACATAACACAATATAAGAGCCAAGTATTTAGGGAATGCACTGCATCCTGGGGGGCAGTAGTCCATCATCACAGGGCATTATCTCCAAGCTGACATCTCAGTTATACCTTTAAGAGATTATTCCATCACTCTCTCAGGCCAGCAGCTTTGGGGTAGTAGAGTATGTGATAGGACTATATGATCACTTACAGCTTGTCACATCTCCTTTACTTTAAAGAGGATCTCTTTGTCCCTTGGTCTGAGTGATGTTATGTTGAATTCTGTAAACACTTGGATAGTGGTGCTGACTGAGACCCTCTGGGCAGGAAAGACAAAGTCATACCCAAAATATGTAGCCATTTTAGTCAGAATTAATCACTGACCTTTTCAAAGTAAAAGGTGCCCAATGTGTTTAACTTGCTCCCAAGTAGGTGCCATATCAAGGTCTCCCTCAATATTGGTCTCTACTGCTGGAAGTTTGGGTATTTGTTAGCAATAGTTATTATTAGTAATGGAAAGCCAGATCCCTGGCTTTTGGGCCCATTTATGTCCTCTACCCCTGCCACCATGGCTATTCATGAGTTCCTTGTGCCAACGCTGGGATTGCCAATGACAAAGGCCAACTGACATCCACTGGCAAAGTCATTCTGTCTGCTTGATTGTTTAGTGTCTCATCCATGGTTGATGCTCTTCAGTGGACATTAAGATGCAAAGCAAAAATCTTCACATTTCATGTTCACCCACACAGGCCCATTTACAAGCTTCTTTTCTCTGACCAATCTCCTAATCTTTCTCATTACAAGTGTCTAACCAGCCAACCAAGCTAATTGCCACTGCCCACAAGTTTGTATACATTATTACCTAGAAACACATTACACACAAAGTAGATGACTCTTTGGTGTATTTCCTAAAACTGTATTCATTGGGAGGATTTTCCTTCACCACTGTCATAAGAACCACCCTCTCCTTAATGGCCATAGTGTGGGAGGTGCTGGAGAATTAGCAGTGGGGATCTGGGCCACCTGCTCATGAGCCTTTCTTGTGCCCTCTAGCCCTGCCTCTACCTGCTCCTGGATCTCTCATTTCCATCTTGCAATGGATTTCTGCTGGACCTGCCAGACCCTAATACTTGGTGGGTTTGAGAGAAACCAGCTTATGATGAGCAGCTCTGGCCACAAATTCTGTTGATGTTCCATGGTCAGACTTTAGTGTTTACTAAAACCCAGTAACACACCAGAAGCTATTTTTCAAATGGTGAATGATTCTCTGCTACAGATAGCATAGCCTTGCTCCAGAATCCTGGGAGTTTATGTTGTAATTTTCCCATTGGGTCTTGGCATAAGCCCCTGTGAGAATGTAAAACATATATTTGGTCTTCACTCAATTTCCTGGCATACAACTCCTCAAATCCTTAGAATCTCTAAAGTGATGTATTTTTGTATGCTAATAATTGACTGATGGCAAGCAGTCCCTAGGTAGCCTCAGGATGGGGGCTGGCCGCTGGAAAGACCAAGGCTTTATTAGAGGGTTGGGACTTTCAGCCCACTCTCAACCACTGGGAAAGAGAAAGGTACTGAAGGTTAAGTTGATCACCAATGGCCAACGGTGTAATCAATCAATCCTACGTAATGAGGCCTCCATAAAAACCCAAAAGAGCATGGTTGGAAAAGCTTTCAAATAGCTGAACCCATGGAGGCTCTTAGAGGATGGTGTACCCAGGGGTTGGGGGGAGCATGGAAACTCCGCACCTCTTCCCCTATACCTAACCATATGCATGTTTTCATCTGAATCCTTTGTAATATCCTTTATAATAGATTGGTGAATGTAAGTAGGTGTTTCCCTGAGTTTCAGGAGCTGCTCTAGCAAATTAATCTAACCCAAGG
Source organism: Colobus angolensis palliatus (assembly GCF_000951035.1). Lineage (NCBI taxonomy): Eukaryota > Metazoa > Chordata > Mammalia > Primates > Cercopithecidae > Colobus > Colobus angolensis. The sequence goes on along the minus strand of NW_012117488.1, from coordinate 7,206,540 downwards.
AGCGGGGTGTGTGTGGGGGGTGTGGGATCCCTGATTTATAGCCAGTGGGTCAGAAGCACAGATAAAACAAGCTGGAGCTTAAGACTGGTGTCTGAAGGCTGCCTGGAGTGGGGCAGTGGTGGCAGTCTTGGGCATTAGTTCCTTAACCTATGGCATCTGATGCTATCTCCAGGTAGATAGAGTAAGAATAGAATGGAATTAAAGGGCACTCAAAGGGTGCCTGCTGCAGAATTGATTGCTTGCTTGTTGTGGAGAGAAATCCCCAAACATTTGACAGAAGTGTTCTATGTTGATTGTTATTGTTGACTGAGAGAATAAATGCTTGTGTGTTTTAGTTCACTCACAGCCCCACACAGCATCTTCCCCAATCAGAGACATCTCTAATAGCATAGAATTTGCTGATTCACATGGTTCAAGCAGAAGGAATATCTGTACCCTGTCTGGACCTACTCCAGTGCCTTTTACTTCTCTGGGCCCCAAACAAAGCTGGAAGCCTTCCTTGCCACCCAGTAAATGTGTTGGAGAAGTATTACCACTTGTGGAATATGAGTCTTCCAAAAGAGAATACCAAACACTGTGCTTTCTTCTTAGTGGTAGAAAGCTTGATGCAATAATGTGTCCTTTATTTTGGAGGGGATGTCCTATAATACCCTCAGCAAACTTTTCCTATAAAGGGTCAAAGGGTAAAAAATTTTAGGCTTCATAGACCAAATAGTCTTTGTTTCAACTACTAACTCTGCCATTATAACATGAAAACAAACATAGGCAATATATAAGCAAATGGGCATGGCTGTGTTCCAATAAAATTTTACTTACAAAAACAAGTGGTGGGACAGATTTCACCAATCCTTATCCTAGACCACCAGACTGCTAAAAACGTCACTAATGTGGTGGGCCTTTGATGGGTTTATCTACCATTCTCCAGAGTATAAGTGTCACTTCTTGGTCATTCAGTCCAATTAACATAGTCTCATGGGTATAATGGCAATTTGATGTCCTAGAGAATGTCTTGATGACCCTGGTCCCATATACAAAGGCTAGAAAATTTAATGTCATCCTGGAACAAGACCATAAATGTATGCAACTGTCCATCCATGTGGATAGAAACTGCTTCTCTTCTTGCTTCTTGATTTGAAAAATGGATGGGTTTTATCCAGCACCCATGCATAATCTTCCAGCTTTTATATCTATTGGCTGGGCCTTTGCCACTCTTTTGGCCTGTGGTCTCCTTCCTTCCTTAACAAGCCCAGCATGTGTCTAGCTGGTGTATGCTATGACTTATCGTATTTATAGATCTGGTGGTCAGGAGGTGGGGATATATCCCAAGGAGGCATGTGTTTCCTTGTAGGCAGAAGCTTCTGCATTGTCTTCAAGCAAGAGGGGCAGTGCTAGCTTTTAATATGGAGAAATAAGCCAGTTCTGCAGGCCCAGAGAATTCAGGGAAAGCTGACGATTCAAGATTTGAAGTGCATCAATCAGGACTCTGACCTTAGTGTGACAGAGCTGTCAAGGGTGGAGAATTCAATTTTCCTTGGAGCTCTGCTATTCTAATAATTAAGACCTGGGTCTGATCCTAAGCTTTTTTTTTTTTTTTTTTTTTTGCCATCTAGATGTATACTGTCTTCATATGTTGCCAAGGAGGCCCTCTCGCTTTCATGGTCTACTTTATATTAGTTATTAATCATCCTCAACTTATCATTGCCTTTCTTAATGTATTAATGGTCCCCAGTGACACCCATTCAAATTCCATAGTGCTTATAATAACCATTTCCCCCACACCTCCAAGCATTTGAGATTTTGCCCCTGCCAGTCTATTCCTTTCTCCAGTATCTTATCCCAATTCACCTCTGCAGACGGTTTTAACCATTGTGTGATTACAGTATTACAAAGGCTCATTGCTAGTAAGCCAGTGGGTGATCCAGCTCCAAAATCCCATTTTCAAGTCTCCTTCCTGGAACTACTGTTAGTATCACAGGTCAGCTTCCCCATGAAAAATACAGTAAGACCCTGAGATTGTCATGCAGGAGGCACCAGAGCATCTTTAACAGGAGCTTTATCCCCCATTTTGTGGCCATAGAGAAAACATTACCCTATACTGAGGATGGCAGGGCAAAGGGTGGAATGAGCCTGAGTCCTGATGCCATCACTGAATTAGCTATTCCATCCTGGGATAGCCTACTTCTTAAACTTCTGAAGCAAGCATGATGTCCCTTCTGTTTAAGACACTCTTAGGTATTCAGTTACTTGCAGCCAAAGGCATTCTAGCTCATGCATGATCTCAGTTAATGCTTGGATACCCTACGCTGTGAGGTAGGTGTTATTATTATTCCCATTTCATAAACAAGAGAGCTTAACCTTAGAGAATACTTGCTCAAGATCACACAGCTAGAAATTGGTGGAGCCCAGTCTAAACCTTAGTACTATCTGCATCCAAAGTCCATGCTCTTCACCCTTTTATAAACATCTACGTGACAATTGATCAAACCAGGAGGTGTATGGTACCAACCCCAGATCTAAAGGGAAGAGTAGCTTGTGTATAGCTAAGATCCACATACACCAGAAGAGCTGCCCTTAAAAAGCTCACTGACCTCTTACTTGGTGATTTGGGTTGAATGGTGGCCCTCAAAATAGAAGACCATGTCTTCATTGTCAGAACCTGCAAATGTGACCTTACGTAGAAAAAAGATCTTTGCAGATGTCATCAAGGATCTTGAGATGAAGAGATCACCCAGGGTTATCCAGGTGGGCCCCAAATCCAGTGACCAGTGTCCTTATAAGAGTCATACAGGGAAGACCTGCCAGACAGAAAGAGGAGGAGGCAATGCAGCCATGGAGGCAGAGACTAGAGTGATGCAGCTGCAAATCGAGGAACCTCCGAAGGCATGAGAGACTGGAAGAGGCAAAAACAGAATCTCCCCTGGAGCCTTTGGAGTTAGCACACTGCCCACATCTTGATTTTTGACTCTGGCCTCCAGAACTGTGAGGAAATAAATCTCTATTGTTTTACACCACCAAGTTTATGGTAATTTGTTATGGCAGCCTAAGGAAACTAATACTACGTTTATTTCTTTATTATGTAAAGGTGAGCAGTATACTTTCTAAGTTTGGTTGAATATATTGCTCTTGTGGCAGATTTCTATTGGAATCCTTTACACTTTAAAGATAATGTGTGAACTACTTCCTTAGCAGAGGTAGAGGCACCTGCAGAGACATGAATGAGCGTTTTCCTGGGAAGAAGGTTCATAGCCGTCATATTCTCAACAGGGTCTTAATAGGCTCCACAAAACTAAGAATTTCTGAGAAGAAGCCTAAGCAAATGGAAGAATGACAGGTAGCTAAGCTCTAAGAGAAACAAGTGCTAAGACTGTGAAACATACAGAGAATAAGTTTCAAGTATGTGGAAGCTGGAAGGGTCCTGTGTGTCTGGTTAGAAGGCTTCATCTCTTTGGGAAGAAGCTTTGGCTTCCCTAAGAGTGCAGACAAGAAAGCAGAAGTTGTAACGGTCTAGCAAACGTGACTGCAAAGGGCCAACTCCACACAGCTCAGAGTCTGGAGGAAAGGAAATGCTCCTTCTGGACGAAGTATAAGGAGGTTAGGAAAAAGTTCAAATTTCTCTAGTTAAAATCTGCAGGTGATTGAAGAAGGTAAATTCTGTTACAATGACAAATCAGTAAAATGCTGTCTCAAAAGACTTATATGCTTCTATATTGGGGTAGAAAAAAGAGAGGGAAAACATTGGTGTCTAAAAATAAGGAATGGTATGAACTTAAGTCTGACTCTAAAAAGGAAAAGGAAGGATATATATTTTCTGAGTCTGTCACTATGAAAATTATGAGATGAAATTTAAAGAATATGAAACAAACCTTAGGCAGAATCTTGGCTGCCAAAACCACAAGCCCCACATGACAGCCCGCTCCACTGAATGCCATGGAAACTGCCTCCCCGGCAGCACGTGGGCTTGGAACCACCTGCACGATTCCTCCATGAAAGTACTTAAGATAGTGTTGGGGTAAGCAGAGAGAGAGAGTAAGGAGAGAGGAGAGTGTTGTAAGCGCAATTCTGCTTCCCAGAGAACTGGAACTGAATCCCTGGAGCCTTCCTAGCAAAATCATGAAGTGTTTTTAAAACAAATTACCTCACAGGTGTTTACAGTTCAGTTCTGCCTGCCCCTCTGCTGAACTGAAAGGAACGGGTGAAACCCAAAGCTGGTTTTCAGCCCCATCGTTCACAATTCTAAGAAGGAAACATCTTTCACAAAACAGGAACTTGGTCCTTGAAAATTTCACATACTACAGGCTTTCCTGCCACACACCTGGGATATAACATCCAATAGCTCATTTGCAATCTATCGCAGTACATGTGCTAAGAGCTCAGGAGAAGCAAAATATACATATGTATAAATGGGCCACAATTTCTAAGGATTCTGCACTAACATGGGTTTCTTCTCTGAAGCAAATATAGTGCTTCTAAAACTTACAAGAATAAGGGAACATCAAGTAAGAAAGGCCTAATTAAGTTGGGGGTTTTGTTTTGTTTTGTTTTTTGTTTTTGAAAAGTCATGTTAGACTCTTTCCTCTTGGAACAGAATTAACAAATTAGCAGAGGAATAAAATGTACCGGTCATTTGACCATGTAAGTTACATAATGTAGAAGCACATTTTGTGACATGAGTATTCAATGTAGCACAACACTTTCCTCATCAAATTATCTCATTGTTCTTATCCCACGTTATTTTCCAAACAGGCACTTGCTTGTGAATGGCCTCCAGCATCTTGCAGGGTTTGCTACTCTCAACACCTCCCATCTGTTGCCTGACCCAGAGGCCAATGATGGCTTTTCTATGTGGGCCTAATAACAAATGAAAAGAAGGCAGGCATTTATTACATTCAACAAACACATATACAGAAATTTCTGTGTCAGGCCAAATACTACCATAGCACTTTACAAGCATTAACCCATTTAATCCTCAAAAAACCTATGAGGTAGATTCTCTTTTCACCTTCATTTTACAGATGAAGAAACTGGTCTTATATTTACTGAGAGGTGGAGCCAGGATTTAAATGATTTTGTGCAATTAACCACTATATCATGCAACCTTAAGTAGTAGTATTATAAAGGTGAATGAAGTGTTATTAACAAATAATACTAAGGGCTCGTATGTACACAATTCTTAAAAATGAAGATTTGATTTTATCTTTTAAATGAAGATTTTTTTAAATGGAAACGGTTACCCAGAATGTTCATGTGGACAGGTTTTCATCATGGGTTTCTAAAGTTGTAATTTGTGAAGTTTTATTATATGTATACAATGGTAGTGTTAGTCAATTGATATAATCAGCCTTCAAATCTGTACGCATCTTTAAATCATCAACTAGATTTGTTTCTCTGATTATAAAAGGAATAATTGTTCATATTTGAAAGATTCTGAAAAGTACATGCTGAAAAATAAAAATCACTCATAATCCCATCATCCAGAAATTGTCATTGCTGATATTTTCACATATATACTCTCTGGTCTTCTTTCTAAATGTACATCCACCCATCTGTATATTGTCTTAACATTTATTAAATGTGACGTTTCATGCATATAATGGATGCATTATTCAAAGAAAAACAATTTATACTCGTTTTCAGTACCCTCATATGTATTAAATATTCTCTAAGGATTGAAAAAGTTTAAAATCAATACCTTAAGATCACAGAAGTACCATCAGAGTGGAAACAAATAATCAATGATATATATGCTAGAGCATTCTTAAAATCAAATATTCAGTCAAATGAAGTAACAACGGTGATATTTTTCAATACAATTTTATTTCATTTTCTGCATTACTTAGAAGTATCAGTAAGATGAAAACATTATTTCTTAAAATTGTGCACAAATTAACTGATGTGACACACCCATTAATGATTATTTTCTTAATGAATTGATTCTAAAGCTTCTCTAAGATACGAAGGCATAAGACAACCAAAAAGAAATATTGATTTATAACTGTTCTAATACTGCTGAGCATTTTAAAGTAAACTATAGCCATAAAGCATGTTATAGTTACTAATAAGGTAATCCACAGAATGCCTTGCTGAGCCAGGTGTAGAAGAAATAAATTGTTTCATATTGGAGGAAAGTGAACACGATAAATCAATATACTAGTGTGAAATTTTATATGGCTACATGCTATCATCTCCAGCATCACAAATGACTTAAGGAATTCCTCAGCTGAGAGTGGACTCCTATTGGTGGCCACAATGTCACAGTCTTGAAGACAACTTCCTCTTGACTGTACCAGTAATTTTTCCATATGGATTGTCTAACGGCAGCAAGACCTGTAGAAAAACCACATGTTAACTTAAGGGACATTAAAATAGCTCTCTCCTCCTTTCTATGACTCAATATTAAAAACAAAAACAACAACTTACTAAACAGGAAAATGTATATGTCCTCCATTAAAGTTACTTCAAGCATGGTAATGCCTTATTATTCTGGCAATAGTTGAGAGATGAGTCAATTTTCTAGAAAATTTAAAAGCTTTTGAAAAATGTTAATCATTGAGATACAAATGTTTCTAAAAATGCATTCCATATCCCTGCTTTTTAAATGCAGTGTGTTGAACACAATTGACCTTTCCTTGGTGACTCACTTTGACCATGAGTCATTGTCCAATGCTGTAAGATCACCATGCCCTCAGAAGTGTCTGAGGTCTGCAGGGCTGTTCACTCAATTCTAAATTATACAATTCTAAATTCTAAATGGCTCCAGATAGCAGTGCTTTTAGAGTTCTTCCACCTTCCCACCCTGTCATTTGTCACTTCTCTGCTGGTGTCAATTTGTCCAGCTTCCTGTTTCTCATGTGTTATGTTCACTTTGTACACACCTGCTGGGTGAGAGTCCAAGAGTGGCTCCAGCCATCCTCAGAGTGCAGACACAAGGACAGCTTGTTCAGCCACTCAGGTGCCTTTATGTAGAGCCCTGACCCAAAGGAACTCAGGCCTTCCTGACTCCAAGTCCCCAGCTGGGCTCCACGAGGGAGCTGTGAGTCTGACTTCCTAGAGGGAAGAACCCTGTGGGCGCGGCCCCCCAGCACACTGGGATTAGTGCAGACCTGAGGTGTTGGGGGCCCTCAAGAGGCCTCCTCTCTCTGCCTGGGGTTCTGAGCTAAGCACTGCTCCAGCCATGACACCTGACCTTTTTTTCTATTTAGGGTCCATTTGTTTTGCCTCTGGTGGACCTGGCCAGGATTACTTTCAGGTCCCTCTCCTGCCCTTTAGAAAGCTTTAAAAAGACTTTACATTCTAATGAATGACATTCTGGTAGCCATATCCTTTCCTTCCTCTAAAGTAAATAGTGCTGCCTCTCCTTGTGGCTGGATGTACAACATGTGGGACCAAGGTTGCTCTCCTCAGCAACTCAGAACTCTAGATCACCTATTCGGGCACCTAAGCATGACCTTTGTTTCCAGATGTGACTCCCCCAGCCTCCACCTGCAGCTGATGGTAGTCAAAGCCTGCTAGAGGCCACCCACATTACTCGCAAAACAGAAAGGAGGTACCTGGCCCAAAGGATTGTGAGGCTTCTGGGCCAGCAGGTGCAGAATGTGGGACCTTCTGAAGACCCCCTTCATTAGCCCTTATCCACCAAAGGATATAAGTCTACTGGAGCAGAGCCATGCTAATAGATGGCTCCTTCCCTATGTTACTCCCCAACACATACTAAAAGAAGTTACTCAAAATAATGTTTTCTAGATAATAGAAATGTGTGGGAAGCTGCAGCAAATTGAGAAATCTTATTCTGAATGTGGTCCAAGAGGGAAGAATGGTTCTGATCTCCCAAGAACTGACCACACCAGCACACCAGTCAGGACTTCAGGCTGTCTACTCAGACACACTGAGTGGTTTAACATTCTGCCATGGCTTAAAAATAAAACAAAGCAGGAGAAATGCTTTTTCCAAGACAAAGGGTTCTTTTCAAAAAATTAATTTCTGTACCTTACCTTCTGTAATTGCAATTAGAAACATAAATACTCTTTCATGTTTTCCTGTGTGTATTTTATGCCACTGAACTGACTAGTTAATCAAAAGGTAGGAATGATGGAAGAAAGTGAAAAATAGAATCTTTTTTTCTCCTCATTGCCTCATGATGGAGAATAATGAAGCTGTGTCCTTGTATGGCACTTTTTGGAGAAGCAGATCTCAGAGTTGTTTCCTTGGGCACACTCTGTTCCTTCTCCGTCTTTCTCTCTTGGACTTCCAACCTTCTATAATCATTCATCCGCTTCGAGGGCACTCCAACCTCAGGCATTGAAAGGCCCAGAATTGAAGAGGCCTGTAATCACTGGCAACTATAAATATTCCCCAAAGCAACAGTTGCTAAGAGTTTTATTCGGTGACACTATCATCCCAGGCTTATAAAGGGGCAGAAGGGGATGGGACAGAGATGTGCTTTAAATATATTTAAAGTTTTCTTACCTCTTCCTTGTTGATCAGACCCATTTTGGACATGTCTATATTGAAGTAGTGAATGTTTGGCAGGCTGATTTCCATATCTTCTATCTGGAATCCACAGTGGTATGCATCACATTAGGAGCTGCGAGCCTCCATCTCTGTCACTCTAGCCACCCTCACCTTCCCTACCCTCGCACCCACTACTCAGGTTCTCTCTCTGACTTAGAGACACCCTCTGATGTACCTCCACTGCCTGACATTGTTCTCTCCTGCTAGTTCTGTGATTAGATGGTGGGCCTACTCTGCTCCCCTCAGTATACAACATCTGTTTCTCTGAAAAGAAAGGGCTCCTCGGGTCAGAAATGTGGGAGACCTCTTTGACATCCAACTGGCCTCCAGGTACTGGCCAGTCAACCTTCTAAATTCCTCCTCGTTCCACTCCCACCTTTCAGGCCTGTACCTAACATTTATAGGCCCTGCAGTAAGAGTATCATTGGAGACCCACATACCAAATGTATAAAGATTTTAAAGTTATATTAATCAAGCTAAAATTTTTTAAGTGAAATATGTTCTACTCTTCTAACTTGACACATATACCCTTCATAACAACCTGGACGGCCAGGTATTAATTTAAAATTCTCTGACTTCTTGGAGTACCATGCCAGGGCATGGCAGCATGGGAAGAGCCAGCCACTTGCCCCTGGCCCATCCCACCTTCTCTCTTGGACTCACAGGGGTAGACACTCCAGCTTGCATGTCAAGCGCCATGAATACCTCCTGCAAACATCTGCCCCTTTGCCTACTCTCAGGCCTAAGTGTGAACACCAATAGCACGATTCGCCCTCGGGAAGACAGATCTCGAGAAGAGATTTGCCCAGGTTCCAGAAGTAGTCTCACGGCTATTTGGACAGGAAATTCTGGGGAACACATGGGCCTCTGCAGGGTATGTTGCTGTGGCCCCACTGATTGTTCACTCAGTGCAGGGAGGCATAGCCAGAGGAAGGCCTTAAGGGGGCCTGTAAAATGCTGAGCCATGGCCAGAGTCCCTCTTGTCCAGGTCTAAGGATGGTACTCCTCCTCTCCAGCCCCACCACGGCCCAGACTCTCTTTGCAAGATTCTGAAATAGATCCCAACATGTCTCCTTGCCTATGGTCCATCAGCCTTTTCATTCATCACACTTCTGTCAGAGTGATTTTTCTAGAGTACAAATCTGGCACAAAACATGCTGCTTAAACCCCTTGGTGGCTCCCGGAAGCCTTCAGGATAAGGTACAGACTCTATAAATAAGCCTAAAAAGGCCCTCTTGACTGGCTCCTGTAGTTCCTGCCTCATTTCTAGGCACATGGAGTGACTATAATTCATTCATGTATATCCATTCACACGTGGTAGACCCTCAACAGTAAACAACTGTATCATGCTATTTCTTGTCTCCATACCTACCCTACTCCCTCACCCTTGAGAGTAAACTCAGATAACCTCTAGACTCAAATCAAACACCCTCCCCTCTAGAAAACCTGGCTGAACCCATCTCCTATACCTGAGTTAGGTGCTTTGCTCTGTACTTTCATAATACTCTTTTCTCTATTGAATTGTTAGTTTACTTGTTTTGTTTGTTCACTGAATGACGAGCTCTTTGAGGGTAGTGACTATATCTAATTTCTCTTTGTATCCTTCATGTGCTGCCAGAGACATAATCACCATTCAATAAATGAATGAATGAACGGGTGGGTGGGGAAGTAGGTAGATGGACAGATGGATGGATGGATGGATGGATGGCTGAAATCCCTCTACATCTATCCTTCATTGTCTGGTTTTCCTGAAACACACAACCTTTGTCTAATTTCCCCTCTCCCTCAAGTCATTCAAGTGTCCTGAATATGAGGCTTAAATCAGTGGCAGGCTGAAGGGACTGAAACAATTTTCAACAAAACTCAAGGACTACAACCATGGCCTGTGTTTTCAGGTTAGACAGATTTTTCCATTTTTGCTCTCTTCTCACTTGCTATAACAAGCTTTTGAACAACAACAGATGTCATTTTTCATGTGTCTTCCACTTTCTTATTTTAACTCTCAACTCTTTCTCAGAGCTGACAGAAGACACACGTTCTCCCAATCCTCAGAATGGCAACTGACAGAACATACCTCAGGAACTCGACTCAGGGAGAGCACCTGGATATCATAGAGGGTCTTCTGCACAGAGGGCGAGTACTCGCCTTTGTCATAAGGCCCAGCAAATTTCTCCAGGACAAGGTCCCGAATGGTGTCCCTAAAACACAGAGAAGGTCACTGAGGATCCTGAAAGGAATTTTAGGAATGTGTTAGGAAGCTAAGAAGCAGTGACCTATCTGGCCCCCAAAAACAATGTTATTGATGTTTTTAGAAAAGATTAGTATCTTGTAATGCCAAAAACAAAACGCCTCACTTCCCATTCCCCTACACACACACACACACACACACACACCATTCAACAAACATATTGAGCATCACTAGACTGTCTTCATAGTTTGGCACCAGGGCCCAACGGGCATTTTAGGGTAAATTTCCCATCATGTTCGAAGAACCTAAGAAGAAGACTCCCAAGTATTCTTACCATCTTGCTGCTCTGCTTGGCTGGCTCATTGAATTTTTACATTTGGGGGTTTACTCTGTGCCAGCCTCTGTTTTTTAGATTAGACAGATTTTTCTGTGCTAAGCATTTTATGTGATGATGTCATTGAATTCTCTCAATATAGCTAAAGTAGGTACTATTATTATCCCCAATTAGAGAAGAAGAACCTGAGCTTAAAAGTTACATGATCTGCTCTAAGTCCCTCTCTTTAGTAGGAGGCCCAGCCTACAGTACTATCCTGCCTCTGGCATGTTCAATTTCATGCTCTTTTCAACATAAATACATCAGGCTGCTGCCCATGGAGAGCACTTGAAGTAAAACGGAAAGAAGACTGGGGTGACGTTCTCATCATGCATTTGAAAACTTATCACATAATAAAAGAAGCAGAGAAAAACTACACCAGTGGGAGGGAATGCTGTGGGAGTGGGTGATGGGGGAAGGGTATGCATGCAGATTCTAGTTTATGGTAGAGTAGAAATTTCTACAGAGCTTTAGCAAAGGAATAAGATACCTAATCAAAAAGCAAGTTCTGAAAGTTGAGAGGTCTAATTACTCCCTGTCAGAATATAATAATAATCATACCTTTATATTGTGAGTTATCAGAATCAAAATGGAGTCACTTGTGTCAGACGCTAAATAAATAAATAAATAGAGCCAGGAAGCTGAGGGAGGGCCCTCACGCACAGATGCCTGTAAGAACTATTGCGAAGACTCTCTGAAGGGCTCTTATGTACATATGCCTGTAACAAGAATTTTGCCAAGGACTTTTCAAACAGCGGCTCGTGACGTGAGTCACAAGGACAGCTAGCCGGATGTACAAGAACAGTTGCCTGACACAGTCTCCACTAATGAGCTGGCGTTAACTCCCGTGATAGCCACTGTAACCAGTGTTCTCTTTGTCTCAAAACAAATTATGTACACATTTTCCTTTTGCTTTTAAAAGCTTCCCCTTGCCTCAGCCTCTTAGGATATACTTATGTTTCCTGCAGCCAGCCCACAAATTTGCAGATTTCCTGTGTGTTCCTAAATAAATTCATTATCTTTGAGAATTTCTCTCAGTTTGTTATTTCAGTTGACAATATTTTTAAGGCATTTAATGCTTATAAAATACTTTTGTGAACATCATATCATTTTGAGTTTAGCCTACATTGCCCAATTATCCCAGTTTGCCCGGATCCAAGAGGTTTCCTGAGACATGGGACTTTCAGTGTTAAAACCAGGAAGTCCCTGACAAACTGGAACAAGTGGTCACCCTCGTTTAGCCTTCTCTGCATCACTATGAGGTAGTAAGGCCAGATATTCTCTTCATTTGATGCAGTGTTTCTTCAAGTGTGGTCCCTGGTCCAATGGCATCTGTATCCCCTGGGAGTTTGCAAGAAATGCATGTTCTTGTGCCCCACCTCAGTCCTACAGAATCAGAATCTCTGGGGGTGGGCCCAGCAAGCTTCGTTTCCTGATTCTGTGTGATTCTGATGCACATGCATGTTTAAGAACCACCAATTTAATAAACTGAACAAACAGAAGGGATTTCTGAATAGTGGGAGGTTGAGTTGAACAGCCTCTAAATTTCTCTTTTACATCCTAAGATTCTATGAAATCTGGGCCCCTGGGACAAGGGCAGGCACGACATGCACATGTTCATACCAGGTAGCCTCGAAGTCCACATCCCTGCACTGGTGGTAGCGCCACTTGCAGTACACTTGGGTGGCAAAACATCGGTCCTTCACCTCAGGGAGGGTGGTGAACTGGTCCTTGATGAAACCTTCAAATCCAGACTGTGTTGTTTTCAAGACCTTGAGGTCTTTGATTCCAGAATGAATGACGGGGGGTCCTGTTTCAAGTAGAAAGTCAGGAGTGGCAGAGGTCATAAACAAACAATGCCTTGCTGCTGATACCTAGCACAGAGGATCCTGGTCATTAAAACATGACACATTCTGTACAAAAACTACATCACCACCCATGTTTTCTGTCATCCTACTTCCTCTGAAGTCCAAGTCAAGAGGATAGTGTGCCTTTGCTGCCATCCGGATTCCATGACTCCCTGCCCTGTCTTGCCCTAGAAAATCTGAAGGTCTAAGATTAAACTCCATTGCGTACTGAGGGTCACAGGAATGAATACATTCCTCTCAACTACATGCGGGAGTGTCTTCTTGGCCAACTCACCTTATGTATTTTGAGTTCCATCTCCTCCAACAGGTAATCATGCTGGAATGTGTTAATAAGGTCCTTAAGAGCCATTCCTCTACCTGCTACTGTGATCCCTTTACTGGGGGTAGTGCTCATGCTGATCAACTACAGTAGCTGATGATCCCAATCTCCACTAGGCTGTGATGGCATCCCAGTTCCCTTATGGTTATCAGTTCAGCAAAACCAGGCAGCTTCATAAATGGGTAGCAGCGTGGGCCTGGCTGAGCCTAAATAAGACAAGGAAGATGGAGCTGGTGACTCACAAGGGATAGATCTGCCTAAGTTGATATCTGTAAAGGCTTTTGTTTTTTCTGCTGAAGGAGAAGGGACAAAGTTGTTTCATGGGTACCTGAGGGAGAGAGGGGGGAGTTGAAAACAATGGAAGGGACGATATGGCTCTCCTTCTGTCTCTACTGCCCCTTCATAAGGTAATGGGGCAGGTGGAAGAGTGACAGGTGTCATCCAAAAAAGAACAGTATTAACATTACTATGACATTATTTGTCTGCACAGGCTGGCAAGGATTGGGGACATTCAGGGAGCACTTGACAAACCCTAATAGCAAAGTGCCATGGCATGATTATTAAAAAAACCTTTTTTCAGTCTCTTTGTTAGTTCCGACCAATATCTCTCCTTTTTGGTATGTTTAATCTAAAAGTCAAGAGCCAGAGGTGTCAGGTATCATTACACACATGGTCTTAGTTGAAGAACAAGAATATAACTGATGATCCTCAATTAAAATCCAAGGAAGTGCTTAAAAATGCAATGGTTTACATCACCTATGTGGTTTCCATTGCTACAGTTAACTCAGGAGTTGTGGAGTTTCAAAAGTAGGTAAATAAAGTCTATATTTCTGTATTTTCCATGCTTCAGTATACACCTATCAGACAAAACATTTAATCAGATATGTCCTGATTAAATAAGATGTTCTGTGCAGAATGTCCCAGGATAATGCAGTGAAACAGGAAATCATCCTTGTTTAACTTTCTGAAGTACTTACTGGAAGTTACATCTGAAGAAGGAACAAGAGAAAGATACCAGCAATGCCTTAACGCCTTCAACTGGCTGAGTTTATCGGATTCTAAATGTATAAAGTCATGATCTCACAAAATCAACATTGTTACATGCAGTGAGTGTGAGCCTCAAACCCAGTAGAACTACAGAAACAATCAATAAGTATCTGTTGAATGAATGAATGAGTTTAGCAAGATTGATTCATGTCAAGGATTAAGTATTGCACAAGTTAGTATCTTTCTTTACTAGACAGTTCAGCCCCATCAAACTTTACCATTTCTCTTCCTGGTCCCCTCCAACTCACACACAGTGTGGCAGGGCGTGAAAGGAAGGGTATTAACCTTGGCTAAGAAACTCCTCTCTGTAGACGTACCTTTGGTTGCTGCAGTTTTCAGTCTTTATCTTACTTAGTTCTCAAAACTCTATAAAGCAAGTATTTTAATGTGACTTTTAATCATTCGCCCATAGTCACATGGCTAGAAACTGTCAGAGGTGGAGTTTAAACTCAGCACCACATTATGAGATCCCATGCTTTTCTTCCGATTTTTGGATCACTTCCCATCTATGCAATGGTTCCTCCTTCCTTTGACCCTTTCCCTATTTGTGTTCTATAAGTGGACTTTCCAGGAGACAAGGTTGCCACCTCCTATCCACAGTGTGCTTTAAGGACCTCAGATAGAGCACCCTGCCTGAAAAATACTATCTCCATTGGCCAGAAATTGAGATTGAATAATCACTTTTTAGAGTTGGCTCCTGGGTATCTAAAAACCTTTGTATTCCTTAAACATTTCCTATTGAAATGCAAATAAACATCCCTTAAGGGAGTGACTCATTAAGCCTTTGTAAGGCACTATGATAATCTACTTCCCATGGTAAGCCTTTCTAGAAAACAAAATCCTATAGAAATGAAACATGGGTTTGCAGTCAGGAGTGGGGTTAAAATGAGTAGTAGAAACTCTTGCAGGAGAATAAAAAGAAGGCAAAGACAAACTTTATCTACATTGTTTTCTTCCTATTCATCCGGCCTTGACTGCTGGCATCTGTGTGAGAGTCAAACTTTGGCTCGTCCAATGGGGTTAACCGTAAAAGGATTCCTGGATGCAATGTTGCATAGCGGTTGAATCGACAGCTTTGAGACTCAGATTCCTAGAACTCAAATCCCAGTGCTCTCCCTGCATCCTCAACCCCCACTTTTATGAGCTCCGTGCTCCTGAGGGAATTTTTTTACCCTCTCTCTACCTTGATTTTGTCATCTGCAAAATGGAGACGATAATCATACCTATTTCCTACAGTTGCCACATGGCTAAGAGAATGCACTAAAGGACTCAGTAGAATGGCTGACCTACATAAATGCTCTACAAATGTGATGATGGTGATTTTGCCATAATTGACTTTTTCACAATGACTTTGACAACTTATAAATATTTCCCACGTTTCACAAAGTCTTACTGGGTTCTGAAAACTACTTCTAATGTGCCATCCTATCCATCTCCAGCCCTAGGACAAGATTTATTGACCTTAAGGGAGTGTCAGTCCTACTAGGCCACTTTGAAATGATCTGCTTTCTCACTGGAATCTAAAACTG
Source organism: Colobus angolensis palliatus (assembly GCF_000951035.1). NCBI lineage: Eukaryota > Metazoa > Chordata > Mammalia > Primates > Cercopithecidae > Colobus > Colobus angolensis. Next base: position 7,190,708 of record NW_012117488.1, on the reverse strand, counting down.
GAGAAAGCAGTTGTATTTTTAAAATGTGTTTTGGCATCAGTTTCACACAAAATAAAATGTCTCATGTTCCCCAAGACAATTAACTATTGCCACGGTTTTGGCAGAACACAAACCAGCTACTCTGATGCTCTCATCATTCTATTAAAAACAACAACAACAACAAAAATGATTCTCTCTGAATGTTAAAAGAATTTTTTCCTGGCACACATCAGACATGCTGGATGAAATCAGAGAGCTTATTTTATCTTCTCTGTTGGCAGTGCCCCAGCTTTCTGAACATTGGTAAGAACCTGAGGCTTTCAAAATCATGGGCCCATCAACTAAAAATATGATGCCTCACACCCTCTAAAAAAGATTCCCATTTAGACTAACAAGAAGTAATTCAAAAACTATCCTTTTCTAGGTTACGCCCCATGAAATCACTTAATCAGCTTTTTTGTTTTGTTTTGTTTTTCTGCCATGGTTATGGAGTAATGCAAAAGAAAGATTTTTCACATTTCACTTTGCTAGAACATAATCTTTTCTAGCTTTTAGTGTCCTCCTACACACTTAGCAGATTGTGGCTTATCTCTCAGAGAATCATACATCCTACCCTTTAGCTATCTAAGGGAAAGAAACTCACTGCGAATTAATAGAAAATAAGCCCAATTCCTTACCTACGCATCAGGTGTCACAAAGCACAAGGCTTTATTGAGCCAAGAAAAAGATCTTGTCATAAGAGGATAATTGCTTCCACATTTAACACCTCCAAAAAGGACACAAATAGCTGAAAGGTAGATATTTTAAAACCATATTAAATCATTCTAGTAGAAAATCTCAAACTTGTAAAGTGCTAGAAAAAGTAAAGATCAATTAAATATTTGCCTTGGAGAGTCCATTTAGCTCATGCAGGGAGAGTGAAAGCTCCCTCTGTGCAATTCTGGATGGAAAGAGATGACATCATCCAGATGGTAGGAAATTAACTGGGCTTTTGTACAACCAGGTGATGATCAAGAAGATTTTTAAAGACCACAAATCTGCCAAGAACTTTTCTTACAGAGGAACTGAAGAGCACTTTAGTCTTGATATCAAAAGGACATAAACAGACTTCTTGGCAGTAGCCATCTCTGTCCTGGATCTCCCACTTCTCCCATCTCACTTCTTCCATCTGCCCATCTTGTCACCTCTTAAATATGTTCTCCTCCAGGACGGATTTCATCAGCTGCCTTCCTTACAACCATCCCCCTACCCTCACTACCCTTCATGTCAATAGATATATAGGAAGTATTTTTCACTACCAGAAGACACAATCTAGTATTTGAGGTCTCTTTTCCATCTTCCATTCCTCTATTTAGCCATGCTTTAGCTGAATTTCATAATTAGCATCAAATGGGAGAAATTCGGTGCTGAAGAAATTGTGAGTTATAATTCAAATAGTGCAGAGGTTTGGGGGTCAATTTAGTTCAAATTAGTGACTCGATCATACCAATGACTTAAAGGTCCGTTAAGCTTCTAGTTTCTCACTGATACATGACAGAAAGAGTTCCGAAGATTCGATGCCATATGATACCTAAACCAACAGCCTGCATCATACACCTAGGTCCTAGTTCTCCTCTCAGGGCTTGAGAAGTCACAAACGTAACACCAGCCCTCAATCCTCTGGGCAAACAAATTTATTTCTGTCTTCCAGATTCTCCTGTGGAATCAGCAGGCTTTGAAACAACTAAAATACATCCTAGTGATGGAGCTGTAAAACATCCACTAGGAAGAAACAGTGTAATGGGAGTTTTAGAGCAATTCCCAGGGCTTAAAGTGGTGCTTGAGGTTCAGTAGGATTTCTAGAAATGTTTGTTCATTTGCTATGTAAGAATGAATATAGTCCATCGGGAGACACCCAGTCACACCTCCTCCTGGGAGGAGTCCTTTTGGGAGTGGCATGACTGAACATGTGATTAAGCACATGTGTTTGAGGGGGCAGAAGTCTTACCATTCTAGCCAGTCCCCCACCAAAGGCACTACTCAGGTGTTTGTAACAACACCCTTCACCGTGTGAATTTGTGAGTGGTGTGTGTATAATATAATTACTATTTTCTTTAGTTAAGCCTCTACAAGGGCATTTCTTAGGATAATGATTGTAACATTCTCCCACATTACGGTTCCTACAGTTTCAGCTCTTGGATAATAAGCAAATAAAGAATTAAACTTTGCTACCAAAAGAGCATACATCCCTACTCTCCGAAGAAGGAGAGAGTAGAAATGTCATCTTCATACACACAACACTGAAAGATCCACACACCCCACACATGTGTACACACATACCTGTATACACTTAAGGCAACAGATGTCTCTTCCGTTACCCCAATCCCTGCCAGCCCTGCATGAAATCAGAGGGGGAGTTGGGGGCCGGACTCTAGGTGAGTCAAGCTGGAGCTTCTGGGAACACTGCCACAATGATCTCAATACCCTGAAGCTTTGTATCTTTCTGCAGAAAGAAAAAGTTTTAACCTGATTATGGTGGTTAGTTTTTCCACTCAGCTGCAGCCAGGTGATTAGAATTCAAGCTGATAGCAACTCTTGGTCATTCCTGGAAAGAACAGGATATAAAGAGAAGTCCGTTGTCCTTTTGTGATCAGCAGAGCCCTATACTTGGCCACTTGACTTCCACCTCCATGGCTCCACTAGAAGTATTCTGGGAAGTCACCAATGACGCCTATTTATTGACAACATAGTTTCTCATCATTCCTCTCAGAACCCCAACTTCTTAAATCTCCTGTGGCAGAGGCGAAATCTACTTGCTCTTCCTCCTGGCACTCAGCTAGACGACATTTTGCAGTGTCCCTTGCAGTGAGGTGTGACTATGTGACTGAGCTCTCTCCAGTAGAAATGATCCATGCTGTTTCCAGGCCAGGAGCTTATGCTTCAGGGACCGTGCCCCTCCTTTGGCTCCTCCAAGCTCTTTCTTTGGCTGTCTGGTATGGGGGTCTATTCTCAAGATGACACCAAAAAGTAAGGATTAAAAATATAAAGCTGCCACTAACCCGGGTTCCTGAAGAACTTCATGGAGCACAGCATCCACCTGACCCCCTTAACCCTACACACAGACACTGAACTGGACTTCTACAAAAAGAAGTAAACTTCTAGTGCTCAGCCACTGCATATGGGCCTATTTGCTATGCATCTTGGTTCCTCAGTAACTCAGAAATCCTTAATTTCTTGAAATGTCTTTTTCTTCTGCTTCCATGACACTATCATCCCTCATCTTCCTTCTATCTCTGTAAACATTCTTCTGTCTCAGTTTTTAAACTGCCCAACTCTTACAGTGGGGAATTTTTCCCAGGCCATCTCCTCTTTCAAACTCTTCTCACTTTGTATGTTTTTCTGGAACGGTCTCCTTCTTCCCTATGGCTTTACCTACCCCCAATCTGCTGTGGCTTCACCTGCCACCAGTCTGCTGATGTGTGCCAAATCTATCTCCTTCACATGGTCCCACATTCACCAGCTTCCCACCTGAAAACTTCCCCTGTGTGTAATCTCTTTAGTCAGTTGTCCAGTCCTCCCACATTAGGGCCAATTTTAACTCCTCTTTCTCTCCAATCTTTCATCCCTATTCAACCACTAAGACCAATTGATTACACTTCAAAAATGTCTCACATAATGTTTCCTACAACCTCTCAGTCCCTCCAGCTCTATTTCTACTGCTTTAGTTTAGACCCAATCACTCCATCTTTGCAAGAAGTCTCCAAATGTCTCACTACTGCCTGTTTCTCTAGCCTGTCACCATACCTTGTTCAGAATTTCTGAACAAAAACATGCACATACTAATCTGACCACTAGAGACCTTCTCTGGTTCTCTGTTGTCACTCTGAACAATAACTATAGCTATTATTTAAGGAGATCTTCCAGTGTGCCAAGTACTATGCTAAATGCTTTAATAAAATAAATTTAGCATTTATCTCCTTTGTTTCCCTGGACAGTTGTTGAAGTGGGCACTGGTATCCTTGTTTTACAAATTAAAACCCACCCACCAATGTAGTATAAGTAACCTTGCTCTCAATCACAAAGTTATTAAGTAGTGGAGCTCAAATTCAAATATGATTCATTCTGACCTCAAGGCCTCTTGTTTCACCACTGTGCAAAACTGCCTCCATCTTATACTAAACTTGTGTATAGCACATGAGGCCCTTCAGATTCCAGCCCAAACCACCAACTTATTTATCTTCATCTCCCTTCTTACGTTCTAGAAATCAGACCCACTGAACTTGTTACTGTCCCTTAAATGCTTTGCCCTTTCCACAGTTAAATAAATTACTTCCCCTGCATAGTCTTCAGCATGAGGCAAGTGCCAAAATATTTTACTTCCCCTCTTCCACTCCTCATGGATTATACTCATATGTATCCTGTTTCTTCTGCCTGTAATTCCCTTTCCTCCTTCAATGCGCAGCATATTCTGAATCAGTTTTCAAAAGTCAGTTGGAATATTTTTTCCTCCCCTGTCAAGCCTTCCAGACAGACTGCTCTGGAAAGAGTTTCTTCCACATCTCAGTTCCCATAGCATGCTTTTAATCCCTTCATCATAGTCTTTAGCCTCTCATATTGCAATCAATCTGTCTGACTAGGGTCAGGGAACATCTTATTCCTCTCTTTCTCTACAGCCCTTTGCATACATGATAGGTCCTCGAAGTCTAATTGCTGAATGAATAGTATATGAATGAACGACATAAGCACTTTGCATAAATGCACTCATTGTTAATTAGCTCTCTTGAGGCCTAATCCTAGCTGCTGTTATGATTTTTACATAATTGAAAAATGTAACAAATGTTAAAAAGCATATCCCAAAAGTCACCGAAAAGCAGTTCCGAGCGACGCTGATCTGTACAGTAGCCACTAAGCCACATGTGGCTATTAAGTACTTGAATTATGGCTAGCATAGCTTGAGATAAGCTGCAAATATAAAATACAGAATTTTAAAGATAATTTTGTAAAAAGAGTGTAAAGTATTTCATTAGTAATTTTTGTACTTATTGCATACTGAAATATTTTTGATGTTATTTAAATAAAATATATTATTAAAATTAATTTCCCTAATTTCTTTTTGCTTTTCTAATGTGGTTATGAAAACAAATTTAAAATTACATATATGGCTTACATTATATTTTAGTTGGGCAGAGCTGATTTCGAGTTTCTAATTTTACGAGGGTAGTTAATGAGGCTTGGGTAGGATAACACTGAGTCAGGAAACTTCTTTCTCTCTCCTCCAAAGCTGTATATCTAAGACAAGAAGGAAGGAAGAAGAAAAGAAGGAAGAAGGGAGGGAGGAAGAGAAGGGAGAGGGAAAGAAGGAAGGAACCAGAGAGGCAGAAAGGAAGGAAGGAAGGGCTAAGGAGAGGAGGGAAGGAAAGAAAGAATTTAGTTCCAATTTAACTTAACAAATAGCTCAGAAAGCTAATATAGCATATGACTACACACCTGGGTGATAAAGATCATCTTTTCCACCAAATACAACAACTATTTAGTCCCTTTTATATAACATTAATTTTATAACTGTTTTTATAACATTAATTTTATAAATAATCAAACATTGAGAAGGCCCTAGTTATGTATAGACTTTAATTCAGATAGTGGAAAATATTTAAAAATAGCTAATACACTAGAACTTCCTAAGGAGGGCATTATCCAAAAGAACTCAGAATGAGAAGGGACCTTATATTTTATTAACCTTATAATAAATCTGATATTCATTAGATGCCACTCCAAATTTCTACTAAGGAGGAAGGGAAGGGAAGGGAAGAGAACAGCAAAGAAAATAAAAGGGAAGAGTAAAGGAAGGGAGGGAAGGAAAATAGAAAAATTTCAGAGTCAACCCTTTCATTTTATAACAATCATTAAAGTTTATTTTTTTATTGAGATAAAGACATTATTACCAGCTTTGGCTCCATGGTTCTTAGAGGTCCTCTAGTCTAACTCTTAGCCAATTTTTGAACTCTGCTCTGACAAGCTCAACAAATCTGTGGAATACAAGCTGTGGAAATTTTAATATTTGCTAAGCTCAGTTATCAGTACTGATAACACCTATGTTATAATTGTGTTTCATAATTAATTTTGAAATTTCCTGGCAAATAGAATTATATCATTGCCATCGCCAACTTAAATGAGATGCATTTTATAGGAATTACAAAATTAGTGGTTTTATTACACAAATAAAATTTCAGGAAAACTTGACTATTCCTTAGTAAATATTTCCTATGAAGGTTACTATAATTGTGACATGATACGGCACAAAAAATATTGGTCAGAAAATTCAGAGATGTGGGTTCTTTGCAGCCTGGGCCTTTTTAAATTTCGCCTTACCTCAAAATCTGGTAATAAAAATGATCTACCTGACTCATTTCCCAGGGTTGTGCAAAATGAATTATTTCATTTTTATATTTTAACACAAAAAGTAGATAATTCTTTAATGTAATTCAGAGTCACAATATTCATTTCTATCTCAGATTTAAAAGTCTTAAAAATTCTCTACAGTTTTCCTCCATGTTAATAAACAGCATTGTTTAGAAGAAAGGAAGAAAAAAGAAAACAAAACCACCCTGAAGTTGCTACTATAGAATCAAAGCATGAAAAATAGTTTCTTACCACTTCTCAGTTGTTCGACTTCACAGAAGTGTGTTCCAGTGGGAGTGTGAATAAATGCATGGACATGCTTAACTCCATTCTGAAAATTAGGGAAACAAATTATTTCCAGGAAAATTTCAGTACATGCCATAAAGCCAATTTCTTTAATTAAACTGAGAGCACAAATAAGTGAGTTAACCTTTTCAAGACGCTTCCAAGGGATTTCTTCCACGTAGACTTGAGCTCGGATTACATGGTTAAAAGAAGAAAGAAAATACTCACAAATATTCACACCGAAGGCTTCTATGCTTTTGATCTGTAAAAAGAAACAAGATGCTTCAAACCAGAAGTAATTGTACCATTTAAAAATAATTTATAAATACTGCTGAATGAAATTATGGGAGGTCATTGCTTTGGACTAAGTTCCTGCATTAGGCCCCAACAGACCAGACCAAAATGGAGTCACTTATGCTAAATGCCACATAATCAAATTGAAGCTTTAAGGAAGCAGATAGATACCAAAACAGACCAGTTTTTCCTGAAAACAGGAGATTCCAGTCTATCTGAGTCAGCATAATAAGGAAGTCCCCTCTGCTTTAACTCTTACCAAAAAAATAATCTGAAACCTGATGTTAACCAATCAGTTTTTTTTTTCCGTTGTTCTGTTTCTTGTTCCCATCTTACAAAACCCAATGTTCTGTTCTCACTCAGTGAAAGCTCTTACTCTTCTTTGTAGAACAGAAGCTATCCCTAATGGTAAATAGAAACCAATTCAGTCTATAACTAAACTCATTGTAATTTTATCTTTTGATATTGCTTATGATGTTCTCTTTCCTGATGAATTGCATTTTAGAACTAGACAAGTACAGAATAGAGTCTATCTCAAGAGAAAAAGGTGTTTATCTCAGTTTTTTACTAGAGCTCCCAAATGAAGTTAATAATCACCATCATCAGATGAGACTCTTTTGTTTTTAAAAGAAACCCATTTTGCAGGAGAGGATGTGTCAGCGGATGAGCAAAAAATAACTTAACATTCAGATTCTTCTCACAGTGAGTTCAGTCATCACTTGTACCAATCACAGCACACTATAACACTCTGAACTCTATGAGGCTTCCCAGTTTCCCAGGGAATGCTAATGAAGGGCCACTTCACCTTCCTTACCTTGCATACAGGCCTTCTATTGATCCCAGCTCTCCACCCCCGTCATGCAGCTTCCATATTAATCCCTAGTAATATTTTATGGTCTTAGCACAGTCTGCAAATTATTAATGGCTTTGCCTATAATTAAAGTGAAGTATTTGTACAGGCTTCCCCAGTATAATTCTGTTTTATACTTGTAGGCCCAGAATAATTATGAATAGCATCCTATTTTGAGCTCAAAAGTGTCCTGGTTTGGATAAGAAGTTACACGATCACTCTATCCATAATGAATGACTTTAAGTAGTTTTTAACATTCAGGTCCATTTTTCACTTTTCTGCAAACTCCTACACAATACAGGAAATACAAGAATCTGTTGTACCTGGCCCTTGTCCATATCACAGTACAGGTCTACTTTCAAACGATTTTTTTAAAGAATGCAATTCTTTTTTCCACAGCCCCATCTATGTTTGCTGTGTCATTCTGATTAGCAAGAGAAAGGTTCAGGGTAGAAATAGGAGTTGTAGAAATTACATTGTAATGTTTGTTCATTTAATGAATTATGGGTATGGATTTCATGAAAAAACATGAGAAAAGAAGCTTTCCAGTCTACATTTCTTGTCTTTTTAGACTTCGTGGCAAGTAAAAAAAAAATCACTTTGAATTGCCCAGAAATCTGGGTGACCCAGCACAGCTTCACTCACACTTAAAGAAACAAGAGGTGGGGGTCGGGCGCAGTGGCTCACACCTGTAATCCCAGCACTTTGGGAGGTTGAGCCAGGCGTATCACGAGGTCAGGAGATCGAGACCATCCTGGCCAATACGGTGAAACCCCGTCTCTACTAAAAATACACAAAAAAATTAGCTGGGCATGGGGGCATGTGCCTGTCGTCAGCTACTTGGGAGGCTGAGGTTGGAGAATTGTTTGAACCCGGGAGGTGGAGGTTGCAATGAACCAAGATCATGCCACTGCACTCCAGCCTAGTGACAGAGTGAGACTCCGTCCCAAAAAAAAGAAGAAACCAGAGCTGGAAATGCTAAAATATCAGTTCTATCAGATCTAAGTCTCGCTTGAAAAGTCCTAATAACCACTGTATGTATATGAATAGTAAGTGGTAATAGAGTTGGGAAAGTTAGAAGGGTATTACAATTTGGAAAACAGATTTCAACAATAAAAATAAATGTATCTCATACTCAAGATATTCTTCTGTATTAATAACAAGAAGTGAAATGATATTTTCTTCTATAAATGCACACCACTCTAAAAAAAATTAAAAATACATGGTAAGACTCAAAGAAATGCATGACAAAAATGTGTAAAATTCTATTCTGAAATTCTTTCAGGACCTTGATTTTCCTTTGATTCTAATTAGAGATAACATGTATTTTGTCCAGTAAGATTTTCTGCCTAAAAGATTGCAGTGAGATGAGAGCCAAGGAAACAAAGATGTGAGGTTGGTTGGTCTGTTTGTTTTTCAGCGAAGTTTTCTCCAATCCTGAGATATTTAGGCTAGAAAAGAACAGTTTTTTAAAAATGGCTTAAAAGTAAAAATAGGTTAAAATGCAAAGGGGACTTGAAATAAGCAAGTAGCACCTCATGCTGTTTTATAGCAAATTCTGCATCAAGATAGGCAGCATCTAAGAAGAATGACACATACTCCCTTAAACTTTGCCAAGACATGAACTGTGTTCTTGATGGTGTCTGTAGGGATGATATCTGAATTATCTCCATGCAGGTAATCTTTTTTGGAACTCAGAGTAAGTTGCACTGAAGTTGCCACCTCTTTAATGCTGTGATATTTTCCATCTCGCTGAATATGGAGAACTTTTACCATATCCTTCCCATAGCCAGTTCGGACAAACTCCAACTCATCATTCTGCAATGAAAACACAGGCATCTTATTGAAGAAGGCTAAATGAAAGCCAAAAGTTAGGTGAAACTTATTTAAGCCTTCATTTTATCATACAATTGCAAAAGATGAGATTCAGAGTATATATGGAAGCAATATCACATTCTACTTTTGAAGAAGAATGGGAACTTGTATAGAAAAAAGAGAATCCCAAGCAGCAAATGAAAACATATCAGATTGTTCTGAAGACTGACAGGTAGAGGGCTTTTTTGATAATAAATACATTAATAGGACCTCCTGGGTCAAAACTATGCGTTTTATTTAATCCCTACTAACCTAATCCTTGTAATAGCACCGTAAAATCCTTATAATCCCAGTGTAAAATGGGAACTAATATTCCCATTTTATGGCAGGAGAGGGTGAGTTTCAAAGATATTAAGTGATTTGCCCTAATTCATACGGCTAGTAAAGGACAGAGCCAGGATTTGCACTCAAGTCTATTGACTCTAAGTTGTAGAATGGCCACTATGCGAACTGCTTTTCTTCTATAAAATGTCTTGACTGTGTTAGCTGGAAATAATTGCATGCCCTTTTTATACAGAGCGATATTCTGGAGAAAATGCCCTGTGATCAATAGCAACAATTTGAAAATTGCCTTTTCTACTTGCTGCCAGGAAGAAGAGTAATTAGCGACAGGGTCCAGATTACCTTCAGGAGTGCAGAGCCAAGGCTGTCTGGCTGCAGGGAGAGCTATGCTTTTAGTGAAGAGACACTTAATAAAAGCCTGGTGATTGATGTATTACTACCCTTGTCTGAAGCTGGAGCCTTGGCTAGTGCACACATTCATCTCCACTGGTAGAATCCATAAGATTTGTCCCTGGGCTTTACCGGTGTTTGAGGAAAGAGGCAGGAGGGAGTAGAAGAACAGGAAAATCTTATTGTATTTAGTACAGAAACTGAACATTAAAATAATGAAAGAAGGTGACAAAAATAAAAGTAAATAGAAAAACAGCATGCAGTAAGAGTCTGGGTAGAGAGACAAAGAAGGAGCCTCATCTGCAAATCACACTTAGGATGTTCAGGTGTACCAAGGGCTGCCTGAATATCTATTTGAATAAAAACATCACCAGACTCTCTGAGGGGAATTTAAGAATACTAGCCAAAGTCAGAAAGTACTGCTGTTGTTAAAGTGGGGGGTGGGAGGCTGCCTCCAATCTTGGAGCTAGAGCTGGGCAGGGCAGGCTATTGTTGGTCATTGAACATGCCCTCGGGGGTTGAGATGTCTGAATTCAGTTCTTTCTTGTGAGAGGTTAAAGAAAACTCTTGCAGAGGCCTCTGAAAAGCCTCTGGCCCAACATTTGGGGACTCATGCTGAAGAAAAGGGTCAATTAGAAAACCAAAGGAGCAGACTCAAGGGATCTCAGCAAGAACTACAAGCCTGATGGGGAAAGAGAAACTGTTGTGTGGTAGTGGCTTTGGGATTAAATGAAGTTCAAATTCAACCCTGCCACTTAAAGCTTTGTGGCTTGCAACAAGTAATTTAATGTTTCTGAGCCTCAGTTTCCCAATTTGCGCAAATGGAAAGAAGCACCTCTACCTTGTAGGGCTGCTGGTGAATGTCAAAGGCCTGGCTTAGTTCCCAGTAGCTAGCGATACACTGAGGTTAATCCCAGCAATAGAGGCCGGGTCTGGCTGTGGAAGCAGCAGCAGCAGAAGTAGCAGAGGGGCCCTTGAAAAAGGGTGCCAATTTTCAGAGTGGAGATCACTGCGGGCAGTAACAGATGGAAGACTCTGGTGTATCTTGAGCCACAAGGGATTCTACCTGAAGGAGGAAGGCATTTGGCTGGGTCGGGGCCCTTAAGTGGTAAGGACTGGAGTCTGGAATGAAAGGTCTCCGAGATTATCCATCATCCCCAACACGTACCAGGACTCAACAAATATTGCTCCTTAGCCTCATCCCTGCCCCTATATATTCAAGCAACAGCAGTTTAGTCTATGAAGGCAAGTGGTACCTACGTGGTACATAGAGAGATTAAATGATAGCCGCCCTTCATATCCCCATTCCCGTTCAGCTCACCAGCATAATATCTGGCCACATGTCATTGCAAACTCTGCTTTAGCTATGCTGATCTAATCACGGCTGCCCAGGTGTTACATGCTTTTTCTGTCCGTTGGTCCTTGGATTTGCTATTCCTTCTTTCTTGAACACTTTCTCCTCCTTACTACCCAACTACCAACCTCTTTGCCTGCCTAGCTTCTTCTAGACAGCCTTCAGGTCTCAGATGCCACTTCTCCCAGGGTTCACCCCAGCCCTTCAAGTCTGGAGTAATTGCCCCTTTTAGGTGCTCTCAAAATACTTGTTATTGCCTTATCAGAATATTTATCAAATTGTATTGCAACTGCCTCTTTATGTGTCTGATTCATTCAAAAACAGTAAACTATGAAAGCAGGAACAAGTTTGATCTTGGTCACCATGGCAACCTCAGCACTCAGCACAATGCCTGGAACATAAGTAGGTGCTTAATAAATGTATCATGAATGAATGGATGGTGCCCCCACCGCCTCCACTGCTTGTGTGATGACACAGCATAGTTAAGAAAACACACAAAGGATCTCAATACAGGAAGAGCCACTTCAGCTCAGACCCCAATTAGGAAGTCCTTTTCCTGGGAAAGTGGGGCAAGGAATTTATGCCCTCTGATCACCACAGCCTGGAGATCACAGGCACAGCTGGCCAAAGAACAAAAAGCCCAGGAAGGGCAGAATTGAGTATAGAGAGAGTCGGTGAGGCAGCACAAAATGTTCACATTGCTAATAAGACAGCCTTCCAGTGCAGCACAGCCATCCCAGACCAGAGATCATGCAAGTCATGTGCAGGACAGGTCAGCACTCCTTAGCAAGACCCTGATTGGGCTAAGCAGAGTTGGCCCTTGAGCAAAGTTTGAGTAATCAAGTTTACTGGCAATGAGTCCGTATGGAGGGAACTAATCACCTGAGCCTGGAGTAGGTGGAAAAAGTCTGGTGTGGGACAACCAAAAGCATCCCTGCACTCAAAGAGCAGATAATGGCCTGGACCATAACCGAGGCTGTTCTCCCCTAGTTCTCTAATCAGATAAAGCAGAAGTAGGTGTCAGAGCCCCATTGTGTAGAACGTAGGGAATGGTGCAGAGATCTCATACAGTAAAAATACAAAGGGTGCTCTCTTCTGGAGAGTGGGCAGGTGGCTGAAAGGACAGGCTTTGGGCTCTGCAGTCAGGCAGCCCAGGCGGAATCCTTGTTCTGCCACATATTAGCTCTGAATGGAGGCAAATTTCTCCATCTATAAAATTGGAATAATAGTAGTGTCCATCTCTAAGGATTGATGTGAGGATAACATGAGAAAAAAATATAAAGGACTTAGAAAAGTGTTTTACCAATAATCAGCACTCAATTAATAAGCACTTATTAGCTATAATTATCACTGATAAACAATAATCACTCATCAAATTTTGCATTAAAGGATTTTTCTAGTTATTGACAGAAATAAATACCTAGAGTGCACACCAATGGAGAGCTGGAGTGGTCAATCAAAGGGCTGCTACTATGATAAGGCATACTTCTGCCTGCCTCCCCTCAGGTACATTTTCTTTCTTTCTCTTTCTTTCTTTCTTTCTTTCTCTCTCTTTCTTTCCTTCCTTCTTTCCTTCCTTCCTTCCTTCCTTTCTTCCTTCTTTCTCTTTCTTTCTTTCTTTCTTTTTTTTCTTTTCAGGGTCTTGCTCTGTCACCCAAGCTGGAGTGCAGTAGCATAATCACAGCTCACTGCAGCCTCAACCTCCTGGACTTGAGTGATCCTCTCACATTAGCCTCCCAATTAGCTGGAACTACAGGTGTACACCACCACATCTGGCCAACTTTTGTAGTTTTTTTTAGAGATGGGATCTCACTATGTCGCTTAGGCTGGTCTCAAACTCCTGGGCTCAAGTGATACTCCCACCTTGGCCTCCCAAAGTGCTGGAGTTATAGGCGTGAGCCACCATGCCCAGCCAGGAATAAATCTTTAGCTGGCTCTACACAAGAAAAATCCCCTTTTCCACACATGTCTTAAAATGTAAAGGGATTATTTGTCTGCAAGTAATGTTGGAGAGAGCACTCAGGGATTTTAAATGACTCATATATTTTCACTTCTGCAATAAGATAGTAAGTGTTCTATTATTTTCAGGCCATAATGAAAGTGATATAGATGTCACTACAGGTCTAGGGGTTCTTCCCTTAGAGTCTTTTAGCCTCTAGAAGCTTAGTGGATGGATTTGGGTTGGAACTGTGTACTCCATGAGGTTGTAACTAAGTTTATTTGTTTAGGGGAGGGAAGAGGTGAATCTTTCTGGGGAGAGCATTTGTAGAATTTCATTAGATTCCAAAAGGCCTCATGACTTATAAAATTTAAGAACCATTACTCTGTGTGATTGGTATCCAAATTATTAGGATCACTTTGATCAAACTGACTTTGCAACGGTCTGACAACTAGTCATGACGCGGCAGGAGGGAGAAGACTTGGTCATTTTCAGTGTACAACTGCCTCGATGCAATGGAACAGTACTGTAAAGGTGAAGGCTCTAATGTCTGATTGCCTGAGTTTAATTTCTGCCTCCACCACCTGCTAGCTGTATGGCCCTGGGCGAGTTGCTTAATTTTTTTTTGTTCCCTCCCCTTTGGATCTGTAAAATAGGGTAATGACAGCAGCTATTTCCTATAATTGTCATGAGGTTGAAAGTGACTAGCACATAGTGTCAGTGAATGTTAGCTATTATTATTATCTGACCTGCCAATTTGACCAAAAAAAAATATTTCAAATCAGTTCCATCAGTAAGTGATAGGGAGACATCCTTGTTTATCTTTCTTTTTTTTTTTTCAGTTTTAGAAACAGGATCCCACTATGTTGCCCAGGCTGGAGCATAGTGGTTCTTCATAGGCATGACCCCACCACTGATCAGTCCAGGAGTTTCATCTCTTTTTGATAAAGGAGACTGAGGATCCCACACAGGTGCACACTGCTTTGTGCTATAGATGTACAACTAATAAAACAAATCCTTGTCAATACTAATTTTATTTTAAATGAATCCTAGCTGCCTAAACACATTGAGGGCAAATCTTTATATAGAGCTAATATTCTTCTCCACCCATGTGCCATACTTTTTAGCTCTGTGCGTATTTATGCATGCTTCCTTTTAATAATAACACTCACGTATTTGTACTTACATGTACCAGGTAACAAATGAATTTCTCCATTTTCTAGTTAAGCATTGAGGCAGAAAGAAGTACATTTCTCTGGCCACACTACCAAGATTTGACTTCAAGTCTCTGTGATTTTAACCACCAACCAACACTCTTACCCTCAGCCTAGAATGCCCTGTCTCCACAGGGTCTAATGATTCATCCCACATTGGACCTCCTCCATAAAGCTTTCCCAATGTCCCCAAGAGGAAATAACACCTCTGACCTTTGAACTACCAGTGCACTTTAGGCGAAGAGTTACTGGCAGCTGAGGTCACTCTCTTTGTTATTGTCATGTGTGTACACGTCTTAGTATTCCCAATATCAATGTCTTCAAGGCAAGATCGAGTCATCTTTATATTTGCCCATAGCAATTGACAGTGCTTTGAAAATTGTCATAGATTATTTGTCCAAGAAACAAGCTTCCTCATTTTTCAAATTAGTTCAGAAAATTTAGGTCCTTTATATTTTGGCAGGCAAAATATGTGTTTTCAGTTCTAAGTCACTCATCATTGGAGTTTCAGGTTCATATTTTCAAGTTACAGGATGAGGTGGAGGGGTATAGGGAGATTCAGCCTATATCAGTACATATTTTCCTACAAGCACTCTTACAGGGAAAAGAAATAAGGTTGATTTTTGTGGCTTGTGAGCTCAAAATCATTCTCAGAAAATAAAAATCCTTGTGAAACCACCCATGGGCCTCTATATTATTAAATATTAGCAGAAGTAGTAATATTATAACACAGTTTCCAACTACTTAAATCTTTGGCACATACTCGTTTATTTTTTGCACAGAATTGCCTCATTTTAGAAGCTTCTTTTAGCTATAGTCTTACGTTTTTGATTCTAGCATGTCATACTTCAACATCAAATTTCTCTACTCTGCTGGCAAAGGCAGATATTTAAGGTTATTGTTGTGTTTAATTTTAGCTTTTTCCAATACTTAAATATGAATTTTTATTTGGTGTATGTGTATGTTCACCAAATGTGTGTTTATGTACATAGTTTTAATTGGAGAAAAATTACTGGAAAAATATTAGGAAAGATAAGGGGAAACTTATAAATGTAAATTTTAAAATGACTAAAATTTTATCTCAAGTCTTAGAAGAGCTTCTAAAGCATCATCTCTCTTCCCCATAATAGAGAGAAATACAAAAATACTAGCTATGTAGGACTCATCACATATAGATAAATAACAATTCAGTTGCAGTGTGCCAGGATAGAAGGAAAAATTAATCATAGCGACAGTCTCTGTTGTCTTTGGAATGTGGTAGAGAAGTTCTTTCAATTATTTTCCCAGGTTTCTCCTTTGCCTGCTATTTTTTGGGCATTCACAAACAAAAAGACTTCAGAGAAAAATGCTGCGCTAACATGAGAAAAATGAGCATTCATGTGGACAATCTTAATATCACTTTGGTAGATTTTAATGATACACAATAATGATAAGAACAATAATGGTGGATAATCTTAGTGGCAGCTGATTTTTTTTGGTTGCCTAGGATCTACTAAATGTTGATGGGAAAATATTGATATCCAGTAGAGAATGGCATGTTGCTTTAACCTGTAGAGTGGTCTATTATTGCTATCATGGGGGAAGATATGTGTTATGTTCAAAGAGTGACTCTAAAGGGATTTGTCAAGCAGATGTTTCAAGAACAGTGTAACAATTTATCTGCATAACTATGGCAGAAACAGTAACCTGTTACCTAATAAAGGCTCCATTTACAGGAGTCTTCTTTTTATTCTTTCACCTATTACCAAGAAAGAGAAACTCATTGCTAATCACCAGGAGAAATACTAATTTTCTTGCCAACCTTTCCACAGCACCAACAGGCTTAGGGCATGAACCTGTAACAAGGTCCACAGGAGCTTCTAGGATTAGGGGCAGAAGAGCCCACAATAAAGAATTAATGGAGACCACCAAAAAGGCAGCTGAAAGAACATTTTGCTGAAATTCATACATTGAAAGATGTCTGTTTCCTAATGCATGTCTTGAAAATAAAATAGCAACAACCATTTATTAAGAGTTTCATATGTCAGGAAATTAGCATATATTATTTCCTCTACTTCTTGACAAGCCCTGTAAAATAGGTATTATTATCCAACTTTGACCAAAAAAGACACTAGGGTTAGGTAATATCCCGAGGTCACATAGTTACTAGGTGACAGAGAGAGGATGAGAACTCAGCCCATGTGCCCCTAGATGACATGCTCTTTCCCACTACATCATAGGCCCTACATCCAAATTGATTGCTGGCCCCTCCATTCATTCGGGAAAGAAAGGAAGCATTTATTCTGATTCCAACAAAGCAGGGAATTAGCCATGCTGCTGTAGAAAGCTGCATTTATATACCACTTAACCATTTTTAAAATTTCCACCCTCTAGGATCCATATTATCTTATCTATTCCTCACAAGCACCTTGTGATTTGGTAGAGAGACTCTATTTAAAAATAAACTAGCCCAGAGAGGCTGGGCGTGGTGGCTCACTCCTGTAATCCTAGCACTTTGGGAGGCCAAAGCGGGTGGATCACTTGAGGCCAGGAGACCAGCCTGGCCAACATGGCAAAACCCCGTCTCTACTAAGAATACAAAAATTAGCCGGGCATGGTGGCACACGCCTGTAGTCCCAGCTACTCGGGAGGCTGAAGCAGGAGAATCACTTGAACCCAGGAGCCAGAGGTTGCAGTGGGCCAAGATCGCACCATTGCACTCCAGCCTGGCCACAGAGCGAGACTCTGTCTCAAAAAAAAAAAGAAAGGAAAAGAAAAAAATTAGCTGGATGTGGTGGCGCATGCCTGTAATCCCAGCTACTTGGGAGGCTGAGGCAGGAGAATCACTTGAACCCAGGAGGCAGATGTTGAAGTGAACCGAGATAGCGCCATTGCACTCCAGCCTGGCCAACAGAGCAAGGCTCCATCTCCAAAAAAAAAAAGCAAAGAAAGAAAGAAACTAGCCCAGAGATATTAAGTGAGCTACCCAAAGTCACACAGATGACGGGCAGACTGATATAGTGGAAGAAGTCCTGCTGAGCTGGGAAAGACACTAGTCTAGGCAGAATTTACCCCGCACCAAGAGCTACCCCTGCACAAACCATCCCTTTTTCTAGCACTTCAGTCATTTTTATTTTTTAATTACAGAGAATTCTGAACTCAGATGAATTCTGTGTTTATGGTGGGAAGGTTTAAGCTGTGAAACAGGAGGCAAATCTTAGGGTGGTTGCCCCTTGCGGCAAGATGGAAGTTCAGCTTCACGCCTTCAACAACATGGCACTCGTTTGAGTGGAACACAGACTTTTATCTGATAAACAGCAGTGAAAACACAAATAACGTGGGCTTGAGGTCATTTAAAACCTTACCAAAGGACTGATTCCAGTCTCTCTGCAAGGAAAGAAAGTTACTTTGTCATGGAAAAGGAAACAAGGTGAGAAGGAACCAGCATTTATGAGAGTCAGCTATGTGACAGGGACTGTGCACATAGCGTCTCACTGAATCCTGAGAGCACTCTATGAAGGCAGAAATCATAAGCCCCACCCTTAGAAAAGGAAGTTGAAGTTCAGCATGGTTGATCATTTGATGGAAACCACATGGCAAGTGAGAGGCAGAGTCAGCCATGGACCCCAGGTCTGGCTGATTCTTCTTACTATGCTTAGCTGCCTCTCTGACTTATAAACATTATATTAAAATTATTTCTAATGGGACTTTTACCTACTATATACCCACTTTTATATATTTTCTGATTAAATTCATTCCAAGTTCCATATAACCCCAAAAGAGATGTCTCTGAAAACTTTTTCTTGTTTTTTTCCCCTGACTCAATCACAGCAGAATCTGAAAAGTTTTCATTCAATCTGTATATTCACTTGTATTTATGTAGCTCCTTCTAGGTGACAAGCACTGTGATATGTGCTGGAGATGCAACGGTAAACAAGCCAGGCACTGTTCTGCCTTCACAGACTATAACAAACTTCTTCTGTAAAGAATCAAGAAGTTAATTTGTATGCTTTTTTAGGCTGTGGAGTCTCTGTTGCAAGTAAACTCTGCCATTGTAGCATAAAAGCATCTATAAGTAATACATAAATGAATGGGTGTGGATGTATTCCAATAACACTTTACAAAAATAGGCACAGGAGTTTTCTGACCCTTGCTCTCTAGAGGAAGACACGGAAAGGTAAGCAAGTAATTAGCAACACATCGTGATAATTACTCTAACTGATAGTGAGCTCTGAGAATACATTGCAGGGACACCTAAGCCAGATTGGGAGAGATCAAGGATGGCTTCCAGGAAGAATTGGCATGCTCAAAGCAACCTGAAGGATGAGTAGGAATTAGCCAAACGTAATATTCTGGTCCTCTTCCACTTATTGTATTTATGTTTTCCTTTAACTGCATTTCTCACTAACAAATCTTTTAATCTTTAAATTCTTTAATCTATAAACACTTGAATCATTTGCTTGTCTCATTCCTTTTCATCAAAATAATTCAAGTCCTCTCCCCATCCTCCCACAACAAGTACATCAACTTTTTCCTTCAGTATGTCAACTTCTAGATTTTACTCAATCCATCAACAGTCTTGTAAACATCTGAACACAAATAAGCTGAACTTTAACAGATAAATTTTATAGTGTGTAAATAATACTTCAAAACGCTATTAGAAATAAATAAATAAAGCCAGCATCCTGACTCCCAGGAGTCCTCAAAGGACAACTGAACTTTGATGAAGCCAGTAGAGACCAGGTTCTTGAGAAACCCAACTTTATCCCAATCCCCAAAAATCCTCACAGAATGTGAACTCATAGCCAAAAATCAAAAGTACACACAACAGCAAGGTATTATAAGAAAGAGCTTCAGAAATAACAAATAGCAAAGTCTGATCTGCAAAGACTTCAGGTATTTGAATAAGATACAAAAATATAAAATAATATATTTAATATTTTTACAGAAATAAAAGAGAAGATTGGGTGTATAAGCAAGAAACAAGACCATAAGAAAGACCAAGTGAATTTAAAAAAAAAGTAGAACCTGTAAAAATGCATTAATAAGTGGATTAAGAAGCACATTAAACATAACACAAAAAGAATTAAAATATATATAAGTATAGTTTGTCAATGTACAAATAAACAATAAAGATTTTTAAAGAAAATATTTTTTAAAAGAATTAGTTATTTGGAAAAGACAGATTAAGTAACAGATTAATGCTGACAAAGAAAGAATTAGAGAACTGGAAGAGAGATCTAAATAAATAATCATAAGGATTAATGCAGACATACAAGGAGCTAGAATATATGAACAACACATAAAATGTACTAGAAAGATATAATAAAGAGAATGTGGAAGAGGCACTATTTGAAGAGCTCAAGACTGAGATTTTCCAGAATAATTGGGTGACTACAAAACTTCAATCATGAAATTAAAAGCCCATTACCTAGCAAAGAATTCTTACTTGTACACTGTATAGTACTTGGTCAAGTTACAATGAGGGCATTTTCTACTGTTTTTAGAGGCAATCAGGTTATGAAGGAACTATGGCATTTACATAATATTATACTACTTGGGCTTCAAAAGCAGATAATATTATGAAAAACATTCTGTACAGTTTGCATTTTCCTCATTCGCCAAATTCATAGGTTTCTTTCCAAATTACTTTGCTGTTTTTAGTAAAAACTGAAACAGACTGGACTCCAGATTTTAGGTAATGTTGAAATCTCTGGAGAGCTTCAATGTCTGGTACAGTGTTAGACACAGTAGTGATTGCATAAGAAAGGTTGTTGACTGACAACCAGCATGATCAGGTTAGCAACAATGGGAGATAAGGAAGTTTACTGAAAGTGACAGCTGAAAGAAACCAACCTAAGAGTGTCTTTCCAGATCTTGAAATAAAATTGGATTTAGTAAATATCATTCTAATACAGATGTCCCCCAACCACCTTACAGGAAAAGCTCAGGTTGTAGTAAGAATAATCTTAGCTAACATTTATGAATCATTTACTATTACCAGGCACTGTGCTAAGTGTGTAATAAGGAGAAGAAAACAGGAATAATTTTAAACCCTACTCAACAAACTGTCTTTAGCCCTACATAACTGAAAACAATTTGCTTACACTCTCTAAATGCATTAGTGAATCCTACTGGTGTGTATCTGTTATTAGTTGTAATACCAAAAAGACTCACAGATAAATAAATAAGTAAATAAATAAAATTGTTTGGCCTGGTGCAGTGGCTCACACCAGTAATCTCAGCACTTTGGGAAGCTGAGGCAGGTAGATCATCTGCGGTGAGGAATTTGAGACCAGCCTGGCCAATATGGTGAAACCCATCTCTACTAAAAATACAAAAATTAGCCAGGCATGGTTGTGGGCCCCTGTAATCCCAGCTACCCGGGAGGCTGGGGTGGGAGAATTACTTGAACATGGGAGACGGAGGTGGCAGTGAGCTGAGATTGCGCCACTACACTCCGGCCTGGGTGACGCAGCGAGACTCTGTCTCCTATTTTTACTTTAACAGAGAAGAGTAATCTCTCTCTCTCTCTCTCTCTCTCTATATATATATATACACACACACACACACACATATATACATATTTTTTTTTTGAGACAATCTCACTCTGTCTCCCAGGCTGAAGTGCAGCGGTACCATCATGGCTCACTGCAGCCTTGACTTCCTGGGCTCAAGCCATCCTCCCACCTCAGCCTCCTGAGCAGCTGGGACTACAAGCATGTGCCACCATGCTCGGCTAATTTTTGTTTATTGTTTGTAGAGATAAGTTCTTGCTATGTTATCCAGGCTGGTCTTGAACTTCTGGGCTCAAGCAATCCTCCTGCCTTAGCCTCCCAAAGTGTTGGGATTACAGGCATAAGCCACTGCGTCCAGCTGATAATTTAAAAAAAAATTTTTTTTAATTGACAAAAAGGATGGGGTTGTTGAAATCCTTTTTTCTGAACACAGGAAGAAAATACATAAAACAAAATGAGACCAGGCACAGTGGTTCACGCCTGTAATCCCAGCACATTGGGAGGAAGAGGTGGATGGATTCCAAGGTCAAGGTGGGTACACTCCAGCCTGGGCAACAAGAGCAAAACTTCATCTCAAAATAATAATAACAATAATACCCATGGAGGAATGGGTAAGAAAAATATTTCTTCATTTAACCAATTTAGCCTGCTCCTGCAGAAAGCTGTGAATCTACCAAATACAACATAGTCTTGGCCTCAGGACAGTGAGTTTCAAACTTTAGGGTACACCAACTTCACCAATAAGCTTATTAAAAATATAGATTCCTGAGCCCAACTGGAAGAATTCTGATGTAGCAGGTTTGGAATAAAGCCTAGAATTCTGCCTTTTTTTTTGCAGGTACCACAGGTAATTGGGCAGGCGGTACAGAGTCCTCCTCCCAAAACTCTGTCTTAGGATAGAGACACAAGCCTTCCCCTTTTCTATGAATCCTGAGAACTGGGAACAGTTCTAGGGTAACCACAGAGGTAATCTGATTTACAAGGGTTCAGTTTGGTCTGGATCCTCTGATCTGGAACTATTATAGTTAGCACTGTGATTATCAGAGAGGCAGCATTATTTCCAGACATGATGTACACTGCTACTTATTATAATGGCAGCTTTAATAATTGATGCAAAAGTATGAATTTAAAAAAATATTTTCATATGTCTATCTACTCCTTCCCTGTTTCACAAAGGAATTGGTCTCACCTTTTTATAGTTGTTATGGTCGTGGGCCATTTTCTTTTGGTTTTCTACTTCAGACTCAGCTTCAAGAATGAAAAGGCATAGTTTGGGCAAAATAGATGTTTGTAACATTTTTTATTAACCTGAAGAGTGGGTGATCAATATGTTTACCTATTGCATAGCAGCCAACTGGACACCAAAGCTTCTTTGAAGTGAAGCACCACAGTGAGTGGCTAAAACCAGGGAGGTGGAGAGAATATGTAAACATCTTTGGTAAAATACAGTTAAATTTACTGTTACTTTGAAGCAACCCTTTGAAGTACCCCTTAGCAACTGGTTCCTTAAGACAGAGATTATTATAAGTGACAGATCCTAATTATTATGAAGACATAAGGTTTCATCATGTTAATGTACGAACCACCTGCATTTGCTCTCATTCATTGAGTCAATCAGGAGGAGAAGACATGAAATATATTTAACATCTACTTATTAAAATGATATTCCCCTGCCCACTGAATTTTATACAACAATGTTCACTCCAAAGAGTTAACTATATTTCTCTTTTTTTCTGCAGAACGTTTTGATGACTTTGCAAACCAGTCAACAATTCAGCACAAAGACATCCGGAGTCACGCTGGCATGTTGTGACAGAATTGCACAATTACGTGGGATCCATCCCATTCTGAAAATGCCCCGAACAGCGAACAGAACAGGTAAATGGAATCAAACGTCAGAGCCAGCACAGCCTGAGAGCGCCTTGGAACTCAGACTCCACAATCTATGTGGAAAGTGTCCGGCTGTGGCATGAAATAAATGAAACAGAAAATGATGGCAAGACTGCTAAGAACATCCTTTGCTTTGGTCTTCCTTGGCCTCTTTGGGGTGCTGGGGGCAGCAACAATTTCATGCAGAAATGAAGAAGGGAAAGCTGTGGACTGGTAGGTAAATGAATGGAAGGATTGCTGCATGCAAACAGCCTTAGCGTGAGAGTTGGCCTGGCTCACTGGGAAGTTCCTAAGGGAATATCCATTCTCTTTCCTCCCTTTACAAATAAAGGAAGTTAAAGTGTGCAAATGGGCCAAATTCCCAAGCAGGGGTAGGCTTCTGAGTGAGGGAGTTTCCCCCTGAAGAAGAGCTGAGCAGCCCCTCTTGGGCCTGATTTCCTGTTCTCAGCAGGACGAGGCTGGTAGCCACAGAAGTGGGATTGAACTGGCAGCTTCTGTCAGCAGGCAGTTTCTTTTAATTACATCGTGGTTTTTCCTGACAGAACATTTCCAACATCTTTTTAAAGACTGATAGAGTAAAGAAGCCAGATTATTTTTTTTTCTGAAAATGGAGCATGTGCTTCTCCTTATGAGAAGGAGAAGGGGGATCTGGTCACACACAGCACTCTTTGCCTAACCTCAGTTTGTTTGGCAGCAGAGGCAGTTGATGCCATGAGTGGTAGGTAGGTCACTGGCCTGTTTGTACAGTGTCAAAGACATTAAATGCTGTTTTACATTATAGTCATGGGTTCTCCTAAAGCTTTAATTACTTTTTCACTCTTTAATTGGAATATTTAAGTTTGCCATAATGGTTGGTGTCAAGCTTTTTGTGTAAACTTCAGGCTAGAGAACACAGATATACTCAAGGCAGTAGTCAGTCTTACAGCAGTTACTGAGCTCAACAGAGCTCTGTGTGGAGTTTTGAAACTACAAATATGAACAAAACATGGTTCCTGCCCTCAAGGACCTCAAAGTTATGTGGTAAGGGCATAGGTGGAACATAGGGGAACAGAGAGCCTAGAAAGCTTCTCTGAGGACGTAGTTTTTGATCTAAGTTTTAAGAACAATTAGGAAGTAGCTGGATCTCAGGCCAATGAAGGAGCAATGAGGAGGTAGAGAAGCAAGAGGCAACATGGAAATTTGGGAGTTGCAAGTAGTTTGGTATTGCTGGAACTTCAGGAGAATACAGGAAGATGACCGGAGGTGAGGTTACAGAGGTGGGAACAGCCAGGGGGTCTGTGTGCTGAGCTATAAGGTTTGAACTTGACATTGAAAGGGAGCTACTGGAGGACTTCAAGCAGGGGTGTGAATGGTGAGATTTGCACTTTAGGAAGCCCATTGGCAGTACTAAGAGGGCTGGATTGATGGGGAGCAGCCTAGCATCACAGAGACCAGGAGCACTTTTGCGGCATTACAGGTAAGAAGAGGTGTGGACCTGAGTTAAAGAAGTGGCCATGGGACCGGGTGCGGTGGCTCACACCTGTAATCCCAGCACTTTGGGAGGCCAAGGTGGGTGGATCACCTGAGGTTGGGAGTTCGAGACCAGCCTGACCAACATGGAGAAATCCCACCTCTACTAAAAATACAAGATTAGCCGGGTGTGGTGGCACATGCTTGTGATCCCAGCTACTCAGGAGGCTGAGGCAGGAGAATCACTTGAACCCCAGAGGCGGAGGTTGTGGTGAGCCGACATTGTGCCATTGCACTCCAGCCTGGGTGACAACAGTGAAACTCTGTCTTAAAAAAAAAAAAAAAAAAAAAAGTGGTCATCAAAGTAGAAAGAAGGACATGCTGAGAAGACTTGGTGATGGATGGGCTACAGCGGGTAGGAGAAAGGAAGATGTTAAGAAATAATTTTAGGTTGGCCAGGCGCGGTGGCTCACGCCTGTAATCCCTGCCTTGGGAGGCCGAGGCAGGCAGATCACCTGAGGTCAAGAGTTCAAGACCAGCCTGACCAACATGGAGAAACCCCATCTCTACTAAAAATACAAAATTAGCCAGGCATGGTGGCGCATGCCTGTAATCCAGCTACTTGGGAAGCTGACGCTGGAGAACTGCTTGAACCCAGGAGAAGGAGGTTTCGGTGAACCAAGATCGTGCCATTGCACTCCAGCCTAGGCAACAAGAGTGGGACTCCATCTCAAAAAATAAATAAATAAATAATTTTAGGTTTCTGCTTCTGTGACTGTGTGAATATGTTCCCTAATAGTGTGGGATGAGCAGATTTGGAGCAAAATATTATAAACTTGGTTTCAAAAATATGGAGTTGGGGGTTTCTGGGACATCTTTGTGTTTAGGTTTCTCTGGACCTCAGCAGAAAGGTCTGGGCTAGAAACAGATTGAGGACTCTCGAGTACATAATTAGAAATGGTCACCCAGGAAAAATGTTTAAAAGTACTGGTTCTCAACTGGTGTGCCACAGCACACTGATGATAGTTCACAAACCCTTCACTGGTGGGCCACCAAATTGTGATTGATATAGAAAATCATTTTTGCCACAAGTGAATGGACATATTACTTAGCAACGTCTGTTAGAGAGAATATAAGCAACTTGCTGCCAAGCTGCTAACATTTATTAAGACAGGTAAGAAAAGGGACCATCAAGTCAGCACCAAAGAATAATTTCATGTTTCCTGCCACATGTGAGGACCTGACCCTGTAAGAAAACATAAGCAGGGCAGGAAAGAGTTCACTTAAATAAAGTATAAGACTGAAGGGGACCGAGTGAAGAGTGTGCAGCCTTTACGGGTTTGTGACACTGTTGTATGGTAATAGTGTATATATTATAATGTTTGGTGCACTGTGAGTGTTTAGGGGTTAATGGTGGGGTTCATGCTATTAGAAAGTATTTGGTCAGATCAGTGGTTCTCAACCAAGGGTAATTTTGCCCTCAGAGGACTTTTGATAATGTCTGGAGATAATTTTGATTGTCACAACTTGGCAGTGCTACTGGCATCTAATAGGTAGAGGGTAGGGATCCTACAATGCAGAGGACAGCTCCCACAACAAAGAATGATCTGGCCAAAAATGTGAATAGAGCACATTGAGAAACTCTGAGCTAGGTAATGCAACAATGTCTTAATGCTTCTTGGCTGAGCTACCTCTCCTCCCTGTGAGATATCCAAGGGAGATATACAAATGGAAAACAATAGTAAAGGAAGGAAAGGGCCTACTTAATTGCTTGGTTTTAGCCCTGAATCATCAAGGCAGAGTATTCTGATAAACTGAGCTGAAGAATGTAGTTCAGGACAGGGGCTCAAAGTACCTTCCACTTCTCCTGAAGCCCAAACCCAAATCTCATACCCAGTCAGCCAACTGCATGATCTGGGCCTTAGCCTTCTCTCCACTGTAGCCACATGGATCACGGAAGCAACAGAAAGAGCCACTCTCAACGTATATGGACTTCCACTTCAGGGACTCCACCCACCAGTATAACCAAGGTCTTAGAACATATCCAATCAGATTTTTATTTTCTTCTCTGGGGAGGAGCAAAGATAAGGGTGAAGAAAGAGACAGAGAGCTTGAGCAAATCCCTTTCCTTAGAGGCCTTCCATGAAACATAAGTGAGAGATATATTAAAGTATGTAACACAGTTACTGCCACAGGAAAGCAGTCAATAAATGTTAGTAATTCATAATTATTTTATCTGTTAGGTTTACTTTTTATAAGTTACCTAAAAGACAAAACAAGGAAAGTGGAGAGACTGGGTTAGAGTACCTGTACCTAGACTCTACAACTAGAAGCTGGAGGAAGAGTGAGCAACTAATGAATACCACCAAGAGTGTTTTGGGAAGGACATTACAACAGCTATATGAAGCATATGCCTCTAAGGTATGTTATATAGTTAATTGTTCACTTGAATAATATAAAATGCATAAAACTGAGTCCAAAGCCTTCACCAGAGTTTTCTGTTCACCTACCCAACTCCCAATCCTAGCACCTTGAAGTAAGCTAGCTCAGAACCAGCTCAAGACAACTATCTGAGTCAATCTGACATGAAACATGTCATTGTACACTACAGCAATGCCAAATTTACATGGCACCGTGTCCAGTGTTATCACTAGGCAAGGTGTGAATTGTATACTGAAGTCTTCTGGCTGCCAAAATGTCTGTCACTTTGCTTATTCATCTAATAGAGATAGGGAGAGGAGCCTCTGCTGCTGCAGGGCAATACAGATCTGTAATTAACATGCTATGAGTTATGGATTGTTTATGTCATGGTGTTATCAGTGGTGGTGAGCTCAGTAAAGGGTTCTACTTGATCTTCCTTTCAGTTAATTGTTTTCAAAATGATATGTTGAAAACTAGGACTCTAGTTCAAGGCCCTAGAACTAACTTGCCTGGGTGGAGATTATCCCTGCTATATCTGGACTTTATCAGGCAATGAGCTAACCAGCCAAAGAGATACAGGTAAATAGACCTGCTGGCTTAATGTGGGCATGCTCCCAATATCCCAGGCACCATCTGTTGCTTAGTTTCAAGATACTACTTTCCAACCAGGGGTGACAAATAAAATCAAGCCATGATTAACATCCAATTATACTCATGTATGCATTTCCTAACAATAACTTATAGACAAGTAAATACATAACATGACTCTGTTCCTATAATATGCTGGACGGACTGTATGGTGGGCCTTTACATATGTCAAGTAATGTAATGCCCACAACAATACCTTTTTAGCCTCTAGCACTGCACATGTGTATCTGAGTATTTACTCAAAATACACAGGGAACTGACATGGTGTGTGGTAATATTCATGTTATTTGCCTGCCATTAAGTCTAGCCTTCAGAGTCAAGTTACAAAGTTAAAACTTATCTGTAGGCTATTTGAGAACATGTGACATGCCAAGCACTTTTCTAGATGCTTTTCAAAATTATTTTGTCTCAACAACCCTGCTTTGAATAAACAGACGACAGCTGACCCTGAACCATGCTGGGGTAGGGGTGCCGGCCCTCATGCAGTCAACAATTTATGTATAACTTTTGACTTCCTAAAAATTTATCTACTAACAGCTTACTGTTTGACTGGATAACATCAATAGTCGAATAATGTGTATTTTTTGTGTTATATATCTTATATACTGTATTCTTAACAATAAAGTAAGCTAGAGAAAGGAAAATGTTATGAAGAAAATCATTAAGGAAGAGAGAACATATTCACTCTTCATTAAGTGGAAATGGATCATCATAAATGTCTTCATCTTTGTCATCTTCCTGTTGAGTTGGCTGAGCAGAAGGAAGAAGGGGAAGGGCTGGTCTTGCTATCTCGGGGGTGGCAGAGATGGAAGAGGTGGGGAAGGTGGAAGGGGAAGCAAGAGAGGCAGGCACACTCAGTGTAACTTTC
Source organism: Colobus angolensis palliatus (assembly GCF_000951035.1). Taxonomy (NCBI): domain Eukaryota; kingdom Metazoa; phylum Chordata; class Mammalia; order Primates; family Cercopithecidae; genus Colobus; species Colobus angolensis. The sequence goes on along the minus strand of NW_012117488.1, from coordinate 7,162,095 downwards.
ATATGAAAATATATAATGACTTCTATTTGCTTTTACATTTCTCCAAAAACGTTTCTATGCAGTAGTAATCTTTCTTTCACCATTTGCTTTAGTTTCAGTGCCTGTATCACAGATGGGTTCATGTTGTAAAAGAAGTTAAAAGCAGTCTTTTTATTTTTTTTCTTTTGAGACAGGATCTCCTTTGACCCCCAGGCTGCAGTGCAGTGGCACCATAAGAGCTATCTGTTGCCTCAACCTCCCACGCTCAGGTGACCCTTCCACCTCAGCCTCTAGAGTAGCTGGGACTACAGGCATGCACCATCATGCCTGGCTAATTTTTTTTTTTTTGGCTTGGGGGAGGTGGCGGCGGGGTAGAGATAGGGTTTCACAATGTTACCCAGGCTGGTCTCAAATTCCTGGACTCAAGCAATCCGCCCACATCGGCTTCCCAAAGTGCTGGGATTATAAGTGTGAGACACTGCACCCGGCCTAAAAGTAGTCTTGAATGATCAGAATGCTTCTAACAGATTGTCTAATGTTGATTTGTGTTCTTGCACTACCTCTTCTATGTCTTCTTGCTCATCATCTGGCTATGGTTCCATTGAGTCATGCTCTGTTAGTTTCTCTAGTGTGGTGTCTATTAGCTTTTGAATTTCTCCAAGAATCTTATCTTGAAACCCATCACCCCCAACCTTTCTTGCCAAATCCACAATCTCTTTCATGACTTTCTTGATTGACTCTGTCATCCATCCTGTGAAGTCATGCACAACATCTGGACACAGTTTTTTCCAGCAGGAATGTATTGGTTTGGGCTTGATGGCTTTCATGGCTTTTCCTATAACAGAAATGGCATCTTCAATGCTATAATCCTCTCATGTGTGATAGAACACATGTTCTATAATGTGTTCCATAGCACTGACAATCCTTTCCAGAGAGCACCATATGTAATGAGCCTTAAAAGTCCTTATGAATCTGATTTAGAGGCTGAATCAGAGACGTTATGTTTGGGGGCAGGTGGACAACTTTGACACCTTTGGTGTTGAACTCATGGGATTTTTAGTGCCCAGTGGCACTATCCAATACCAAAAGAACTTTAAAAGGCAGTTCCTTACTGGCAAGGTACCTTCTGACTTTAGAGACAAAGCATCAATGGAACCAATTCAGTAAAAAGGTTCTTGTTGCCCAGGTCTTCTTCTTGTACAACTGGCAGCTGGTATATATCTTTTCCCTTCAAGGCTCAAGAGTTAGCAGCTTTATAGATAGGTGTAGTCCTGATTATCAACCCAACTGCATTTGCACAAAACAGTACAGTTAATCTGTTCCTTCCTGCCTTAAATCCTGATGCTTGCTTCTCTTCCTTACCAATAAATGTCCTTTGTGGCACATTTTTCCAGAATAAGGAATTTTCATCTGCATTAAAAACCTGCTCAGGAAGAAATTCTTTCTCCTCAATGATTTTATTGATAGCATCTGGGAATTAATCTGCTGCCTCTTGTTCAGTAAAAGCTATTTCTTCTGTTATCTTAGTTTTTTTCAGGCCAAACCTCTTTCTAAAATTGTCAAACCATCCTTTGCTGGTATTAAATTCTCCAGCTTTAGATGATCTACCTTCCTTCTGCTTTGTCATATAGTGACTTCACTTTTTCTCAAATCATATTAGAGTCTATGGTATTCCTTTCTTATAGCAATCCTGCACCCATATAAAAGCTGCATTTTAATTTTAAGTATGAGCTATAAAAGTATTTTGTAAAAAGTGCAAGGTTTTCATACCTGCTGGCATAGCTGCAGTGAGGGCTTCACAAATTTCCTTTCCTTTTTTCACAACGGCCCTTATGCTATATTCACTTATCTTGAAATGGCAGGCAACTGAAGCTGCAGACCTCAATCCGCAGTACTTATCAAGCAATTCAACATATTCTTGTAATGTCATGACTTGTCTTTGCTTTTTAGAAGCATTTCCAGCACCAGTAGTGGCACTCAGTATAGGTCCTATGGTTTTATTCAAGGTTTCTGATATTGCCCCAAACATGATGAAAAATATGCAAGAGCTGTGAGAGATCACTTTTGACTACAGTATGCAATTTACTGGAGAGAACTGCTCGTGTGGAGGTTGTTAGTGTCATGTGGCATTTTCAGCAGATATTCACAAGACTTGAGCTCACCTCAATGGTGACAAGAGGTGGCTATCAAATTATTACAGTAGTACAGTATTACTACAGTTAATTTAATGCAGTTATGCCTTAATACTGCATATTTATGTGTGTTTATATTTCTTGACTGTGAATGGCACCATGTTTGGTCTGTGTTTGTAAATGTAAATTTTGATAAATTTTAACTTTTTATAATAGATTTGTGCATATTTTAGGGCAGCAAATGTATCTATATATAGTATTTATATAGTATCTATATATAGTATCTGCATATATTATATACATTCATGATATATCTAACTTTTTCTTAATTTTTAAAAATATTTCTAGGCTATGTGGTTCATCTGTGAGTTTTTTTTTCAAATTGTCAAAAATCCCCCCTAAATTTTCCAATATATGTTTTTAAAAGCCTGCATACAAATAGACCCATGCAGTTCAAACCCAAGGGCCAACCGTATTATATAAAATGAAAACTGCCTGCAGCTGCTTCTGCTTTCCAGGTTGGGGATGGGGACCAGGAGCATATCTATTAGTGGGAAAATAATGTCTACATTGTTCCCTTCCCCATCAATGAGACTGCTGCGGGAGGAAGAAGGAAAGAGCAACATTGTAAAGCCTCTGTTACTTGCCTTAGTTGGAGTAGACAGGCCTTCGCTTGGCCAATACAATAATAATCTTTGGAGGTGCAAAGGTAGCCCCACACCCTAGCAGGGAGACACAGTTAAACTGCTCTGCTAAACAAAAAAAGGGATGGAAGGAAGCCAGGGATTAAAAAGCATAAGAAACATGGAGAGAGACTGGGTTAAGGCCTTATGGTGATGTAAAACCATTCAATATTTCTTACCTTTAGTAAAATCTGCCACATGCAATGTCTTGAGTGATAGGTTCTGGGGGGAAAATGACAGTAAAGGGACTGATTTCCGTGCTTGATTGGCACAGAGCCAAAAGAAGAGAGCAACAGCAGTTTGATATCCAGGTATGACTCAGTGTTCTTTGGAAGCTGGAATTATGTGCCAGAAATGACTGTGAGAATATTACTCCTCCACCCCTTGATCTGGAGTTGAACCTCTGACAGAGAGTGAAATGCAAGATTAGACCGACTGGTTTTAAATCTCAAATGTGAAGGTGACCAAGGCCAATAGCTGGGTTACATTTGGAATTGTTTCCCTTCTCTTGCATTTACAAATAAGAATCTTCCATGCACCTTCATAAACATTTATCAAACTATATTGCCTATACTTGTCTGACTATATTTTCTGCTAGACAGGGGGCAGAGACTGTACCCCTCTTGTTCAACACTCAATAGTCAAAACAATACAGAACATATGTGTTAAAGGAATAAAGCTGTTCAAAGGCACATGCCTACATCTACCTACTCTTAAATCCATGATCTTTTCCCTTTATCAATAGTCTCTCTTCCAACTAAGGCTACAATCCACTTAACTTCAGCTGGCAGTTACACTCAGAATAATAAACTTCATTTATCATAAAGAATAAATTCCTCACTGGATCATCCCAGAATTCCTCCATGTTGTACCCCAAAGGCACAAAAATGGCCTCCTTACCACATTCAGTGCAAGCTCGTAGAGTAACTAACTCTTCAGAGTTCTCCAGATGATGATATGAATGCCATTCAGTAGCTATGATCGATTATGGAAAATGAAGGTAAGAAAACAGCTTACTTTTCAGGGTATTCCTAAACACAGTAGACAAGAACGCAACAACAGACTATGTTGTGCATTTTTCAAAAAAAATTTTATTACATCAAATAAGCAACTATGAGAGTCTTCTTTATTGACTTCGTTTTCTAAGAAGAAAGCAAGGGCCTTTTTTTTTTTTTGAGATGGAGTCTCACTCTGTTGCCCAGGCTGGAGTGCAGTGGCCAGATCTCGGCTCACTGCAAGCTCTGCCTCCCGAGTTTAGGCCATTCTCCTGCCTCAGCCTCCCAAGTAGCTGGGACTACAGGTGCCTGCCACCTCGCCCGGCTAGTTTTTTTGTATTTTTTAGTAGAGACGGGGTTTCACCGTGTTAGCCAGGATGGTCTCGATCTCCTGACCTCGTGATCCGCCCGTCTCGGCCTCCCAAAGTGCTGGGATTACAGGCTTGAGCCACCGCGCCCGGCCGCAAGGGCCTTTTTTAAGGACATAGGTTATCCTTTCCTGCTTTTAATTATGTCACTGAGATTTTTTTAAATATTGACATTATTGGCTTCAATAAAAGTCGTATCATCACACAAATTAAATGGAACCACCTAAAATAAATATTAGCAAGTGTCTAAAACATGCAAAATAGATATGATCGAAATAATAGCTTTATTTTGGCTCTAAGATTTGGCTGTTTGAAAATTGGCTCATATTTGGCCTTACCAGAGGAAACCCAATATCACACAGTAAATTTCACCACTTTTTTAAGCAGGAAAATATCAAGTTGGAAAGGTGAAGTGACACTGAAAAATGGATTGCAGAAAAATCCTCCCATAACAGGAGGAAGGGAAAGCAGATAATGAGGAATCCTGATTAAACACAAAGCTACTACCCAGCAGTGAAGTGAAGCACAAAGTGGGCAGAGGAAATCAGATCCTGACAGCCGATTCTGCACTGTGCCTATAATATCAATGGAAAAAGCCTTAGATGTAATCCTGGTTGGTTGTTCCTACTTCATTTCCTGAACAAATAATTCAGTACTCCTTTATTATATACTGGTTGCTTAATCAGAAATTTGGTTCCAAAACAACCGAGAGAAATAGGAACATTGCCCTCAAACACAGATCACAATGCATAGGGCTCCTGTCACATGAGTAAAAATCATGCATAGTTAAAAATGGACTTCCTTTTCCCTGTCTTACATGTCACAGGCTTCATATTGATGGGGAAGCTGCCTATTAGGGGAATAGATGACTTCTCATGTGTATTAATGAAAGCAATGTATTGCAGGCTGGGTAGCTGGTACAAATGTTGTGAGAGTTTGTAAGTGGAAGATTTACATCATTCTGACCCTAGTATATTCCTGCAGAGTAACAACACAGCCTATCTAATATACAATGATGGAGTCCCTAAATCTGTGAATTGCAGCAGGAAGTATGGACACACCAAAGGTATGACAAAGATTCTTGGTTTCTCTTTCCTATTGGAAATCAACATTTTCTTAAATATTTCATCTTGAATATCCTTATATTCATACTAAATAGATAGCTTTTCTTCTTAATAGTTTATTTGAGTTATTGAAATGTATGACTTCTGTATCACTGGTTATAATATAATTATATGATTTGACTTGGCATTCGAAATAAATCTTGTTTTATTTCTTAATACATTTTAAAATATTTGCTTTGCAGCAGGAATCCAGGCACTGACACTGTGGACACACACACCTGCAATTATATATATATATATGTATATATATGCACATGAATATGTATATATGTATATGTTCATGTAGTATATATGCACAAACACATTTTAGTCAGATTTATTGAGATATAATTTATATAGAGTAAAATGAACTCTTCTTAACATACAGTTCCCTTGGAAATCTACATTTTTGATAAAAGTATTTTAAATAGTTTTTTATATTAATTTTTATCATGTTGTTTACATTATCACATATAGTAATTTTTATTATACTTTTATAATTTTTCTATTTCTAAACTTTGCATACGTGTTTGTGAACCATAGAAAAATTCAAAATACAGGTAAACAAAAAAAATCTATAATCATAATGCCCATTAGATAAACCATATTTAATCCTTTCTACTTTTTCTAAAATACATATTTTAAAACATTTTTACAAAACTACTGTAATGACTATTTTTCAACCTTTTTTCAATTTAATATATCACACATAACTTTCCATAGCAACAAGTATTCAGAAGGTTCCAAATTCAAATGCCTTCAGGGAGCAGGCAAATGATGTCAGCAAGTGAAAGGAGGAAGCTACCATTCAACTTGCCTGATACGGACACAATTTTCCAGGAGATGTTGAAAATTAATATTTGTGGAAAATCTCCCTAGTTTTTAAATGTTGGCACTAAGTTCAAAGTTTAAAAAATACTCTGCAAGCCCAATAAAATGTATCCATAGGCTGGATTTGGCTCATGGATGTCAGTTTGCAGCCTCTGATTTAGAATATAGTTTGTAACGCTGACAAAGGTCATGAACTTTGAAAGCTTTTTATTTAGCAAAGTAGCTCTTCTGAATGCCCTATTTACTGGGAACCCAACAATTTTCATAACATGCTACATTCTTCAACCTCTGCTCCAACAATCTCCCACGTCATTGCTGCTCTACCCTGCTAGCTGCCACAAGGGTTTGGGGAAATGGCTGTAAAGGAGTAGGGTGCAATATGAAGTGGAGGGGTTCTCTTGGCCAGCAGATACCTTAATATCCTATGACATTCTGATACTGAGAACACACACACCCACCAGGAGGATAGGATTCCAGCAAATTGGCACACTCATCTGCACAGAGGAGAACTCTTGAAGGTTATCCAGTTCTGTTACGCAACAGAACTTTCAATATTTTCCACCTTGACACAGGTATTGATTCTATTTCCACCCAAAGAACAACAGTACGCTTTCTTAAAATAGGCTCTTTGAAAAGAAAATAACTAGAAGACATTTGGTTTTTAATCTAACAATTAGGCAAACATGAGTGAATCTTATGTTTGCATAGTCATATGCAAACTGGAAAGTCTAGCTATCATACCAAACCTACCCTGATAAATTTCTAAACACAAAAATAGTCAGGTGTTTGTTTTACAAAGTTCATTTTGCCGTGTCACAAAGTGATAAAAATCTTTCTATTTTCTTCCTTATTGGCTTTCATGTTATTTATTTTGCTCTAGAGATTTTTACAAATGTAATTAACTAGGATGCTTTAGCACAGCTTCCTTTTTTCCTCTTTGCTTCTTTCATTGGGCTTGTAGAAATGGTGACTCTTCTGCCAATAAATGGGCAGCAGCTTTTTATAACAAATTATTGTGAGTACATTTCTTTATTTGATATTTTCTCTTTCAACTCTGTTTTTCAGTCGGCTTTTGAAAACAGCCTAGCTGCTTAGCAGTGAAGACACTATCTAAATCTTGCTGGGTGACTATATCGTTTAACAAGGCCAAATTCCAATTTAGCAAATTTGCATTCTGCCAAAACAAATTTTCCTTGTGATTTCAACATGAAATTCCTCTTAACTCTTCACAGGATGGCTACCTTGGTTCCCTTTTTGTGGTGGCTTTTTATCAGTAATCAGGCAATGTGATATATACCAGAATTGTATTTGAAACCTTTGAAAAATAAGCATGATCCTTGTGATTATTAACCTAATAAAACACTACTCTGAAGCATTAATGGGCTTAAATGTTGCCACTGTGAACTCTATTTTAAAAGAAGCTTTGTTTTTCTGATTTATCTTTGTCAAATGTATCTTTGGTAGGTTTACTGCTGTGGAACAGAGTTCAAGGGTTCTGGCTGATTCATTCCATCCCTCAGTTTCCTCCAATTCCGGAAGAAGGCTATGATTATCCACCCACAGGAAGACGAAATGGACAAAGTGGCATCTGCATAACATTCAAGTACAATCAGTATGAGGCAATAGGTAAAACTAAAGTATGTGAGAAAAAAAACAGATAACTATGTTGAAGAAAGGATTTGGAAATATATTCATAAATGTGTCACTTCATTTATTGATCTATTCATAGACCCTCTGATACCCTCTGATACCTAGATTCTAATGCTGGCTTTGCCATAGTGAGGCTCACTTACTGGGCTTTGGCTCTTAATCTACCAGTGCAGTTGTTGAACTTGATCGGGGCAGTAGTTTCAAATGTATTCAGGGGTCTGGTAGATAACATATATGAGTGAAACAGACAGATGTTACATGGGAAGTGAGGATAGTGATAAACTGGGGTGCTGACCCTTGTCTAGCTTCCCTTAAAGCCTCAGCTCCATTGTATTGTGGCTCTACAGGAATGCAAGCCTAATGATTACAAATCTTCATATTTCTCATGAAGTACCAGAAACCTAGAGGGGGTGTGTGTGTGTGTGTGTCAGAGAGAGAGAGAGAAACTGATTTCTAAATATGAGCTCAATCTTAATTTTTTTTTGAAGTTTTCCAGGCCACATGTTCTTTGTAGGCCACCAACATGACACCTCTGAGCCAGATAATCTTCCTTTAAGATTTCAAGCTCAGCCAAAAATACTTAGATTTGGCAAACTGTAGTGGGAAAGGAGAAGTAGGGACAGGTTGGTAACTAAATAATAGTGAAAAGCAACTTACCTATAGATACAGGAAGTTTAGAAAATGTTTCTCATCAAATTTCCATCTTATGGCAAGGATCACTGAGCTCCTCATACAAGTCAAGCTCTAGTCTCACTAGTTGAAATCATATGATGCTGCTGAAAATCACAGAGATTAGGCATGCACACTGAGGAGCTGATTATTCTTGAAGCTGTTTGATTGGTACATGGAATTCTCGACTTTTGTATATGTATATGTACATTTAGAAATATATGGTCTCCAAGGCCAGATTACCTGGGTTTGAATATCAATTTCATCAATTACAAACTTTATAATCTTGGGCATGTGATGTAAATTCTCAGTTAATTCATCCATAAAGTAAAGATAATGATAACAACAGAATTTACCTGATAATATGGTTGCTTTGAGGATTAAACGAGTAAACCCATGTAAAACTTGTAGGACCATGTCTGGAAACTAGGAAATGCTTAACAGGTGTCAGTTATTTTAACAAAAAGTTATCTGAAGGCTATTGGTTTAAAGAAAGAAATGCCTTTGTTTTTGTGTTGTTTTGTTTTTTAATCCACAACAAGATCTATAATATCAGCAGGCATTTCCATTTGTGTCTTAATTCTCAACTTTTCTTCACTGTTTCTTGATTCAGATTCTCAGCTCTTGGTCTGCAACCCAAACGTCTACAGCTGTTCCATCCCGGCCACCTTTCACCAGGAGCTCATTCACATGCCCCAGTTGTGCACCAGGGCCAGCTCATCAGAGATTCCTGGCAGGCTCCTCACCACACTTCAGTCAGCCCAGGGACAAAAATTCCTCCATTTTGCAAAGTCTGATTCTTTTCTTGACGGTATGAAAGACCATCATCAAACAACATGCTATATAATTCTGCTGCTGAACTCAGTAGGGATAGCTTAGAGAAATATTCTGAGTATTCAGGGAAAGAGAGATGAAAAAAGGGAGCAAAGAGAAAAGGAAAAAGGAAAGTCAAGGATCAGTTCGAACTGCTATACTTGAATAGCCAGGTTGCTGAGTCAACCACAAAAGTATCTCATAGCCATCCAGCCAGGGGCCAGTGAAAACTCAGTCTCCAGCCTCTGCTTGGCATCGGGCCATAGTCATCTCCATTCCTTCTATTCCCTGAGCAGTTATTTTAAGCCTTCCTTACTCTCAAGTCCTTTACACTACTCTGACCCCTCACTCATAGCTTCCTTTTCTCCTTCATAAATAGAACAATGATCGCTAGGGAGAAACCACTTCAATATGGCCCCTCACCCCTCCAACAATCTTATCTGTTCTCCTTCCTTTTTGCAGAGTTTTCCCCCACCCCCAAAGAAGTGATGAACTCCCTATGCTCTGAAACCTATCTCAGCCTCAGCATACCTTGATTTGTCCACCTGATCTGTTCTCTCTGTTCTGTTTCAGCTCTCCCACTCCCCAGGCTCCTTCCTCATAACATACAAACATGCCTAAAAACCCTCCCTCAATTCTAAAGCATCTATATTCCTTTTCTTTCAGATTTATTCTTTTCAAACTCACCAGGGCCTTCACTTGCTCAATGTTCCTTCACTACAGTCTTGCTTCTGTCTGTAGACACTCAAATCTCTCCCCAGTCACCAGTGGCTGTCTTAGTCTTCCTTAATTGTTCACTGTCTTCCTTGATTAATTGCTTCCTTCCTTTATACATTGAATAAAATTTACTGAAAGACTACTACTAGCCAAGCCCTGTGTTAGGCACTAGAGATCTCAAACTTGACAGGACAGAGACAGTCTCTGCAGAATGTGGCACTGTTGAAATTATTTCCTTTTTGAAACTCTCACCTTCACTGATTTTGGGGAATATGCAGTCCCCTGGTCTTCCTCCCACTTCTAAGTTTCTTCTGTCAGGTCCTCTTCCTCTGACTACTCTTTAGGTGACTGGGTTGCCATGTACCCCCCACCCTTCCTTATTTCATTCTACATACCCATGCTGGGCAATTCCAGCAAGCCCGCCAATGATTCTCAAGTCTTGATCTCTACCCCAGACCTCTATGCTGTCTGATATATTTAACAGCGAGTGAGACATTTCTACTTGAAGGTGGTACAGCCACACCAAGTTCAACATGCCAAACTCACTGCATCATCATCCCCTACAAATCTACTTTTTCTTGTATTCTGCATAGTCATCCAGTCACTCCCCATCTCTTCTTCTTCTTACCCCTCTATCAAACTATCAAATTCAGTCAGTTCCAGATCCTTAATAACGCTCGCATTTATTGTATCTTCTCCAAACTCTTTGCCACTGCCCTGGGTCCCACCTGTGTTTATTGACACAGTTATTGTGACAGCTTTATGTTTTTCCTTTCTTCTTTCTAACCCGTCCTTCCCAATCCTGCCCATTGCCTCTCAACTGATATTTATGATCATAAACTGATATGTATTATCATAAACCAGTTTCTATTAATTCTTTACTAACATTCCTTTAAAAACTCCCCATTGATTTCAGGAAAATCCAAACATTTTGGCATGATTTACAAAGTTTCCTAGAAACTGGCCCTGATTCCTTCTCTAGTCTAATTTTTTTCCAAAGGTTTTTCCAGGACAAAGACGTATATTGCTTCACTCATTTTATAGAACAGAAGATGTTTGCAAACGCTAACATCATCATAGTAATGATGATAATAACTTTCATTTACACATCACTTCAACATTTACAAAATGTTTTCTCATCCACTATCTCAATTATATTGTTATTATTGTGCTTGCGACATCCACATATCAGGGGTGAATGATGATTTCCATTCCAGAGTATATTTTCAGGGACTAATCTAAGTGTAAATACCAGCCTCACTATATTTCTCCTCCTAAACCCTAGACATCTTTGCATCCTGGATGGCTCAACGGCTGAAGACACACTTGTTAACAGAAACCTGGCAGCGAAAAAGACAAGAGCTTCCCTCAAACTGCTCCCTTCCTTACCATGTCTACAATATCAAAGCAATTAAGTTATCACGACACTCTTATTTCAGTTCTTATCAGGATCATGCCAAGTGGTGTACTTCCCAAAAGGGCACCAAAAATCGCTGGACATGTATTGGAGACCTAAATCGGAGTCCACACCAAGCCTTCAGAAGTGGAGGATTCATTTGTACCCAGAATTGGCATATTTACCAAGCATTTCAAGGATTAGTATTATATTATGAAAGCTGTAACCAAACTTGGTGAAAGGACACATGTACTATCATTGCAAACCTTAATAATGGGTCTTCTTCCATTACACCTTCTTTATATTTTAAAAGCCTGTGAATATACTCATAACCTGCATATCACAAAATAAAATACTTTTCTCTCATGTTTACCATTTAATCTTCTATTTAATGGTAATTTATTTACTTTGCACTGTATATCATAAACTGTTATACACAACTGAGAACAGAGGAAATAAAACGAAAAATATTTTTCCACATTAGTCATCTCCAATTGTTTATGGATTGACTGGCCACCTAGTAGACTAAATTTCATCTCCTTCACAAAGACTTCCCTGACTCTCTTCCCCACCCTTTTTTGAAGAAAAATAACTCTCTCTGCATATTCTTCCATACTATTTGATCATATTGCTCCTAAAGTTTTCTCACTGGTTTATGGTTAAGGCTTATTTGTCATTCCTTCAACTGCTACTTATTAATTGGATGATCTTGAGCCATTCACTTGGATTCTCTGAACTTTGTTTGTTCTCATCTGTGAAAGGGAGATAATAGCTAGGTATGTTCAAACATCTAGCCCAGAGCCTGGCACATAGACGACACTTAAAAATACTGGTGGAATTTGAGCTTGAATTCCAGTAAAAAAAAAAAAAGACAAAAGAAGTTTCAGAAATGAGTAATATTTTACAAGAAAAATGTTAAAGTCACATTAGGAGAAAAAAACTCCATAAGTGCAACTCATCAACTTGAGGGAAATAAGGAAGTGTAAAATAATGAAACCAGAATCAAATGCAATAGTCTGTTTTTTGTTTGTTTTTTTTTTTTTAAATAATAATAGAGATAAAGTCTTGCTTTGTTGCCCAGGCTGGTCTTGAACTGGGCTCAAGCAATCCTCCCATGTTGGCTTCCCAAAGTGCTGGGATTACAGGAATCAGCCACTGCACCCAGTCAAATGCAATAATCTTAATTTCAATGTGTTTCTTTTTCTGGCATTCTTATTACTAAATGTAACTAGTATATAAATGGATAATAATAAACTTGTGTTAAGTACTAATTGCTTAATAACATTTGACATATGTGTTGTTCACAATCAAGCAGCTTACAACCTAAATAAAGTAATTACAACAATAATTAAAGCTAGCACTTACTGAACACTTACTATGTAATAAGCATTCAACTCATATTAATTCAAGATTAATTACTTTTTTTTATTTTTTCTCTGAGACGGAGTCTCACTCTGTTGCCCAGGCTGGAGTGCAGTGGCGCGATCTCGGCTTACTGCAAGCTCCACCTCCCGGGTTCACGCCATTCTCCTGCCTCAGCCTCCTGAGTAGCTGGGACTACAGGCGCCCGCCACCTCGCCCAGCTAGTTTTTTGTATTTTTAATAGAGACGGGGTTTCACTGTATTAGCCAGGATGGTCTCGATCTCCTGACCTCATGATCCGCCCGCCTCGGCCTCCCAAAGTGTTGGGATTACAGGCGCAAACCACCGCACCCGGCCAATTAATTACATTTTTATTTAATCTTCATAACAATTATATGTAGTAGGAACTGTTATTATCCCCATTTTACTGACAAGGAAACTAAGGCCTACATAGTTTTAGTAACTTGCCTAGTATCATAGAGGTCCATCTTACCTCTGAGGCTATCGATCTTGATATCTCAATACCAACCAAACTTCATGGCACTAGTTCAATGACAAACAGAAAAAACTAACTTTGTTTCCTGTCAGGAGCAAGCATAAACTATGTTATATGCTATCTAGCTAACTAACATGCTTGCAAATATAAAGAGGCTTGAAAAAAATTATTTGGCCTCTGAGAGAGTATCTGAGGCCAAAAAAGCATAAGTAATCCAAATAACATAAAAGAAAAATTTTAAAGTACAAGATCCTGACTTTAAAAGTAAAGAGGGCCACTCTACCAGAGGGATTTGATGGCGTGATGTCTCACAGAAAGTTCTCCGCTCCCAGTCATGGGTCCCTCGGCTTCCTGCCCCGGAAGCACAGCAGCAGGCATGGCAGGAAGGTTAAGAGCTTCCCTAAAGATGATCCGTCTAAGCCGGTCCACCTCACAGCCTTCCTGGGATACAAGGCTGGCATGACCCACATCGTGCGGGAAGTGGACAGGCCAGGATCTGAGGTGAACAAGAAGGAGGTGGTGGAGGCTGTAACCATTGTGGAGACGCCACCATGGTGGTTGTGGGCTACGTGGAAACCCCTCGAGGCCTCCGGACCTTCAAGACTGTCTTCGCTGAGCACATCAGTGATGAATGCAACAGGCGTTTCTATAAGAACTGGCATAAATCTAAGAAGAAGGCCTTTACCAAGTACTGCAAGAAATGGCAGGATGAAGATGGCAAGAAGCAGCTGGAGAAGGACTTCAGCAGCATGAAGAAGTACTGCCAAGTCATCCATGTCATTGCCCACGCCCAGATGTGCCTGCTTCCTCTGCGCCAGAAGAAGGCCCACCTGATGGAGATCCAGGTGAACAGAGGCACGGTGGCCGAGAAGCTGGACTGGGCCTGCGAGAGGCTTGAGCAGCAGGTACCTGTGAACCAAGTGTTTGGGCAGGATGAGATGATCGACGTCATCGGGGTGACCAAGGGCAAAGGCTACAAAGGGGTCACCAGTCATTGGCACACCAAGAAGCTGCCCCGCAAGACCCACCGAGGCCTGCACAATGTGGCCTGTATTGGGGCATGGCATCCTGCTTGTGTGGCCTTCTCTGTGGCACGTGCTGGGCAGAAAGGCTACCATCACCTCACTGAGATCAATAAGATCTATAAGATTGGCCAGGGCTACCTTATCAAGGACGGCAAGCTGATCAAGAACAATGCCTCCACTGACTATGACCTGTCTGACAAGAGCATCAACCCTCTGGGTGGCTTTGTCCACTATGGTGAAGTGACCAATGACTTTGTTATGCTGAAAGGCTGTGTGGTGGGAACCAAGAAGCGGGTGCTCACCCTCCGCAAGTCCTTGCTGGTGCAGACGAAGCGGCGGGCTCTGGAGAAGATTGACCTTAAGTTCATTGACACCACCTCCAAGTTTGGCCATGGCCACTTCCAGACCATGGAAGAGAAGAAAGCGTTCATGGGACCACTCAAGAAAGACCGAATTGCAAAGGAAGAAGGAGCTTAATGCCAGGAGTAGATTTTGCAGCTGGTGGGATCTCAATAAAAGTTATTTTCCACTGACAAAAAAAAAAAAAAAAAAGTTAAGAGGGCCAAAACTTGATCCAATGGTAAAGAGAGAGATTAATGAAAAGGAGAAAAAAAGCAAAAGTGAAGAAATTCTATTGGACTAAAAATACATAATAGGTAGGAGCCTTCTCCCCTGAATCTGAAGGAGAGGAGAATCAAAATTAGATTCACATAATTAAGAGTGTAGGAATGTAACAAAGGAAAAGAACATGCTGGCCCACTGGAGACACACATTACGGATGTGATTCCTGCTGAAGGGGAAATGGAAAGTGGCTAGACCCTCCTTGAGGAAGAAAAAAATGCTGGAAAGGAATTGAACAGTCCTGGTAGTTCAAGAATACCTAATACTTACTGTGGGAGGGGTGTTGGTATATCTTGGTGATGGTAATTCCTTGTTGTAGAACCTAAAGACAACCACAATAAACCAAAGAGGGCTAATCTTTCTCAGGCATATGCCCAGGACTGCTACCCAGTCATGCTGATACTTGCAGGGAGACTGAAGAAGTTATCTTTGGGAATAATAACATTGGAGGGAAACTGATACATTTTAGAAAATAGGGGATAATTTTATGGATTCCCTTTAGGAAAAAGAGGAGAATATGGGAGATATTAATGAATGAAATTTAAGTTCTAAATCATGGTTTTAAATACTGGAATGAAATTAACCAGGCATGGTGGTGAGTGCCTGTAGTCCTAGTTACTCTGGAGGCTGAGGTAGGAGGATCCCTTGAGCCGAGGTGTTTGAGGCTGCAGTGAGCTATGATCACACCACTGCACTCCAGCCTAGGTGACAGAGCAAGACCTTGCCTCAAAACAGAAACAAAAACAAACCCCCTCCAAAATTGGAATGACTTATTTCACTTAATGTAATGTCCTCCAGGCTCATACATGCTGTTGCACATGACAGGATCTCATCCCTTTTTATAGCTGAATAGTAATCCACTGTGTATATAGACCACATTTTCTTTATCCATTCTTCCATTGATGGGCATTTAGGTTGATTCCATACCTTGGCTATTGTGAATAGTATTGCAATAAACATGGGAGTGTAGATGTCTCTTTGACATTCTAATTTCATTTTCTTTGGATGTATACCTAGTAGTGGGATTGCTGAATCATACAGTAGAGCTATTTTTAATTTTTTGTGGAACTTTCATACTGTTTTGCGTAATAGCTGTACTGATTTACATTCCTACCAACAGTGTGTAAGAGTTTCCCTTTCTCCACATCCTCACCAGCATTCATTTTGATATGATAATATCCATTTTTTGATAATATCCATTCTAACTGGGGTAAGATGATATCGCTGGGCGCGGTAGCTCACCTGTAATCCCAGCACTTTGGGAGGCTGAGGCAGACGGATCACCTGAGGTCGAGAGTTCGAGACCAGCCTAACCAACATGGAGAAACCCCATATCTACTAAAAATACAAAATTAACCAGGCATGGTGGCACATGCCGTAATCCTAGCTACTTGGGAGGCTGAGGCAGGAGAATTGCTTGAACCTGGAAGGCAGAGGTTGTGGTGAGCCAAGATTTTGCCATTGCACTCCAGCCTGGGCAACAAGAGCAAAACTCCATCTAAAAAAAAAAAAGATGGTATCTCACTGTGGTTTTGATTTGCCTTTTTCTGATGGTTAGTGACTGACCAAACTAAGGTTTGGGTGGGCTGTGTCCCCACCCAAACCTTAAACTGTAGCTCCCATCATTCCCATGTGTTATGGGAGGGACCCAGTGGGAGGTAACAGAATCATAAGAATGGGTCTTTCCCATGCTGTTCTCATGATAGTGAATAAGTCTTAAGAGATCTGATGGTTTTATAAATGGGAGTTCCCCTGCACATACTGTCTTGCCTGTTGCCGGGTGAGACATGACTTTGCTCGTCCTTTGCCTTCTACCATGATTATGAGGTCTCCCCAGCCAAGTGGAACTGTGAGTCCATTAAACCTCTTTTTCTTTATAAGTTGCCTAGTCTCTCGTATGTCTTTACTAGCAGCATGAGAACAGACTAATACAATGACATTGAGCATTTTTTCATGTACCTCATGGCCCTCTGTATGTCTTCTTTGGAGAAACATCTACTCAAGTCTTTTGCCCATTTTAAAATCAGATTATGTTTTTTACTAATGAGTTGAGTTCCTTATAAATAGTGGATATTAATTCCTTGTCAGGTGTATAATTTGCAAATATTTTCTCCTATTCTACAGGCTGTCTGTTCACTTTACTGATTTGTTTCCTTTGCTATAAAGAAACTTTTTGGTTTGATGTAGTCCCAATTGTTTATTTTTGTTTTTGTTGCTCATGCTTTTGAGGTCTAGCGTAAAAATATCCTTGCCCAGACTGATGTCGTGTAGTGTTTCTCCTGAATTTTCTTCTAGTAGTTTCATAGTTTTGGGTCTTACATTTAAATCTTTATTTTGAGTTGACTTTTGTATAGTAAGAAATAGGGGTCAAATTTTATTTTTTTTTTTTGAGATGGAGTCTCGCTCTGTCACCCAGGCTGGAGTGCAGTGGCAGGATCTCAGCTCACTGCAAGCTCCACCTCCCGGGTTTACACCATTCTCCTGCCTCAGCCTCCCGAGTAGCCGGGACTACAGGCGCCCGCCACCTCGCCCGGCTCGCCTTTTGTATTTTTTAGTAGAGACGGGATTTCACCGTATTAGCCAGGGTGGTCTCGATCTCCTGACCTCGTGATCCACCCGTCTCGGCCTCCCAAAGTGCTGGGATTATTTACAGGCTTGAGCCACCGCGCCCGGCCCAAATTTTATTCTTTTGCATGTTGATATCCAGTCTTCCAAGTGAAATAAGCTAGGCACATTAAGACAAATACTACACAATCTCACTTATACATGGAATCTAAAAAACTTAATCTCATAGAAGTTAATAGTACAATAGTAGTTATCAGAGGCTGGGGTGAATGTGGGAATGGAAGAGATGGGAAGATGTTAGTCAATGGGAACAATGTTACAGTTAGGAGGAGTAAGTTCTGGCATCCTATCTGTGGAGTAGAATGACTATAGCTAATAAAAATGCATTGTATATTTCAAACAGCTAGAAGAGAGGATTTTGTATGTTCTCACTGTAAAGAAATGATAAATGTTTAAGGTGATGAATATGCTAATTACCATGATTTGATCGTTACACAATATATACATGTATCAAAACATCACACTGTGCCCCATGAATATGTACAATTATTGTGTGTCAATTAAATAAATAATTTCATTATATTCACACAAAAAATATATTGTAATGAAAGACAAGTCTAAGATGAGAGTGTATCTTACAAAAAAGTGTAAGATTTTGTTTGGCTGGAAACTACTTAATGTGATTGTGGAGAAAGTAAAATAAAAACAGAAATAAACAGAGAATGGCAGTTATAATGTGGAAATGCCAAACCATTTCTGCTCTGCCCTCCCACCCTTCTTAGAAAAGTAATTTTCCACAGTCTGTTGGTATTCAATGACCCTTTTCTCTCCAGCTCCAAATGACTGAATCAACAGTGGGCTTGTGATACCAAAGAAAGTAAGTCATAGGCCAAGCCAAGGCAATCAGATGTGGGACAGAGTTTAAAGTAGAGGTACCAAGACTGAGTTTCTGGGATTGGACACTTGATCTGAAGGTCATGGGCACTAGAGATAAGATGGTTGTTTTCTGCCATATGCATGCCAAAGCAGAAAACGTGGGGCTACAGAAGCTGAAGAATGGTGCAGACACACTGCAAGAAGCACAGGAGAACAGAAAGAATGAAATCAATCCCCAACTGTCCAGATGTCAATTGAGTTCCTTGCAGAGCTGAACTAGTCTCTTTGGTTATATAGTCTAAGATATACCCCTGTAGTCTCTCATTAAATGCCCCTATTTTAAGTTCAAGTTAGTCTCAGTAGGTTCCTGTTTTCTGCAAGCAAACAATTCTTGCCTAAGTCATGTAGAAACAAGAATGATATTGTGATTGCAGTTCCAAATCGTTTCAATTGAAATAATCATTAAGACACAGGTCATAAACAGTCTCATAGTCTCACAATCTCAGATGTTTTACAGACTGATACAGAACATGAGTTATAAAAGAAGTAAATTTGCAACTGTAGCATAGGATGGAGAATATGCATTCATAGGAAGCAACAGAAAGAACTTGGTGGGAATGAATAAGAAAGAGCAATGATGGGGCTTCAAATATTCAGACATTTACTAAGGATTTCATTCAGCTAGTATAATTCTTGATTAACTTTTGGCTTCACTGACAATGTCATCTTCCAAAGAGATGAAATAAGTAGAGGAACTTCCACTCTGAACTTAAGTCTTACAGACAAGGAGAGGTTTGTTGGTGAAACGAAAATAATGGGTTGGGCACAGTGGCTCACGCCTGTAATCCCAACACTTTGGGAGGCTGAGACAGGTAGATCATTTGAGCCCAGGAGGTCAAGACCAGCCTGGGAAACGTGGCAAAATCCATGTTTACCAAAAACAAACAAACAAAACAACAAAAATTAGCCAGGCATGGTGGCGTGCACCTGTAGTCCCAGCTACTAGAGGGGCTGAGGTGGGAGGATCACCTGAGCCCTGGGAGGTGATCAAGGCTAGAGTAAGCGATACACCATTACACTCCAGCCTGAGCAACAGAATGAGACTCTGTCAAAAAAGAAAAAAAGAAAAAAGAAAGAAAGAAACAAAAAGAAAGAAAAAATGATGTCCTAGGAGAAAACTGTCCCTGGATGATCATCAGGGAAAGGAAAACTGAATACAATTAAAGTTTTAAAAGTCTGAGATTGAACTACAGAAGAAAATGTGATTCAATGGCAAAAGACTCTTGAAGGAAATGCAGCTCAAGAGATTAAAATGAAATTCGACGTTATTTCTCCATAAGGAGGAAAGGGAGGAAGAATCTAGAGAAAGCAATGTAACTACATAGCCTACCTTCTCACAAACTCATATGTATACAACCTAATAGGTACATATTATGGAAAAAAGAGATCAATGAACAAGGAAAAATAAAAGAAAGGCATCAACTTATACATAGAGTTATATGCAGGCTAACACCTCAATGCTATTGATTGTAAAAAAAAAAAAAGTGCTAAAGTTAAAACAACGGTTTATACTTATGTGTGGATCAGGATTACAATGGAGCTAACAGTAGTTTGTGAATACCAAAAAAAAAAATCTTTGTCTCTTTTATTTCTTTCTTCTCAGTAAAGGTGAATGGTATTTGTCTTGTGTGTGTGTGTGTGTGTGTGTGTTGCTATAACAAAATACTTGAGGCTGGATAATTTATAAAGAAAAAAGGTTTGTTTAGCTCATGGTTCTGCAGGCAGGGAAGTTCTAGGGCATAACCCTGGATTCTGGAGAGCCAAAGTTAGGAGTAATGATCTAGGGTATCTGGTGGAAGAAATTTCTAAGCAGTAAAACACTCAAGAAGTGGCAGGGGTATTTTAACAGCTTACATTCAGTTATGGCAGCAAAAGATTGACCTTCAAGTGAAATTTGTAAATAAAAGAGAAACAGAGGGCAAAAATTTGGAAAATTTGTCGCCTAGCCATATGTTAGAGAAAGAAAGAGTATTTTCAGGAGAGAAATCTGAGGATGTATCTGAACAACCATTTACTAAAGAGATCAGTATGGCTAAAAGGGAGCTTGTGTTGATCTATTTTCTGCAGATATAACAGAATATCACAGATTGAGTAATTTATAAAGAAAAGATATTTATTTGGCTCATGATTCTGCAGGCTAGGAAGTCCACAATCTAGGGGTCGCACCGGGTGAGGGCCTTCTTGCCACATCAAAACATGGCAAAAAGCATCACATGATGGGAGAGGGCCAGAGAGCACAAGACAGAGAAAAAGAGGGTCAAACTCCTGCAATAACTAAGCTGCTCTTGTGAAAACAACATTAATCCAATTATGAAGGCAGAGCCCTCAGGATGTAGTCACCTCTTAAAGGTCCCACTTCTTAATATCATCACAATGACAATTAAATGTCAACATGAGGTTTGGAGAAGATATTCATACTATAGCAGAGCCCAAGCACTTTTTCCAATTGAATCCATTAAACATACTCTTTACCAGGCATTGTAATGAACAGAAGGAAGAAGGAACGAAACAGTTCCTGCTCTTATAGATCTTATAGTTGACTCTGTCCTCAGCCCTCTTCCAAAAACATTTTAAATGATTTTTGTGTTTGGAAAATACACTTATTAAATTTGTATATGACATGCAGGTAAGAAAAATAACAGATCCAGCAGATGATGAAATTGGCATCCCAAGGGATCTTGAAAGGCTAACATATGGATTAAGTCAAATAATATTAAATATAATAAGAATAAATGTTAAGATTCTTCCCTTTAAACAAAACAAAATAAAACAAAACACAATCTTCACCACAGAGATATAGGTTGAAGGGAAGTATAATTTAGCAAAAGACGATGTAGAAAATTATCCAAAGGTTTTGGCAGAAAACTCACCATGACTAAACAGTGTAATTGGCTGAAAAAGGAAAAAAAAATACAATTTTTAATTGTATGAACAAAACATATCCCAGAAAGGGTGAGGAAATAGGCTGACTGTATCCTGTATTCGTGGTCTAGGTGCTGTCCTTAGGAGTAATATAGGTGGTGTGTAAAAGAAATTAGCCAGAATGGGGACAGTTCCTGAGATTGTAGAAGGAACAGTAGAAAGAAATGGAATTGTTTATCCCTGAACAGTCTCATTAGGAATAGCATAGTTGCCTTCAAGTATATAAGGCTGTTCTATGGAAGAGGGTCTATACTAGTTCTATATGATGCCTAGAAGCAGAGCTAAGATAAAGGAATAAAAAATCTAGTGAGCCAGATTCAGCTCAAATTAAGTGCAAAATATATTGTCCAAATCTCTCACCATGGCCTATGAGCTCCACATGATCTTCCCTGGGCTCTCTCTGTAGCTACATCTCTATTTCTCGCCTACCCACTCGCTACACTTCATCCATTGTCCTTCTTCCTATTCCTCAAACTCACCAAATCCAATTCCACCTCAAAGTCATGCACTTGTTCTCACTGTCTAAAAAACTCTTCTCCCAGATGTGCACAGAGCTGGCCCCTTCTGAGGCCCTCGATATTAAAGAAATTCTTTACGAGAGGCCTTTTCTGGCCACCCTATTTAAATTAGCATCTCCAATCACTTTCTAACACAACTTAGTATTTTATTTTATTTTAGCATTTACCACTATATAATACTATCTTTATGAGGGGATATGTATTTTAGAGTCTTGCTCGCTATTGCATCTCCAGTCCCTAGTGTAATGCCTGAAACGTAGTTATTTAGTAAATATGGGTTAAATTAATGAATATAAAAGACAGCAATATCTCCCAAGATGAGTGTAGACTAAAAGCTCATTGGGAGGGCTGCATAGAGGGGATTCATGCATAAATTGAGGACAATCTTAAAGTCCTTTTCAGTACTGAAATCTATAATTAAATACTAAATTGTGAAACACATTATAATTATAGTATCAGTTCAGAGAGATATGATTAATAAAGTCCAGAACAGTCAAGTAGTCTTTAATGAAGAGGTGGAAATTGAGGGCTCTTCAAGGATGGGTGGAATTTGGACAGTTGGAATGGGAGGGAAAGGATTTCTAGAAGGAAGGACTGACGTCAGCAAAGTCTCAGAGGCAGACCTAAGTACCATACAAGGAGGAGAAGACTATAAGGAGCTACGTTTGACTAAAGGAGAGAATGTGGATTGGGAAATTGAGAAAAATGAGATAGACAGGTAGACTGGGGCTGCAATGCAGGTAGGACCTTAAAATCAAGCAATGAATTAAACTCAGTGAGCTAACTCTGAAAATTTTTGAGGAGATAGATGAACACCATGATTTCACACCTAAATTAATAATATCTATAGCTATTTCCATAATGAGAACCTAATATATAGTAGGTGCTCAATAAATATTTGCTTGTTTATCATAAAATGATCATATTATTGAACATCAGCAGGCTATCTGCAAGCCTGTGTAAGAATGAAAATGAATTTGCATGTACTCTCTCACTCAGATGGCTTTGTCATCAGTGTCCTGCAGGTAGCTGGCTCATCGTGGCCAGGCGGAAAAGATGTCCTCTACTGTAAATAGACAGCATCTGTGACCTGTGACTATGACCCTATTAGAATCATGCTCCATACAGACCAGTTGTTATAACCTGATATGTGAGGGAGTGCCATATTGAGATTTAAATGATGTCTTATCCATCTCACCAGCACTTACATAAATGTCATATTTTCCAGTTAATCACTTTAAAATTGAATACAGCCAAATGAATGTAGTTCTTTGGAATTAATCACTTTAAAAGCCCATACCCTAGTCTCATTTTTTCCACCCTTTCTGACACTTCTCTTTAGAAAAGGCTTTCAGAAGCCCCATGTTAGCCAAACAAGAAAAATGTCTCATCACTCTGTAGACAGTGTGTTGTCATGTAACTCTTGCCATGTAACTCTCTGCCAAACACGCTTTAAAGCATCCACACAACTCCTTGCCTTAAGCAGTGATGGTTAGAGTCCAAGATCCAGGCTTTCCCTAGCCCCACTACACTCTCTCTTCCTTGTTAACTGGTCCCTCTTTACTTCGCTTTCCACATGCCCAATTTATTTCTAATATTGCTTGATTTTTTTGCCATTGTTTCCCCATATTTTCTGCAAAGCTCTTTGAAGGAAATGCTAAATATATTAGTGTTATTTGAATCAATTAAGTATGACATCCCATGAGAACCCAGTTGGATTTGGGTGGTAGCAGAGGACAATATAACAGCTCCGGAATCACACAGCGTGGGTGAAAACCTAGCTTTGTCAACCTTGAGCAATTACGAGCTGTGTGACCTTAAACAAATTACTTAACCTCTCTAAGCCAGTTTCTAAACTGAAAAACAAGAAAGTTAATAATAGGCATAAGGCAATCTATGTAAACAGTTCAATGCCTAGCACATAAAAACTTTACCTTCCATTTTTAACTGGCAGAATAACAATAAATATTAACTATATTAATTAATCATATTAATTCAGAAGTTGAGGGAAAGCAAATGCTCTGTCTGTACTACATTCTAACAACTACTCAATTCCGTGAAGAAATCAGTCTAAGAGACTGGTAGAAATAAAGGAACTGAGAGTGCTATTTACTGGAATTGTTCCCTTTCTCCATGGTGATAGTGTTTTCTCAATAACAGACAAATAGATAAAGACCAATATTTTTCTTACTTTATCTCATACTTGACGAATGAAGAGGAAATAACTAGAAGAAATACTCTCAAGGAAGAGGAAGCTACAAACACAAGCCCAAAAGCCTTATAAACATCCAAGGAGTTCTTTGCAAATGCTGTCAGTATGAACAAAAGTTCCTGCTATAATATTAACAAGCAGATTAAAGGGTGCTGCTATAATTATTTACAGAGCAGACACACACGATGCCACGAGAATAGGGTTTTGGAATTTTAAATTACAGTCCTGGCACTTTGCAGCCTCAGACAATTTTCTTAAATCCTCAAAGTCTTGATTTCCTCACCTGTAAAATGGAGAAAATTAAGAAAAATAATATGTATAAGGTTCTTACACAAGATAAACAGGTAGTATATATTGCATCCCTACGCTCTTAGGGCAAGGTTCGCTGAATAAAATTGTGTGTTCTGATCAGGGTTTCTGGACTGCAACATCTGAAGTGTACACGGTGCTTTAGTACAAAGGAAGACTTTGTATCTGGGTATTAGGCAGTCAAGTGTTCAATAAATATTTGGTCATTTGTTTTGGCTTTAATGGAAGTACTTTGTGTACTCAATAGCTAGTCCAGGATCTTCTTCATTACCTTTGTAGATAGGGAAGCCACCAGTTTGCTAGGTCTGCAGTATCCTAATCTAATCCCAAGATCCTATATCTTCCTTTCACCACTGTTTTTCTTCATTTCCTGTAAGATCAGGAAGTTTCTGGTAGTTTGGCAGGAGAGCTAGCCACAGAAGACAACCTTTTCAATATACTTGGACTGTGTTAAGCTTCCCCTATGTTTGAATTATCACTGTATGGCTGAGAGGTGTTTAAAACAGAATTGAGGGAGGCTGAGGTGGGCGGATCACGAGGCCAGGAGATTGAGACCATCCTGGCTAACACAGTGAAACCCCATCTCTACTAAAAAATACAAAAAATTAGCCCGATGTGGTGGTGGGTGCCTGTAGTCCCAGTTACTCAGGAGGCTGAGGCAGGAGAATGGCGTGAACCCAGGAGGCAGAGTCTGCAGTGAGCCAAGACCGTACCACTGCACTCCAGCCTGGGCAAAAGAGCAAGACTCCATTAAAAAAAAAAAAAAACAGAATTGAAGGAGAAGTATAATTTAAAATGATTATCCTAAATAATGGATTGATATCAATGTCACATATCTACAACCTTCTGGAAAGGGGACTGCTTCTTTTTGTTTCCATTTTGGGTGAAAAGATTGCTGATTCATGAGCGGGCTGTGAGCTGCTGACTTTGGAGATAGAGCTGGTCTGAGCCACTCTGGATCAGCCAAATGATGAGCGAGAGGTAAGGGGCAAAGGAAGAAAATGGCAAGCCCACGCTTTGATGTGTGTGCGAGGGAGGTAGTGTTTCCTCCCAGAGGTGTTAGACAAAGATTTTAACAACGGGACAATCTGTCTCTGGGGTAGCTGGTTTCTAGAGAGCAGCAAAAGGAGCTATAAAAATCCAGCTACTTTTGCCACAGACAAAATAATTTGTCCCCATCATCAGAAAAACAAAAACAAAACACTGGTCAGATTTCATGACTAATTTACTGTAATATCCAGTAGCTCAGCACCATATGCAGATAAGGGTTTAACCAGTCTCCTGATGACTCAGGTCTATCTACACACCTCTGTGAGATGGAGCAGTGTCTGGTGACCAAGGAGAGACTGGTACATGCTGCAAGCCAGTTGTTTCCCTATCTCCAAGAAATCAGACTTGCAGCCATCCTCAGCCCATTCTTTGGCCCAGTTGGAGGAATGCAGGCAGGCCAGTCCAACCATCTTTCCATCAGGACTTTGCAAAAAGACCCCCGAGTGGCTGAACAAGTTGTCCCTATGTCTGTGTCTGCACTTTAGGAATGGCTGCAGCCGCTCTTAGGTCCTCACTCAGTAGGTTTATACAGAGTGAAGGCAGCACATAAGAAGCAGGAAGTCTTAGGCCAAGGCAGGAGGATCGTTTGAGCCCAGAAATTCAAGACCAGCCTGGGCAACATAGTGAGACCTTGTCTCTACAAAACAAAAAAAAATTTAAACCAGCTGGGTATGGTGGTGCATGCCTATAGTTCCAGTAACTTGGGAGGTTAAGGCAGGACTGAAGTCCAGGTTATTGAGGCTACAGTGAGCCATGATCATGCCACCATACTCCATCTTG
Source organism: Colobus angolensis palliatus (assembly GCF_000951035.1). NCBI lineage: Eukaryota > Metazoa > Chordata > Mammalia > Primates > Cercopithecidae > Colobus > Colobus angolensis. Next base: position 7,135,963 of record NW_012117488.1, on the reverse strand, counting down.
AACGACAAAGCACAGTTCTGTCTCAAAAAAAAAAAAACAGAAAAAGAAAAAGAAGCAGGATGTCTTGGCAAACTGACAAAAGCAGAGAAGTGACAAATGACAGGGTGGAAAGACAGAAGAACTCTAACAGCACAGCTGTCTGGAGCCATTTAGCATTGGGTGAACAGCCCTATGGACCTTAGTGGCTCCTGAAGGCATGGCAGTATTACAGAATTGAACAATGATTGATGTTCAAAGTGAGTCATCGAGAAAAGGTCAAATTGTGTTCCGAATATTTCATTTAAGAAGGCAAAGTCTACGTAAAACATTTTGGAAAAATCACTTTCTAAAATAAAATTTTAAAATTGGCATTTAAGTTTAGGTTATAATATGTTGACAATTAATAGTACCACCACTTAATATATTAGATAGACTACATTATTAAAAATCCCCA
>NW_012117488.1:7085633-7135480 GCF_000951035.1 Colobus angolensis palliatus | reverse complement strand
CTGACAAAAGCAGAGAAGTGACAAATGACAGGGTGGAAAGACAGAAGAACTCTAACAGCACAGCTGTCTGGAGCCATTTAGCATTGGGTGAACAGTCCTGTGGACCTTAGTGGCTCCTGAGGGCATGGCAGTATTACAGAATTGAACAATGATTGATGTTCAAAGTGAGTCATCCAGAAAAGGTCAAATTGTGTTCCAAATATTTCATTTAAGAAGGCAAAGTACTACGTAAAACATTTTGGAAAAATCACTTTCTAAAATAAAATTTTTAAATTGGCATTTAAGTTTAGGTTATAATATGTTGACAATTAATAGTACCACCACTTAATATATTAGATAGACTACATTATTAAAAATCCCCATCCAGAAAGAACTGATTTTTACTTATATGTTCTTATTGATATATAAGTATATTATACATACATATATACATTCACACATGTGCACATGGTCACACTGTATGTACTTTTTAATCAAATCTCACTACTGATTATTTTATTAAATAGATCTCATATCTTCCTACTTCTTCCAGGACTTGACACCATTATTTATCTTCTCCCACTTCTTCAGCCACTTGTTCTCTATTAGATCTTTCTCTTTACCATACAAACATGTCCAAGGCTCTCCCACCTTGTAAACAAAACAAACAAAAAACCTACCTGGGTTCTATAGCACCACACCCTATCCTACAACTGACCTATGCCTCTCCTTCTCTTCACAATCAAACTTGTAGGAAAAGCTCTCAATCTTGTGGTTACCTCTCCAATGACTCTTCTTTTTCTTTTTTCCTGTTTTTTAAGAGAAAAAAAAAAAGATTTGTTTGTATCCTTTGCCCACTGGCCTGTGCCCCCTTCTTAAGCCACACTCTCCTCCACATCCCTGAGATTCTGCTTTACCTTATTTTATTTCTTCCTCTGACTTACTGGGGTCTCCTTTCAAGTTTCCCTTTCTCTGTCTGAACTCTAAATGTCAATACTTCTCTAGGTTCTATCTTTGTATCTCTTCTCACTTGCAACATTTTCCCTGGGCAATCTTATCCACTTATCACTTTGAAGGCACCCATATTATATTTCTGACAAAGTTCTCACCTGGGGTGTGTGTGTGTGTCTGCATGCATATGCATGTGGGTGTGAAAAACTGTGTAGTAAACACCTCTGCCTGGATGACACTGAAAACATACCATGACTCCTATCTGCTCATCAGAACACCTCCTCCTTGAGTGTCCCTTTCTGGGAACCATTAACCCAGTAACCCAGCTTTGGAGACATATGGGCTTTTTTTTTTTTTTTCCTTCATTCATTCATCTAAACAATCACCACCACCTCCTGATTGTGCCTCGTTAACATTTCAAATCCATTGCCTCCAGCTTGCCTCCTATGTCCTGCTTTATCTGCATTTTAAATCAGGAAATGTCTTTAGTCTCCACCTTCATGCATCAGTTCTCTTTGATTCCTGGACGTTTTGCCTCTGCTTCTTTGCTCCTCTTTGGTATTTGAGACTTGGTTACCCAGCTCTCCCAATCTGCCTCACTATCCCTCTTCTGGAACTCTAGAAGATTTACTCTCACTCACAATCTAGGCCACAAGGCCTGGTCCTGGTGTACAATCCAAGGACCACTTCTCCTCCATTCTTACCAACTCCCCTCCCTCAATAAGGACAAGAGAAACAGGAAAATTTCTCCCAATTGAGGACAGCCCCCTACAAACCATCGCACAATCATAAATAATTATTATTCTATATTGGAAGTGTTGGTTCTTTTGTTGGCCTCTGCCCTATGCTCTAAATTAAAGTTTTTGTCTATTGGCTTTAATATTTAGATCATCTATGAGTCTGCTTCTATTACCTGCCTTTTCTCTTTATTACTGGCCACATTTTATTGCCTTTTCCCATATCTACGAGTTTTTTTATTAGGTGTCAGACATGGGGTATAAAAAATGTGAAGATTTCAAATGCTACCTTCTATCAGAGAGGGTTCTCCCTTTCCTCTGTTAGGCAGAGAGGGTAAGGAGTTGGTCATTTTGATTACATGAGAAGTTGATACAATGAGAAATTGTGCTGAGTGTGAGCTGCATTTTTACTAAGACTTGCTCTAGCTCTAATTTGCTCCTGTTCCAGGGTATGTTCCTTCTGGGTTTGTGATTGTGAGCCTTGGAGTTTTCATCTCCTCAGCCCTGAAAGACTGCAGGAGATACAGCTCTGTCCTTCAGAAGTTCCAGCCTAAATCTTTAACCCTTTGTCCCTTATAGCTTCAATACTTGGCAAGTGTCTTAAGAAAAAAACTGGAGGTGTATATAAGGGAAGGTATCTTGAGGACGTGTTTCCTAAGCATTGCAAGATAATGAGAGAGAGATTTCACTCTTTTTAAAAGTTTTTGCCCTAGTTTCATATCCCTCTGTGCAGTACCAGAATTCAGCAAATATGTTATGGGAAAATCAGCCATGTGTTTGAGTTGCCTTCTTCCTATTTGTCACATCATCCCTTTATAACTGTCAAGAACTTTACTGGTTTTTCTTTGTCCCAGCAGAGATTCTCTGTGTAGGCAAATCCTTCAACCCACACTCAGGACCGGCATATATCTGGTGAAAAAATATAAGATAGTGTCAGCTCACTTTGGCAAGGATTCTACTTTATCTGGAATTTTGGTTCATTTAATCCACATGCTTCCACAGAAACTTGATGTCTTTAAAACATAATTTTTTTTTTCTTTTTGAGACAGAGTCTTGCTCTGTTGCCCAGGCTGGAATACAGTGGTGCAATCTTGGCTCACTGCCAGCTCCGCCTCCCAGGTTCACACCATTCTCCTGCCTCAGCCTCCCAAGTAGCTGGGACTACATTTATCCAGGTTACTCCAAGTTGTTGCACTGAGAGTGTTGGTCTTCCATGAACTTCTACTTCTTACCCAGAAGTGAAAGTCTCATACTCACACTTTTTAAAAAATCTCTTGTGATTCCTCAATATTTTGTGCATAACACACAATAACTTGTCATTGTGAGTTTTTAATTAACGGATAAAGAGATAATTGTAACATTTTACTATGAATTTAATGCTTATTTAATTTAAACAAAATACCTTCAGTTCAAGAAAGAATGTGGGCCGGGCACGGTGGCTCACACCTATAATCCCAGCACTTTGGGAGGTCAAGGTAGGTGGATCACTTGAGGTCAGGAGTTGGCCTGGCCAGCATGGTGAAACCCCATCTCTACCTACAATACAAAAAATGAGCCAGGTGGTGCATGCCTGTAATTTCAGCTACTCAGCAGGCTGAGGCAGGAGAATCGCTTGAACCCAGGAGACAGAGGTTGCAGTGAGCTGAGATCGAGCCACTGCACTCCAGCCTGGATGAGAGGGAGACTCATCTCAAAAAAAATAAAGAAAAAAAAATGTGGTCCATATTCAATATTCATTTAATTCTTATAATACCTTTTATGTAGGAGTTCTAATAATGATGAGATGGCTAGAGATAGCTACTATTTACTAAGTACTTACCAGGTGCCAAGCACCATGCTAAGTATATATATAAACTCATTTACATATATTCACATATATTAATTCATTTAAACCCTACAATAAGCTGGGAGATAGGTATTTCTGTCCTCATTTTCATGAGGAAATCAAGGCTGGGAAAGATTAAATGACTTGTCTAAGGGCTCAAAGCTGATAAATGGAAGAGTTGGGATTCAAACACAGTATGTCTAGTTCCCAGTCTAGATATTTTTCATGGTACTTCAGCTTTTTGTCAGGTATGATACCACAGTTGTCCTGTAAGATTTCATTAAAATATCTGGAATTCTCCAACTTATACCTTTCCTAAGTACTCCAAAAATATAAACTATAATTATGAAGGAGCTATCCCAAGATGATACTGAAAACACTTACAAGTGGACAGATGGACTTGGTGGCCTCTTAATGGTAGAAATAGTTTTGCCTTATTTACCTGAAATTACATCGCGTGGTCTCAGATTTGGATAGTAATAATAATTTTTAAGACAGATGATTATTCAGGATTAGGGATATGTCTGTGGCCATAGTATCGAATAACCCTGAACCTCACAGGAATTAAACTTATTTCTTTGAATTCATTAGCGCCTCACTCTTAACCTCTGCGTTAACAAGCCACAGATCAAATAGATTAAATTGCACTTTATAATGGAAGAATATATTATTAAAAATGAAAGCTATTCCATTTGTTTATTAAAAATTCATTACTTAAAAAAAGGCTTAATGTCACAGGTTAAATTATTTGTTGTCATTTGGAAAAAGAGAAAGATTTACTTAAAAAGAATGAGTCAGCCATTTTAGATCCTGAGTGAATAAAATGCATGTTTCTTTGGTGCCAACTAGATTTCCTCTTACTCATCTATTTCTCTTAAAATGCTTGTAGAAATATTTTGATGCAATGCTTCCATTCAGGGTACAAAGGAGATAAGAGAAAAATACTCTGGCAGAGCATTTAATCAGGTATATTATTAGATAAGGATAGCTTCAGTTAAAGCAGCATCTAGAGATTAGAATTCCTTCTTTATAAAACGTGCGTGGAAAATAAGTCATATAAACTTCTCTTCACCAAATAAGAATTTTAGGAAGTAAAAGATTATCAAATGAGTCCTGGATTCTTTATTATTTCTACCTGTAAGAGATTATTATTCTGTAAGTGGGGAAATTACTATAAACTGTCATACTTTCAGAAAGAATTGTCTTCAACCTAAACACCTCCTTTATGTGTATAATTATATTATCTCTTACATGTGTGTATATATATCTTACATAGATATAAATATATGGATTAAGCTATACACTCACATATATACATATGTACACATAGGGTATATATGTACTATATATGCCTCTATACCTTATATATGTCTGGATATATATGAGCCAAGCTAGGTCTTTTGTGTAAATTATTATACAGACATTTCTTGATATTTCAAGATGCTTCCAAATCCATTTTATAATTTCCTCATCATAAAAGTGTGAGATGTTTACAAGAGAAGAAATCATGGTACAAAGAGTTAAGTTATTTCTGTCCAAGATCACAGAGCAGGAGCCAGATGAGAGCCTGGTTGCCCGATGCTTCCTGTTGATGATGCTGCCACCCTCGCTTGATAGGCTTTGCTCCAGCTGAGTCTGAGAAGGACACCGTGTCCCCATTTCAATTTCCTTGAATCAATTCACTCAAACAAAAGGTCACTTTAGACAGAAATCCAGTTTGGCTGATTTCTTTCACTGTATCGACTAGTTTAAATAAAATGAGCAAATCAGTGTCTTTATTTCTGTGTCACACAGACATAGCCCAGATACTAACCAGGTGCTGTAACACCAGCCTCCACGACACATTTAAAACTCTGTCTTCTGGATTAAATACCTTTCTCTCAAATTAGAAAGTGACTAAAAGGCAGGACAGAAAAGATGAAAAGACAGTTGATGACCTCTTCCTAAGCAAACATTTTTCAAATACAAAGGCTAAAAAAAAAGCTGTGTTTAAAAATTGCAACCACCAGGGAGCAAATGTATCGATCGTGTCATTATTTTTTTCTTCCTCGTTGCTAGGATGTGGTCTATATTAAAAGATAGTTGTTGCCTTGGTGAAAATCTGCCCAGAGCAAAGTGATAGTGCGCCCCCTGCTGACCAAGAAGTCCAGGATGTTGTTTCCTTGTTTTGCTTTGTTTTGCTTTTTTTCATTTTGTTTAAAACAAAATGAAAAGGGCAATTAGACATCTTTAGCAAATAACTTTGGGCTTTACCTGCAAAACTGTATTGCAAGAGTATCAGAAACTTACTGAAATGATGCCTGAAAAGTTCTTTCCTGCTATATATGAGACAAAAAGCAAAATCTGACCACATGCCACTGCTTGAGGTTGTCTTTGTTTCTTCTCTCTCTCTTGCTTTTTTTTTTTTTAGAGTCTTGCTCTGTCACCCAGGCTGGTGTACAGTAGCATGGTAGCATGATCTCGGCTCACTGCAACCTCAGTCTCCTGGGTTCAAGCAATTCTCCTGCCTCAGCCTCCCAAGTAGCTGGGACTACAGGTGTGTGCCGCCAGGCCCGGCTAATTTTTGTATTTTAGTAGAAGCGAAGTTTCACCACGTTGTCCAGGCTTGTCTTGAACTCCTCGCCTCAAGTGATCCACCCACCTTAGCCTCCCAAACTGTTGAGATTACAGGCATGAGCCACCATGCCCTGCCTGTTTCTAACTCAGGGTGGGCCTAGTGACTCAGATCCTTCTCATCTTAATAAAATTATTTTGGGATGCCAATGAATTTTTGTAAAGGCCCAGGACAGGAAATTGCTTATAAAATTAACTAGTGACTTTTACTAATCACTAGTCACTTGTAAAGAAGGAAAAGGAAAAAGAGAATTCCACAGAGGTCTTAAGTGTCTTGCATCACAGGTTTTATTGAATGCATCTAACATTAAAGGTGAGAAGTGGTAGGAATGGCCTGGTCAGATTGTGGAGGGGCAGGTAAGCCCCAATGAATGTGAGGTGCCTGCAATTTATCCAGTTAGCTATTAGCAGAGGGAGTAGAGTTCAGGAGAAAGATTGGGGCATGGAGTTATCAATTTTAAAATCATCAACTTATATGTTACAGTTGAAATCATGAGTATGGGTGAGATCATTCTAAGAAAGAATGTAGAAAATGAAAAGAAGATTGAGCATGGAAACTTAGGGAACATCACCAACACTTAACAAATAGGCAGAAGAGGAACCATTAATGGAAAGTGAAACAGAAAGCTTAGAGATTTTGGAGAAAAACTAAGAGAAATTATTATTGGATTGAAGTCAAAGAAGAAAATTTCAGGAAAGAAGTCAATCATGTCAAAAACCAAAGACATGCCAAGGATCAGAACTTCAAGAAACCACTGGCTTTGTTAAGAGGACCCTGGTGACCCCAAGGGAGTTTCAGTATAGTAGTGTGAAAATTGGGTGAAAGCCCAATTTTAGTGGCTGTTTAAATGATAAATGAGAAAGTAAAAGCAATGAGGGTAAACAACACAATCAAGAAATTTGGCAATAATCAAGAAAAGCAAGGTAGCACCCTGATGAGAGATTGACTGACTTGACCATGTCTGAAGGTTAATGAGGAAGAGCTGATGAAGAGGGAGAAATAAATAAGAGAAGAAATTATTGGTTCTACCAGGTTCAAGAGAAGCTGGGAAGGAGGAAAGGATCAAGAGCATTAATTGAATTTGGAAAAGAGTAAGAATACATTTTCTTCTTGGACAACTAGGAAGTAGCAAAGGAGGTACACGTGACTTTTGAATGATGGAGGATGATTTTAGGAAGACAGCATGGAGATGAGGGCAAAGAGAGGCAGAGATTGCATGCTACAGCAGTTGTTATTGAAGGAAAGGAAGAGCAAACCAACTGAAAATGTGTAAAAGCCTCTCGAGGCAGCATGGAGGGAACAGTAAAACAAGAAATACAAAACCAAAGGAGATGAACATTGGTGTGGTTGAGCAGTGTTCTCCAGCAGCAACAGGTAAGCCAAAGGTGAGAGAAAAAAAAAAAAAACTAGTAACTGGGTGGACTTGGAGTTATAGATTGCCATGGCCAATGGAGCAGACAAAACAGAGGTGTCCTGGTGAGATGGCGGCAGCGAATGTTTGCCTGTGGCATTCAGGAGGAACATGAAAGGAAATAAAGTTGTCATGGAGAGAAAGGATGGGCTGAAGGGGGAAGGGTGAGGTTGACAGTTTGTGACCCTGAGATGGGATCCAGAGAACAGAGAGGCTGAAAGGACTGAAATGCTGATTCAATGGGAGAGTGAAAGACAGAGCTGAAGTCTGCAAGGGGTTTTGAGAATTCAGGATGGCTAGGAAGGCCTACAGGTTGCTGAAGGGGATGTTCAGGAGCACTCTGAGGCAGAGTGAATTAAGAGCCTGACGCCCTAACCCTTGTAGAATGTGGGGAGATGAACCTAAATATCAGGTTACAATGACTGTAAGAGGGGAATAGGCTTCAATTTTTTTGTTTGTTTGCTTGTTTGAGACGGAGTCTCGCTCTGTCGCCCAGGCTGAGCGCAGTGGCGCGATCTCGGCTCACTGCAAGCTTTGCCTTCTAGGTTCATACTATTCTCCTGCCTCAGCCTCCCAAGTAGCTGGGACTACAGGCGCCTACCACTACATGCAGCTAATTTTTTGTATTTTTAGTAGAGACAGGGTTTTACCATGCTAGCCAGGATGGTCTCAATCTCCTGACCTTGTGATCCACCCGCCTCTGCCTCCCAAAGTGCTGGGATTACAGGCATGAGCCACCGCGCCCAGCCTAGGCTTCAATTTTTTAAGCCCCTACTATGTACCTGGCATACTGGGGGAGTAATCTGCACATTATCTCATTCAATTCTCATTTATTTGTTGCCCCCATGTGAGAAGTCAGTATTATTCCTATTTTACAGAATATGAAACTGAAGCTCAGAGAGATTAAGTTATTCTTTTCCCAAGGTCACTCAGCTAGTAAATGACAAAGGTAGAATGATAATGTTCCCCAGGCTGTAAGCTCCATACTGTGTAGTTCAGTCTTGTGTCCTCAGCAGCAAACAATTCCAAACACATTTAGAAACCTAAAAAACTGTTCAAGAAAGAAAGGAAAGAAGGAAGAAAAATAAATCATAAATTAATGACAAAAAAATGAATAAAGGAAGTAAGGAAGGACTTGACAGCCCACGTGCTTTCCTCTATATTCCATTGCCTCCTCAAAATATATGGTCTAACAGGATGGCAAAATTTAATTACCAGCTGTAAAACATGAAGAAGTCCTCCAATTGCTCCCTTCTTCTTCCCCCACCATTCACACAGGATTTTATTTTTAAATCAGAGCCTAAGCTAAATTAAGATTTCTACATCAAGCCTTCCTGGTTATCTTCTATCTGTCCTAAATTGTCATATGGAGCACGTAAATAAAGCAATCTGTTCTTCTCTAACATGGACCTTTCCAGAAACTATCACAACTATCAGTTTCATGCCAATCCTCCCTCCGCTTCCATTAAAGTAATGAAAATGCATCTAGATTCCTCTGAGGACAGAAACAATTGGTATGAAAGAAAATTCAGCTGGATTTTGCTGGTCAAAAGCTGAAGTGAGAACAAGAAATGTTTTGTGTCTTTGCAGACTCACAGGGAAGTACTTTCTCACCACAGTCACTGGAAAGGAGAACATTTTCACAAGTCTCTATTTTTGCTAAATATTTTTAAGAGTGCAATGTTATAATAAGAGAAAACTTAGCACTTGTGTACAGGCTCTTGGAATAGTTTCAAGGACCCTCATCAATCAAACCCAGCCTCATGACACTCACTGCTGCAAAGTGTTGCTAAGCCTGTGACTGCCAGGGAGCTGGTGTGAGACCCTCTAAGTAGGTTGGAGGCAGGCAGACAATAGTCTCAAGTTCATGAGAACAAGGATCAGACCTCCAAGGGGCAGGAGGAAGTACAAAGTGAAACTCTTTGGCAATCTTCATCTAGCAAATCAGGTAGTTTTTGGAGGTCTTCTGTAGAGTAATATGTTGATGGCATGTGGAGGCTGTTCTGGGAATTCAGGGATAAGTTGAAGGACAGTGGGGACCCACTGCCCCTCCATCCAGCACAGCTCTACTCTTACTTGTTTTATAAACTGGACATCCAAATAAGGCTTCTTTTAAGCAAATATCATGCTGATTAAACAACAACAACAACAAACAGATAAGCTCCAAATTTCTTTCTAGTTCTAAAAATATGCTATGATTATAATTCTATGAAGCAGCTACCCTAAAGGTGGAATGCTGATATTTGCCATGGTTTAAGGAGATCCGTCAGGATCTGTTTGTTCAAAAATCTATCCTGTAAAATTCTAGATGGAGGATTGAAGGAGGAAAGGTGGCTAGGAGAGACCCAGAGTGCTCTTGGGATGAAGGGGGTCTGTCAAGTGATCCTGAGGGAACCTCAAGGAGTCAAAGGGCAGTGTAGGGGCCCTGAGGGCCTGTAAAGGAGAAGGGCCTTGAACAAGACTATGGAGTGCTTAGGAAAATTCCACACTGCAACTAAAACTGGCCCTAAACACAGAGTAGGCAAAAAGCTGGGATTCTTTCTGTTACCAAGGGAAACATAATTAAGGAAACACAGGTGATAATCCTTCCTAGAACTGACAGAGCTATTCCTCAAGGTCTGAATACTGGGTTTGTGTCAAACTAACAAGCTTGGCTAATGAGAGGGAATTAGCATCTATAATAAGACAAGGTGAAATAAATGTTTAAGAACTTTGGAAATGGATGGGAAGTAGAAGGATAAATGAAAATAGATCTTTGTCTATTCCAAGCCTGAGGAGGAGAGAAGACAGTGATACTCAAATCCATGGTCAATAAAGAAAAGGTGATGTTCTACACATATTTGTAATATTTTATGTAGCTAGGATTCATTTTTAGTTTATGACTAATAACACCTAAGGACGGTTGCTATTAGTAGAAAAGTATAAATAGGAGGCAATCTATACATTCACTAGGCTATTTCTTTTGACTGTTGAAAATCTTCATCCTCCCACAGCAGCCTGCACATAGTAAGCATTCAATAGACATATGTTGAATGAACAGATAATGAAAGATTTTTGTGAGTATCAAGCCATGGGATAGATCCTCTGGGCAGCGAGTGGTGGGGGAAGGTGGATCCTTGAGAGCTCTCGTATCAGTGTTAGTGGAACATCTCTAACACTATTGTAGATTTCAAGACTCAAATTAATGATACCTGTGTGGAAGAGTGCCATAAGGAATCTCTGCAAATTAAAAAATACGCTAAACCTCTCACTAGCAGTATATATAGAAACCGCAGTCTGCTGTCAGGGACTAGTTTGGGGAGTTATAATGTTAAAGTTTTCCAAGCATTAATTACAAAACATAAAGTGAATTCAGTATGATAGCAATGCAGTACAGTCAAGTGCATTTAATGTAATTCTAGGAAAACACAAACAGTACAACACAAATAAAATCTTTTCTGGAAAGTAGGACTGGTGTGAAAGCTGGTGTAAGTTTCACACCAGCTGTGTGACTGGTGTGAGTTTCTATATATAAAAGAAAGTATCTTTTAATATTGTTTCTTGTCAACAGACCCTCCTAGTTGAAATTGTGTGAACCTACATTAATACAGTCAGGAACAAACTGCTCTTTTCCATCTAAATGTCCTAAATTCATTCTACATGTCACAGTTTCATAATATGGGATGTTTCTAAAAACGCAAAATATTAATTAGAATCATGATTGTATCTCTATTCCCAAATCTGATCACTTGTTTTTTAAATAAAAACCTCCTTGATGACTACTATTCAGCCAGTGGTTCAATGTTCCAGAAAGGATTCCCTACTTTGTGTTCAACTTTTTTATTATATGGTAACTCATTATTAATAACAAACCTTAATCATGACAAATACCCCTGGAAATTAGTAACAAATTCTCAGTTCATGAGGGCATGCATATTCCAGAATAGATGATGGGGTGATTATAAAATCAAAATCCAGGCCAGGCACAGTGGCTCACGTCTGTAATCCCAGCACTTTGGCAGGCCAAGGCAGGCAGATTACCTGAGGTCAGGAGTTCCAGACTAGCCTGGCCAACATAGGGAAACCCCAGCTCTATTAAAACTACAAAACTTAGCCCCAGGCACAGTGCCGGGCAGCTGTAATCCCAGCTACTAGGGAGGCTAAGGCAGGAGAATCGCTTGAACCCAGGAAGCAAAGGTTGTAGTGAGCCAAGATCGCGCCATTGCACTCCAGCCTGGGTGACAGAACAAGACTCCATCAAAAAAAGAGAAATCAAAATCCAGTCTTCTACCCATCCACTCTATTTTCACCCTTGTCCTCTTTAATTCCATTATGAGCACTGCAGACTATTAAAAAAAATCAGAACGTTTCACTTCTTTGCTCAAAACTGCACAATATCTAAAATGCCAAATCCTTATAGAGTCTCTAAGATCCTGTCTGGTCTCATCCTCTATGACTCTACCCCATGTGTACTGCATAGCACAGCTGGAATAGAGTACATATTTTGTACTCAGGATCTTTGCAAGTGCTGTTAACTGTGCATGGAACATTCTTCTTCCATATATCCCCCCGGTTTGCTCTCCTACGCCTCAACAATTTCACTCAAATATTTTGCCTCTTAGGTAAGGGATTTCCTGCCACCTTATCTAACACTATACTATTACTCCCCACTGTGGACATTACTTCTCCCCTTTCTCTGTTTTATTTTTTATCCTTAGCACTTATCACCATCTTACATAATAAATATTTTACTTTAGTATCTTTGCCAGTCCTCCCAACTAGAAAATAAGCTGCATGAGGGCAGAGTGTTTCTATTTTGTTCTCTGCAGTAAAAGAGTGCCTGGTACCTAAACAGGTACAAATATTTGTTGAATGAATTGAATGAAGCCAAATAGCACCAACTGCCTGAACCAAAAATAAATAGGAAAAAGTGAAAAAATATGTAACAAATTCATTAAGATTTAAGCTTTAATACTTTGTACCTGCTTTTTTTTTTTGACAGGGTCTCTCTCTGTTACCCAGGCAAGAGTGCACTGACACAATCATAGCTCACTGCAGCCTGAATTCCTGGGCTCAAGCGATCCTCTCACTTCAGCCTCCCGAGAAGCTACGACTACAGGCACATGTCACTGTGCCTTGGTAATATTTTAGTTTTGTAGAGACAAGTTCTCACTATGTTGCCCAGGCTAGTCTCAAACTCCTGGCCTCAAGTGGTCCTCCTGCCTCGGCCTCCCAAAGTGCTAGGAATGCAGGCATGAGCCACCACATGGGGCCAACCAATTGCTTTTGATAAAATTAAAACACATATAAATTGCATCCTCTGATTAGTGGATTTTTTCATTTATCCAAAGGTTTCTATCTTCTATCCCACAAAAACTCCCAAAGATGATGTCATAAACAGCAAAAGTAGTGCTTTGCTTTTCATCCACTGTCTCTATTCCTCACCACAAACTTAAAGGTACAGTAAGAGAGATTAGGAGTAATAGCAAAAAAACATAGATAATATCAAATTGGGCAAACAGTCTCCGGAAAAAAGACAGTTTGTCTTATCAATGGAAGTTATCAAGTGTGGGCACCACATGATTTTCTTTAAAGAGACACCCTATCTGGTTTGAGTTGTTGAAGCCACTGAATTACAATAGATATATTTATAGATAGATAGATATGTATACATACACACATACAGGTATATATACACACTCACGGACTAGAAGATAATTCTCATTACACAAGGAGGCAGTGTTGTGCAGAAAAACAAAAGGTTCTACTTCCTTAGAGTCAAGACCCATTGGTGTGCTGTATTCAGGAGACCCATCTTATGTGCAAAGACACACATAGACTCAAAATAAAGGGATGGAGAAATATTAACCAAGCAAATGGAAAGCAAAAAAAGGCAGGGGTTGCAATCCTAGTCTTGGGTAAAAAAGATTTTAAACCAACAAAGATCAAAAAAGACAAAGAAAGGCATTACATAATGGTAAAGGGATCAACACAACAAGAAGACCTAAGGAACCTAAATATATAAATATATATATACAACCAATACAGGAGCACCCATATTCATAAAGCAAGTTCTTAGAGGCCTACAAACAGACTTTGACTCCCACGCAATAATAGTGGGAGACTTTAACACTCCACTGTCAATATTAGACAGATCAACAAGGCAGAAAATTAACAAGGGTATTCAGGACTTGAACTCAGCTCTGGACCAAGTGGACTTAATAGACATCTACAGAACTCTACACTCCAAATCAACAGAATATACATTCTTCTCAGCACCACATCACACATATTCTAAAATTGACCGTATAATTAGAAGTAAAGCACTCCTCAGCAAATGCAAAAGAATGGAAATCATAACAAACAGTCTCTCACACCACAGTGCAGTCAAATTAGCACTCAGGATTCAGAAATTCACTCAAAACTGCACAACTACATGGAAACTGAACAACATGCTCCTGAATGACTACTGGGTAAATAACGAAATTAAGGCAGAAATAAATAAGCTTTTTGAAACCAACAGAACAAAGACACAACATACCAGAATCTCTGGGACACAGCTAAAGTAGTGTTTAGAGGGAAATTTATAGCATTAAATGCCCACAAGAGAAAGCAGGAAAGATCTAAAATCGAAATCCTAACGTCACAATTAAAAGAACTAGAGAAGCAAGAGCAAACAAATTCAAAAGCTAGCAGAAGACAAGAAATAACTAAGATCAGAACAAAACTGAAGCAGATAGAGACACGAAAACTCCTTCAAAGAATCAATGAATCCAGGAGCTGGTTTTTTGAAAAAAGATTAATAAAATAGATAGGCCGCTAGCCAGACTAATAAAGAAGAAAAGAGAGAAGAACCAAATAGACACAATAAAAAATGATAAAGGGGAAATCACCACTGATCCCACAGAAATACAAACTACCATCAGAGAATACTATAAACACTTCTATGCAAATAAACCAGAAAATCTAGAAGAAATGGATAATTTCCTGGACACTTACACTCTTCCAAGACTAAACGAGGAAGAAGTCGAATCCCTGAATAGACGAATAACAAGTTCTGAAATTGAGGCAGTAATTAATAGCCTACTAACCAAAAAAAGCCCAGGACCAGATGATTCACAGCAAAATTCTACCAGAGGTAAAAAGAGAAGCTGGTACCATTCCTTCTGAAACTATTCCAAACAACAGAAAAGACGGAATCCTCCCTAACTCATTTTATGAGGCTAGCATCATCCTGATACCAAAACCTGGCAGAGACACAACACAAAAAGAAAATTTCAGGCCAATATCCCTGATGAATATCAGTGCTAAAATCCTAAATAAAATACCAGCAAACCGAATCCAGCAGCACATCAAAAAGCTTATCCACCACGATCAAGTCAGTTTCATCCCTGGGATACAAGACTGGTTCAACATACACAAATCAATAAACATAATCCATCACATAAACAGAACCAATGACAAAAACCACTTGATTATCTCAACAGATGCAGAAAAGGCCTTTGATAAAATTCAACACCCCTTCACACTAAAATCTCTCAATAAACTAGGTACTGATTGAACGTATCTCAAAATAATAAGAGCTATTTATGACAAACCCACAGCCAATATCATACCAAATGAGCAAAAGCTGGAAGCAGTCCGTTTGAAAACCGGCACAAGACAAGGATGTCCTCTCTCACCACTCTTAGTCAACATAATATTGGAAGTTCTAGCCAGAGCAATCAGGCAAGAGAAAGAAATAAAGGGCATTCAAATAGGAAGAGACAAAGTCAAATTGTCTCTGTTTGCAGATGACATGATTGTATATTTAGAAAACCCCATCGTCTCAGCCCAAAATCTCCGTCAGCTGATAAGCAACTCCACCAAAGTCTCAGGATACAAAATCATTGTGCAAAAATCACAAGCATTCCTATATACCAATAATAGACAAACAGAGAGCCAAATCATGAGTGAACTCCCATTCACAATTGCTACAAAGGGAATAAAATACCTAGGAATACAACTTACAAGGGATGTAGAGGACCTTTTTAAGAACTGCAAACTACTGCTCAAGGAAATAAGAGACAACATGAACAAATGGAAAAACATTCCATGCTCATGGATAGGAAGAATCAATATCATGAAAATGGCCATACTACCCAAAGTAATTTATAGATTTAATGCTATCCTCATCAAGCTACCATTAACTTTCTTCACAGAATTAGAAAAAAAACTACCTTAAATTGCATATGGAGCCAAAAGAGAGTCCATATAGCCAAAACAATCCTAAGCAAAAAGAACAAAGCTGGAGGCATTACACTACCTGATGTCAAACTATACTGCATGTCTACAGTAACCAAAACAGCATGGTACTGGTATCAAAACAGATATATAGACCAATAGAACAGAAGAGAGGCCTCAGAAATAACACCACACATCTACAATCATCTGATCTTTGACAAACCTGACAAAAACAAGTGATGGGGAAAAGGATTCCCTATTTAATAAATGGTGTTGGGAAAACTGGCTAGCCATATGCAAAAAACTGAAACTGGACCCCTTCCTTACACCTTATAGAAAAATTAACTCAAGATGGATTAAAGACTTAAACATAAGACCTAAAACCATAAAAACCCTAGAAGAAAATGCAGCCAATACCATTGAGGACACAGGTATGAGCAAAGACTTCATGACTAAAACACCAAAAGCAATGGCAACAAAAGCCAAATTTGACAAATGGGATCTAATTAAACTAAAGAGCTTCTGCACAGCAAAAGAAACAATCATCAGAGTGAACAGGCAACCTACAGAATGGGAGAAAATTTTTGCAATCTATCCATCTGACAAAGGGCTAATATCCAGAATCTACAAATAACTTAAACACATTTACAAGAAAAAAACAAATAACACCATCAAAAAGTGGGCAAAGGATATGAAAAGACAATTCTCAAAAGAAGACATTTATGCATTCAACAAACATGAAAAAAGCTCATCATCACTGGTCATTAGAGAGATGCAAATAAAAGCCGCAATGAGATACCATCTCACGTCAGTTAGAATGGCGGTCATTAAAAAGTCAGGAAACAATAGATGCTGGAGAGGATGTAGAGAAATAGGAACACTTTTACGCTGTTGGTGGGAGTGTAAATTAGCTCAACCATTGTGGAAGACAGGGTGGCAATTCTTCAAGGATCTAGAACCAGAAATACTATTTGACCCAGCAATCCCATTACTGGGTATATACCCAAAGGATTATACATTACTATAAAGATGCATGTTTATTGCAGTACTGTTCACGATAGCAAAGACTTGGAACCAACCCAAATGCCCACCAATGATAGACTGGATAAAGAAAATGTGGCA
Organism: Colobus angolensis palliatus; assembly: GCF_000951035.1. Taxonomy (NCBI): domain Eukaryota; kingdom Metazoa; phylum Chordata; class Mammalia; order Primates; family Cercopithecidae; genus Colobus; species Colobus angolensis. The sequence continues at coordinate 7,118,639 of NW_012117488.1, read as the reverse complement.
CATATATACTATTGAATACTATGCAGCCATAAACAAGGATGAGCTCATGTCCTTTGCAGGGACATGGATGAATCTGGAAACCGTCATTCTCAGCAAACTAACACAGGAACAGAAAATCAAATACCACATATTCTCACTCATAAGTGGGAGTTGAACAATGAGAACACATGGACACAGGGAGGGGAACATCACACACCAGGGTCTGTCGGGGACTGGGGGACTAGGGGAGGGATAGCATTAGGAGAAATACCTAATGTAGACAACGGGTTGATGGGTGCAGCAAACCACCATGGCGCGTGTATACCTTTGTAACAAATTTGCACATTCTGCACATGTATCCCAGAACTTCAAGTATAACAGAAAAAAGACACATTTACCATATGACCTAGCAGTTTCATTCCTGCCTGTCTACCACAAAGAAATAAAAATGTATGTCTACAAAAAAAATCTACAACTTTTGAAATGTTAAACTCGTTTCAGCAGTAATTCAAGTCTTTACTTCATTTAAATGGAATCTGCAGGTGTCCAGGGCTTTGCCCATGATGAGTACCGTGTATTTTCCTTCTGGAATTCTATCAGTATCTGATTAACTCACTCTTAGACATAAAGGTATTGACAAGGTGTGCCAGGGAGATTAGAGTTACAGCTCAACAAACTCAGAAATCAGCTGGAGTAATGAGTTGTGCTTGCAAAATCAACTCTGAATTATTACTATTAAGTATATTTTCTGCATGGAACATTAATAACAAGCTAGCTTTCTTCTGCTATTAGCTTTCTCCCAACCCCATTTACTCTCTTCTTAGGTGGTGGGTGCTCCCTAAAGTAAAGTCATTTTAAATGCCACCTGCCTAAAACAAATCAAAATTAGAAGGGAAAATCTGCCACAGGACAATAATGCAATGCATCCCAAGTCCAAACAAGCTACTGGTTCAAAGTTTTGAATAATTAGCACCACAGTCCTACTTTTTATGATACCAAAAACTGATTGCTAATAGAACTGTATATTTTTTGAAGATAGATGGTATCTCTCTTGGTGTCCTCCTACAGCCTAATCCAGGAGCCTGGGTGACCCAGTGAGTTGCATTTTCACAAATTAGTTTCTGGAGAACCGGGGTATGTGCAGAGCTCTCCCTAGACTCTTATAAGTATATCCAAAGATCCCTCTTCCAAATGTTACACATCACTTCTTTTTCAATTCTCCCCTCTATGTCAAATCAATGTTGACACATATTTGAATTTGATGAAAAGTAGATTGCAGGAAACTGTTCAGATCAGGGTAACCTGAGCATGCTTTATGATTAAAAGCAGAATTTTTTTAATTGAAAACTCAAGATACTTCAAAATTCATTGAAGTTAGATATAATTTTTTTTCTATTATATGCGAATAAGACAGCTTAACCATATGCTCTTGACTAATGTTGGGGCTCAAAAAAAAAATACCTCAAAGTGAAGGCCTAAGAAGCAGCCTCAGAGCAAAGTCTCTCTCTGACCTTCTCCTGCCCTCCTGTCTCTCACCCCTCCCTCTAGTCAAGCCTAGTCTAGAAACTAGAATCCAGGGCTGGGCACGGTGGCCCATGACTGTAATCCCAGCGCTTCGGGAGGCTGAGACAGGCAGATCTCTTGAGGTTAGGAGTTTGAGACCAGCCTGGCCAACACGGTGAAACCCCATCTCTACTAAAAATACAAAAGTTAGCCAGGCATGATGGCGGGAGCTTGTAATCCCAGCTATGTGGGAAGCTGAGGAGTAGAATTGCTTGAACCCAGGAGGCAGCGTGTGCAGTGAACCCAGATGGCGCCCTTGCTCTCCAGCCTGGGCGACAGAGCAAGACTCCATCTCAAAAACAAAAAACAAACAAAATAAAAACTAGAATCCCTCTTCCCTAAAATGAGTCATAGAAACCAAAGCCAGCCATAAAGTCTAAAACTGTTACTCTAACCTTTCCCACCACCACCTTGTGTAATAGCTGGCCATAAAGAAATTAAGACCCTCATTCCAGAGAGGTCCTACCCCATACCCAAGAGAAGAAATCCTTCACAGAGAGAGGCCAAGAAAAATCTGAACAGACAGACCTTGCTGAGTTTTCCCACTCAGTCCGTTTGCATTAGCTCATGCCCTTTATTCTAATCACAGTTCTACACAGCTGTCCATACTTTGTTGAACCTAAGCACAAAAATGGACAGTTTTTCCTGTATCTTTGGGTTTTCATTCCAAAACCTCCCATGTCAGGTAAAATTATGATCAAACACATTTTAAAAGGCAGAGATCCCTTTCTTCAGAATAAATCCCAATTCGAATCCCAATTTTTAAATAGATAACACAAGGATATCCTGGTTGAACTGGGAGTGGAGGCTCAGGCCCCTCTGACACCCAGCATCACTACCCCTCAGACCCCAGAAACATCTCTGTCCAACCCTAGAGTTCTGCAGGAACTGGTTTGAATCCACTGCTCAAGACATTCTTAATTTTATTGTGGGATTAAGTCAAACTGCCAGAGTGATACACATTTGAACAGTGATTAGGCCCTTGTAGAATTAATTCTCTGAAAGTACTAAATCAAATGTGCTCAAATTGTATTGAGATACCTTATTTTAAAATTAAATGAAACTTAAGAAGTAACCCAAAGACCTGTGCTACCTGGAATCATATGTAGTAAAGTGGCCAAAAGTGCAGACTTCTGAGCTAGGCTACCTGGGTTTGAATCCCAGCTCTGCCATTTATTAATTGTGTGATCTGATGCAAGTTATTTAACCTCTTGTGCCTTTGCTTCCTTATCTGTAAAAGGGAGATGAAGACAATAATATTACCTACCTCAGAGAATGCAGGGAGAAATTAATGAAATCAAGCAATTGCAAGAAAGTTATTTATTATTTATAAAGAGCCATGGAAAATCCTTTCCTTTAGCCCTCAGTATTAAGAAAATTTGTCGGGCGCAGCGGTTCATGCATGTAATCCTAGCATTTTAGGAAGCCAAGGCGGGCAGATCGCTTGAGCTCAGGAGTTCAATACATGGTGAAACCCCGTCTCTACAAAAATACAGAAATTAGCCGGGTGTGGTGGCACGCACGTGTAGTTCCAGCTACTTGAGGGGCTGAGGCAGGAGAATCACTTGAACCTGGGAGGTCAAGGCTACAGTGAACTAGGATTGCACCACTGTACTCCAGCCTGGGGAGAAAAGTGAAACCCAGTCTGAAAAAAAAAAAAAGAAAGAAAGAAAAGAAAAGAAAAGAAAATTTATCTATACCTTGAAAACTGAATTATTTTTATTTTGAAAACATTGTAAGTTCTTCTTTATTGTGGTAAAATGTAAAACTAGGTCTCCACTTCTCTTTCAGGGCCCAACGGAAGCACACTAGTCAATCTTTCCCACTGAAAGCACGCAAAGTCTCAGAATTTTTTGCAACAGAGATCTCCAGGTAGTTACTCTTAAGAAATCAAAGTTGGCACATAAGTACAACCTACTATTCTCCCACGGCTAGAAGTACTCCTTACAGTAATCCACCCTGTATTCTATGTGGGAGAAAGAGCAAAACCAAGGAAATGAATACAGAGAAATACCAAGCATATTCATGAAATAGCAGATATTCAAGAAGTCAGTGTAAGTTTTTATTTATCAAACACTAATATTGATAAATATTAATTCTAAACAATTTAAATTTCTTTTAAATTTTAAAACATTTTACTATTCTAAACATTTTAAAATACTATTAATATTAAATAATATGAATTTCATAGTAGCCCTTTGAAGTAGATACTACTATCCTTGTCTTACAGATAAGAAAATTGAGGCAAAGAGAAGTTAAGAAGCTGCTCAAGATCACACAGCCAGTAAATGGTAACCCAGGCAGTCCAACTGCAGAGGCCAACTTTCAACAACCCTGTGACGATGCTTCTCTTTGAGGGTAAGAAAGAGACAATGTCAGAGCCAGACTTTAGGGGCATTAACCTGCTAGGAGGAAGCAGGATGAACTAGGAGGGTGAACAATAATAATTACTATTATGTGTTAAACACTTATTATATGTTAGGCACTGTACTGAGTATTTTACTTATGTTCTTTAATTCTCACAATTATTTGAGATCAACACAATTATTATTTCCATTTTAAAGATAAAGTAATTAAGGAACAAAGAGATTAAGCAATGACACCAGATAGTAACTGGCAGAGCTAGGACTCAAACCCAGTTCTACCTGACTCCAAACTCACATTCTTAACTACTCACAAGATATGACTTTAAGTTACATATGTGAAAAACAATAGGAATGAAGAAATAAAACAATGCAGGACATATTGTGAAGGAGGAATCCATGAAGTTTAGCAACTGTTTCAGCTGTATCAGAGAAAGGGGAAGAGTCAGAGATTACTAAGGTTTGAAGGGTGAGTAGCTTGAAGAAGTGACACTGTTCGAAGAAACAGGGAAGTCAGAAAGAGCCAAGCTTCAGAGAGGAAGATGAGTTCATACTTAGACAACCCTCATTTCTAAGCAGGGAAATACTGTATGGAGAAGAGAGCTACCAATTTCATGTTAGTTTATGCCACTCAGCCATCCAGATTCTCCAAACCCCATACAGAGACTGGACTAGAACTCCTGGTTCTTGTCCGCCTGAACAGACTTTTCTAACCTCCTCTACTATTTGAACAATCAGCCCAATTTTAAAAGTTAAGTCAGAAGGGAAAATTAAAAAGAGTGATTAAAAAGGGGGTGGCCTTTTTTCTCCAGGAGTTTCTGGTCTGTGCTTAATTCTAAAGCAACCAACACATGTCTCTGCAGAATAGCCAGCAGCATTTTGGCACAAGATACTCATGGATTATCATAATAGGCAATGCTAACCAACTTAGCAGAAATAAGAATTTAACACTTTTGTGAGAACTACTGCTTACTCTACACCCACCATGATCACCAAAAGTTTTCTCTGAAAAAAACCTCATGATTTGTGGTTAGAATGTCAGGTTTCTGCCATTAATTAGTTATGTGACCTAAGCAAGTAACTTGATTTTTCTGTGCTCACGTAGTTCCCTCCTCTACTAACTGAGTGGGTTGGCTATATTCAATTTAACTCAGATTTAACTAACATTTACTCAGCCGATGCTAGGATTCTTTCTAACACTTTATATTCCATTTTTCAAAATGGTAGAAAGAGGCAAAAGGTCTTGAGCCTTTGAGAGCTGAAAGCAGTGCTGTAATTTATTTCATGCAATTCTCTTAGTTTATAAACCAAGAAAGTGAGACCCAGAATCTTGACTCATTGTGGATAAAAAGCTAGTTAGCAACCAAGTCCAATCTAGAACTAAGCCCTGATTTGCCTTCTTGGGCTTTTCCCGCTATACCACATTGTCCTTTCTACCCTGCTAGTTTAGGAATGTTTGTCTTAGACCAACTCAGAATGAGTTACAAAAGGAAAAAATACAAAGCCTGGCTGATCTGAGAGAGATTTATGTGTTGGAAGTATTAGGCTGTTACATGCTTTTTATAGCACAGTATAATGGCTAAAGCTTAAGGCAGAACTTCTGTTCTTACTGCCATAGACACAGCCTAACTTCCAAAAGGTTACTCTGAAGTTGTGAATCCTGAGACAACAAAAGAAAGGTGATGGTGCCTTCCCCCCACCCCCCGCCAACCTGGGTAGCTCACTTGGCCAAGTCTGCATTTGGTGCCTACTTTTACTTTGCCACTGGAGGAGCAAAGGAGGTACAAGATGTTCAGAGTCAGGTAGACAGGAAAGAAGGGGGGTGAGGGAGGGTGCCAGCCAAGCCCTTCAGCAGCATTGCAGATCTCCATCTCTAATTCCCCATCTCTTTGCTTCTGGCTGTAAGAAGCATACAAAAATAGGGGAACAACAAACACAAAATTCAAAAACAGAAACTCTAGTGAGAGTTGATGTGGCACCTGCCGTAGGCAGAAGTACACACTGCCTACCCCAAGAGCTGGCTCTGCTCACAACTTCCTTGCTGAGCTGTGAGGTTTAATAAGACCACCTGGTCAATTCCTTAGGTTCCTTAGACACAGGCATTAAATGAGCACGGAAAGACTAATAAATAGAACTAATTCATTGTTTTTCTAAATAAGAGTCTTTCTACCTTCTAAACAAGTAAAAATGAAAAAGATAAATTTAACCACATTCAGCTAGGCACGGTGGCTCACACCTGTAATCCCAGCACTTTGGGAGGCTGAAGTAGGCAGATCACCTGAGGTTGGGAGTTCAAGACCAGCCTGACCAACATGGAGAAACCCCTACTAAAAATACAAAAATTAAATACAAAATTTAATTGTGTCTAAAAATACAAAATTAGCCAGGCATGGTGGCACATGCCTGTAATCCCAGCTACTCAGGAGGCTGAAGCAAAAGAATTGCTTGAACCCAGGAGGCAGAGGTTGTGGTGAGTGGAGATTGAGCCATTGCACTCCAGCCTGGGCAACAAGAGTGAAACTCTGTCTCCAAAAACAACAACAACAACAACAATAAAAATTTAACCACATTTTTCCTTTGAGGTAAAACAATCTGGACCATCAAATAGCTGCCCACTCTGAACACAAACGAGCATATCTCCTCTGACACTTGCATGTCAAGTCTTTCTAAGGCCCTTTTCTAATTGATAGGCTTTATTATATTCACAATCCTACATCTGATGTACATAATACACCTCTTATTCTAAAATGAATATTTTTAAATCACACTAGTGTTCATTCATTTATTTATTCATCAGCAAATATTTATTGAGTATCACCTATGTGCCAGGCACTGTTCTGAGTGCTAGGAATAGAACAGTGAACAAAATAAACAAAAATCCTGTGCTCATGGAGCTCACCTTCGAGATGAAATCTCTCCGTCTTTAGTTTCCAAGTACTCAATTTAATAAATGCTTGTTAGCCCAGGTGCAGTGGCTCACGCCTGTAATCCCAGCACTTTGGGAGGCCAAGGCGGGCAGATCACCTGAGGTTGGGAGTTCAAGACCAACCTGACCAACATGGAGAAACCCTGTCTCTACTAAAAATAAAAAACTAGCTGGGCATGGTGGCATGTGCCCGTAATCCCAGCTACTCAGGAGGCTGATGCAGGAGAATCTCTTGAACCCAGGAGGTGGAGGTTGCGGTAAGCTGAGATCGCGCCACTGCACTCCAGCCTGGGTAACAAGAGTGAAAATTCACCTCAAAAATAAATAAATAAATAAATAAATAAATAAATAAATACTTGTTGAATGAATAATAAATAATATTTGGGATAATCTGTGAGAATCAGAAGAATTATACATATTGTCTGTGAGTCATATAGAATCTAAGATAAAATGTATGAATTTAATTAATCCTTGAATTTTTACCTCCATTTCCTGTCAAGTCTCTTTTTCACTTCTGCCAGCTTGCTGCAAAATGAAATAATTTCCTAGGAAGTACTTCTTCCAAGGCACAGAGTATAAAATATCAACAAGGCCGGTTGCAGTGGCTCACGCCTGTAATCCCAGCACTTTGGGAGGCCAAGGCAGGCAGATCATGAGGTCAAGAGTTCGAGACCGGCCTGGCTAACATGGTGAAATCCCGTCTCTACTAAAAATACAAAAATTAGCTGGGCATGATGGTGGGGGCCTGTAATCCCAGTTACTTGGGAGGCTGAGGCAGGAGAATCATTTGAACCCAGGAAGCAGAGGTTGCAGTGAGCTGAGATCACACCATTGCACTCCAGCCTGGGCAACAGGGCAAGACTCCGTCAAAAAAAAGAAAAAAAAGAAAAAGAAAAAAAAAAGCCAACAAAAGAGAAAGAAGCCCTTACAAACAGAAAAGAAGAGAGAGAGCCTGGTAGTGATCACCCTCATTCAGTGAAGTCCTACAGTTAGAGACCTCATGCCTCTATGCCAAGCATCAAATGTTTAAAGACCCAATAAAGTAGCATTTCAAAAACCAACACTAAACAAATTAATAACCTGGCTGAACACTTACTTCAAGGAGGTTCAGAGTTGGCCCTCTAGAGCATGGCCTTGGGGGTTCCATGTTGGTTTACGTTCATCTGGACCCGGTGCAGTACTGCTGACTTCCGTTCAGTGGCAACTTCATTTTCATATTGTCCTGGGTGGTGCAGCCTGAGGAGGGGCGGGTCAGGCAAACAGGTGTTTCGTAATGCAGTCAGGTACAGAGCAAGTCCTTTGCCTCTGGGAAGTAAAGTTAAAAGGATAAGAGATTATGAGCGAAATCCACTACAGCATCAAGAAATGGTAGCAAATGTGGAAATGTGGACATCAAAGCCTGGGTAATTAGTAAAGCAAATCTCCAAAGAATAAAATGGATGAAGTCATCTTTCACATTCCCCTTCTAAGCTGACTGGATGAAACAATAAAGGGATTTATTATTTTATCAGGAAATCAAAAAAGAGAGAGGGAAAAAAGAAATATCAGCATGTCACAAGCATTTGCTAGCAAAAATAATGCTAAATTTGTCTCAAGGTAGCTTCCACTTAGAAGGCAAACCTATAATAAAAGGAACGAAATAGGCTTTCTTTGCCATCACTAAAGCAAACTACCATTTATATTACTACCAGCTACATTCATATCCAAAGAAAACAGATGAAGTCAAACACAAGTTTTCAAATACTACCGAGGATATACAGGTAAAAAGAAATCACAGGCCGGGAGCAGTGGTTCGCACCTGTAATCCCAGCATATTGGGAGGCCAAGGTGAGAGGATCGACTTGAATCCAGGAGTTTGAGACCAGCCTGGGTAACACTAGGAAACCTGGTCTTTTAAGGAAAAAAAAATTTAGCCAGGCATGGTGGCATGTGCCTGTAGTCCCATCTACTCAGCAGGACACTGAGGCAGAAGGATTGCTTGAGCCCAGGGGGTCAAGGCTGCAGAAAGCCATTATCAAACTGCTCCACTCCAACCTGGATGACAGAGTGAGACCTCATCTCAACAAAGAAATCACAGCAAGTAAACTACAAACACGAACAAGAATAGAAAGTGGTTCTGTGGGCCGGGCGCGGTGGCTCAAGCCTGTAATCCCAGCACTTTGGGAGGCCGAGACGGGCGAATCACGAGGGTCAGGAGATCGAGACCATCCTGGCTAACATGGTGAAACCCCGTCTCTACTAAAAAATACAAAAAAAAAAGAAAAAAAGAAAGTGGTTCTGTGGGGTCCAGAATATAAGCTACTTTCATCATGAGGATAGTAGTAAGAGGTGGGTCCAAATCTTGATTCCCATCTTTGGTTATCCTCTCAAGCAGTCCCCTGTAAGAGGAATAACTTCACTACTTAGTAATGACAAAGCAATTCGAAGCAGTTCTCTGTTTAATTAGAGGAATTCAAATACTGTAATAACGAGCTATAGCTCTAAGATACATATTAAAATAACATTCAAGACCATTGTGACTTTTGTGAAATGGCCTCTAACACAACATGCAGCTGAAACATCATGTATCAGAATGGTTTGGGAATGGGAAATGGATGGGGGAACGGGGGTGCAGGTGTATGAGGAGAGGAGGCATAAGTGCCCCTTTTTTAGTATTTTATTGTCGTTGTTGACTAATTCCAATTGTTTGCTTTTGAATGCTTAAAAATATTTTAAGGGTATTGATTCCACCTTCTCTCTCAAATTTTCAATTCTCTCTCCAACTTCCTTTACTGACTTTCCCTTCCTTTCAGTGCCTTTATTCTCCCTGTTTGCCTCAGTCTTCTCTGTACTGCAAAGTTCCAAGTTTCTGTGGCAGAGAAATAAATTAGGTAAGGAGAGGGAAAGAGAATGTGATCAGGATTAGAGGAAAAACCATTTTAGCCTCCTTGGTCCCTGATTCTATCAGAATGTCTATGTAACCTGGTGAAAATAATTGCAGAATGTGGCAGTCATGGAAGCTTAGGAAAGAAACTCCACCATTATAAATTCCAGCCAAGAAACATGTTAAAACATTCAGTCATTTATTGCACCCACATACAATCCACCATCTGGATTCACATTACATAAAAGCATACAGAAAGCTTTGCATGCCAGAAGTTGAAGGTGTGCATGAAAAAGTTGACTAAATCACCCCTAGCCAGTGACTGAAAAGCCAGTGTTGCAGATGAACAGGCTGTGTGATGGGAAGTGTGGCTTCTGATAGCTCTTTCAGATGATTTGAAAAATGCATGAAGATTGTTCATCTTCAGATATAAGCATCATCATTGCTGATATTACAGTGACTAAAAGAGCTACTGTGTACCCAGGAAAGCAACCCAATACATCAAGTAGTAAATTTATACTACCCATCTGTGGGTAAAATATAAAACAAAACATAAAAACAAAATGATTATAAAGAATGATAATAAAGATATGTTGAAAGGCATCATCATTTTTATTACTAAGCTACTGAAGTATTGTGAATTGTTAACTTGCTTTATGTTCTTCCTTTGTGCCTTTTCATTTTTGTTCTATCCCCAACCTGCACCTCCCATCCCCCAATATTCAAGCACATAGATAATTATGTGTTTATGGCCTCTGAGTAGCTTTGGGGCAGGATGGGAAGCATAAGAGGCCTGCAAGTCTTTCTCGTTATTCTTCCAAAGTCTTGGGATAACACAAGTGTTTTTGTGAAGGAGATGTTTCTATACTAAACATAAAAAAGTGTCATGATCAGAAATATAAAGTTAAAAGGACTTTCACAAGTAGAGATTCCTCCTGTTCCAGGTTGGTGACTGAGGGGACAAGAGAAGGAGAATGAAGAAGGTCTACAGGTTCTGAGAGCAAAGCAAATGTGAGTCCATTTCTTGCCAGCACACAGGTTCAGCACCAAGACCCAGAGAGATAAAGTCTGTCTGCTGTGTCTAGGCTGATAGGAGTACAACAACCTTAGTACAAATTTTCCAGCAATTTTCAGCAGATAAAAGTAAGTTGATCATCCTCCCAGGTGATAGATAAATTAAGGTTCTTAGGTTAGAAGCGAACTGCACCTGACTTGAGCAGAATTTGTTACCTCAAGCAAACATGGAATTTACTGAAACATTATGGGAAAGTTCAGGAAATCAAACGCAATCTGGGAACACCTAGCTTCAGAAAGTGAAATAACTTCGGTAACCTGGATAACCGAAAGTGCAGCACCATCCCCTTGGGGTGCTGATACCAGATGGATCAAACCTAATCTTGTCCTATCCTTAAGTCACCCCTCACAAAATTTAAATTCCTGAAGGAGTTGGAAGACCCTTGCTTAGATCCCTTGCCCAACCTTCAGCCAAGGAGGGTAAGACAATTTATTTCATAGTGGTAGGACACTGTAGGCATTGGGGATGGGTAAGTCCCCAAAAGAAAATCAGGTGCTATTACAAAAAAAAAAGAATGGATGCTGAGTAGGCATAAAAAACATATGCTCACTGCAAATGGCCACTTTAGAAATACAAAAATCTCATATATTTAATTACTTTTTAATACATTGCTTATGTGTGAAAATCAGTTGGAAGAAGTTGGAGTTCAATTTGTCTGAACACTAAATTCATTGTGTCATTCCTGCTTCTAACTATTTATTGGCTCACCATTACCTCCAGTAAAGCTCCAAATTCCTTCATATTCTTCTAGTCTCCCCTACTCAACCCTTCTCAACTTTAATTCTCTTCCTTCCCTGCACCTATGTCCCCATAATATTAAGGGATTTGCATTTCCTTGAACACATTATCCTGTTTCATATTTATGACTCTTTACACATGCTGCTCTCTCTGTTCAGAATCTCCCTCCCTATTCCTTGTCTTCCTGGAGAACTTACTCAATTCAAACACCTCCTCTTTAGGGAAACTTCTAGGGTACCCTTTTCTCCCTAACACTGTTTCCCCCACCATTTTTTTTTCTTCATCTTAGTTTCCCCACTGTATATCTTGCACACGCCTCTAGTTTTTATTTTACTGTGTTGTAATCATTTGTTTTTATGTTTGTCTCCCCTACAAGTCTGTGAGCTTTTAGGGACAGGTTCTGAAAAAATGGGTGTTAAGTGAGTGAAAGAAGTAATGAACTTTCCAATCAGACACTGTCTTAGTCCATTTGGATTACTATAAAGGAATATCTGAGGCTGGGTAATTTATTTTATTTTATTTATTTATTTTTGAGACTGGCCCAGGCTGGAGTGCAGTGGCATGATCTCAGCTCACTGCAACCTCCACCTCCCAGGTTCAAGCCATCTTCCTGCCTCAGCCTCCCAACTAGCTGGGACTACAGGCACCTACCACCACACTCAGCTAATTTTTGTATTTTTGGTAGAGACAGGGTTTCACCAGATTGGCCAGGCTGGTCTCAAACTCCTGACTTCAAGTTGTCTGCCCACCTCAGCCTCCCAAAGTGTTAGCATTGCAGGCACGAGCCATCGCACCTGGCCTGGGTAATTTATTTTAAAAAGAAGTTTATTTGCCTCACGGTTCTGCAGGTTGTACAAGAAGCATGGTGATGGCATCTCCTCTGGTGAGGGCTTCAGGCTGTTTCCACTCATAGTAGAAGGTGAAGGGGAGCCAGCTGTGCAGAGATCACATATTGAGAGAAGCAAGAGAGAGGAAAGGGAGAGGCCATGTTCAACAACCAGCTCTCCTGGAAACTAAGAGAGTGAGGACTCATTCATTACCATGAAGATAGCACCAAGCCATTCATAAGGGATCTATCTCCATGACCCAAACACCTCCCAATAGGCCCCACCTCCAACCCTGAGAATCAAATTTCAACCAGAGGTTTGAAGGAGTCAGATAAACCAAGTTATAGCAGATACCAACATTCCCCAAGGGCCCACTTTGCCTGGAATCATACATAGCAGGTGTAGTAAGGAAGGATGTTTACCAAAGCAGTAGCTCACTACCAGCGGTATGCAGATCATCAATGGGGAGGGACACATGGTTTCATTAAAATTTCCAAATATTCACTCTCCTTAATCCCCATGGTCACTTGCACGCTTAATGTACCAACGTACCATTTTCTGCCTCCCTTATTTGCCCATATTGTTTCTGCAAATTTTTAATCTATCTTCATTTCAGATCTGTAGTGGTAAAATCCATACTCCAAAATACTATATGCTTAATTACTAATGAAATACTTGGTTTTATATAGTGAATCATTTCATAGCATAGCCCCTAGGAATATGGGCTCAGGAACCAGATGGCCTGGGTGTAGATACTGGCTCTGGTTGTGCGACTCCACAAGACATTTAACCTCTCTGTGCCTCAGATACCTAATCTGTAAAAATGAGGCCCCTAATAGTACCCAACCCATTAGATTGGTGAGAGGATTAAATCAGTCACAGATGCAAAGCACATAGAACATTGTTTGATCTTAAAAAGAGCTAAATAAATGCTAGTTGCTATTATTAGTCCAACAAAATGTACTCCCTATCATAGTATCACAATGTTTTTAATCATTACAATAATCCAGTAAATAAGAAGTATAATAATAGAATGTATGTAAGCAGGAGTTTTATTTGTTGCCACCATAGTAGGATCCAATTTCTTTAGTGAAGTAATTTTCAGGACATAAGAAACAATTCAAAACCACTGCAATAGAGAATTACCCTTAAGGAATCAATAAATGAATGAGGGAAATAGGATAAACAGAATACCAACCTACTCAGCAACATTTCAACATACCTTTTCATGCAAGAGGTTAGTAAGGGGGAAATAATTAAATATGATTCAAAAGAGGTTACCTAATTTGAAGTAGCGAGAGAGGAAGGGAACTGCCCTTTAGGGGGAAAGCAGCAGTTAAAAGAGTCTTGGCTGGGAGCAATGGCTTACGCCTGTCATCCCAGCACGTTGGGACGCTGAGGTGGGCAGCTCACTTGAGCTTAGGAGTTCAAGACCAGCCTGGCCAACATGGTGAAACCCTGTCTCTATAGGGAAAAAAAAATTAGCAGGGCATGGTGGCATGCACTTGTAGTCCTGACTACTCCACTGAGGAGAGAGGATTGCTTGAGCTTGTGAGGTCAAGGCTGCACTGAGATGAGAACACACCACTGTACACCAGCCTGGGCAACAGAGCGAGACTCCATCTTCCCCACCCCCTCCCCCACAAAAAAAAACGAGTCTTGAACTTTGTGAAAAACAATTTTGCCCCACCTAGCTTGGGGAATTAGAACTAATTAATGAGTCCACTTACTTCATGAATTAGTATTTATGTTTTCAGTCAGTCTTATTTCTTGGGATCAGAACTACAAGGTTTACTAATCAGATACATGTCAGAGAGTCCCATCTCATTTATAATAGTCCCCCCCTTATACTGGGGATACATTCCAAGACCCCCAGTGAATGCCTGAAACTACAGATAGTACCAAACCCTATATACACTGCTTTTTTAAATTCATACATACCTGTGGTAAAGTTTAATTTATAAATTAGGCACAGTGAGAGATTAATAACAATGACTAATAAAATAGAACAATCATAACAACATACTGTAATAAAAGTAATGAGAATGTGGTCTCCCTCTCTCTCAAAATATCTTATGCTGTATTTACCCATTTTCGGACCATCGTTGACTTCAGGTAAATGAAAGTGCAGAAAGCAAAATCATAGGTAAGAGGAGCCTACTGTCCTTGGAAACTGACTTCTGTTAAAGAAAATTTAAATAATTTATCCTTTCGTCACTAGGTCTGTAAGTCCAGTTGAAATTGGGGCCATACAAAACTGACTGTCCTGATTTTCTAGGCATGCTGGTCACTTTGATGTTTTATAACGTGATATGTTATAGTTGTTCAGGAGTTTCCAACTTTATTTCTATGGTAAGATGCTTAGAAATCCAAAGTTTCTCTGTAGTTTTTGCTTATTACAAGTTGACTAAGGACATCGCATTTTATGGCAGTCTTGAAAATAAGCCCTGGCACTAAAGTCTATGGTCAAAGATAAAGTGATCTTAGTGAGAACCAAGCCTTTAAACTACTAAGATCACTGAAATACTTTGCCCTCCTTCCTAATCTCATAGGGCTAGCTTTTGTTGGGATATGTATTAATGAGTAAACTAATACTGGCTACAGAAAAAAAACCTTCTGTTTTAGCATTTAAAATGTTTTAAATCTTCACTTATGTTTAAAACAGGATATTTCTGTGTTGCCCAGGCTGGAGTGCAGTGGTGTGATCATAGCTCACTGCAGCCTCAAACTCAAGTGATCCTCCTGCCTCAACCCCCTGAGTAGCTGGGACTACAGGTGTAAACCACCACACCCAGCTAAAAAAAATTTTTTTGGTAGACACAGGGTCTCACTATATTGTGGTAGACACAGCCTCACTTGAGGCTGGTCTTGCACTCTCAGCCTCAAGTGATCCTCCTGCCTTGGCCTCTCAAAGTGCTGGGATTGCAGGTGTAAGCCACTGCACCTGGCCTATTTCAGCAAATGTGGAACAATACATGGGGAAAGAGACATGTTACCTTGGAAAATGTCATAGGTAAAATGGAATTTGAAATTTGAAGGCTTTTAAGATGACCATAAAGCAGTAATAGTGAATGCTCTTTGTTTTTAGTGTAGCTAAAATCTCTCCCTACAACTTCACCTCTACTATACAAATGGGTCAGAAACTCCCTCAATTTCCACAAACTGAAACCTATACACCTACATAAAATTTTACCAACCCTTTCCTGCTTTCCTTTTTCCCTAAGGCCAGTTTCTCCTGCTGTGCTCTGAATTCCACCCCACCTGCCTTCTCTCTTGCATGTTCAATTCCTGCTTCTCCTGGTCCCCCATACTGGATCCTCCCTATCAGCTTTCAAACATAGTCTGATCCATAAAGATACTCCCTCAATCCCACTTCCTTCTTATGCTATCACCTCCACAGACAACCATAAAGAATGTGTGTGCTCTCTACACGTTTTGTTGGGTTTTTGTTTATTTGTTTGTTTGTTTGTTTGTTTGGAGACAGTGTCTCGCTCTGCCACCCAGGCTTACCTGACCCTTTAGCACCCTCCTTGTTTACTTTCTACCATTCTTTCTTAGTTTCTTTTGCCAACTTTTCCTCCTCTATTCAGCCTTTAATTGTTGGAATTCCTTAATACTAGACCTACTGTTCTTCTTACTCTATGCCCTCCTGAGGGAGTTATATACCTATTGATGCCCTTGATTATTATCTATACACCAGTAACTCCCACAGTTATACCTCTAGCTCAGACTTTTTGGAGCTCCAGACTACATGTCCAAGTGCCTAGTTATAATTTTAGTTATATGTTCACAAAGTACCTCACATTTGAAATGTGCAAAATCAAATTCAGGGCTTCCTTTCTATCCTAACAACTTAATCCTCTTGACTTTTCCCTATCTCACCATCCTTCCATTTTCTCAGTCAGAAATGGGAATCATCATTGACTCTCTTCTCCCACATTTAATAATTCAGGATGGTAAACTATTCTTTTCCCAGTTCTCAGAATTGTCACCAATGCTCCAAAGCTGAAGACAACAGACATCAAGGAACCCCCATCATTTAAACAGAATCGGTGAGCTACTGAGAGGCAACAGAACTGGCATTGCTCCTCCAAGCATCAGTCTCCCATCCTTTCCTTCTCCCTACTGCGTTATCTAAATATTATGTGTTGTACGTAAACTAGAGGAACATACGGAAGTCACCGGGGACAAGTAATGTGGTTCTTCCTCTCCCTCAAAGCCAAGTTAAGGAACCCAGTAAAATTACTTGTAAGGACTAGATATACCCATATGAAGGAGATAAAAACATCTCATTGTTGGGTTGGACATCTATGTAGGCAGTGGAGTTGCTAATCTGCTCTGGGCACTAACCCAAACAGGAGAAAAACAAGTACTGGAGAACAAAAAGAAGTGGCACCAGTTGAGGTGCCACTTGGATTGGAGCAAGATGCTTGGATTTTCCAGAAGACACTGAGGAAGAAAGCCAAGCTTGAAGTTAATTGCTGGTACCTGCCCAAGGGGTCTGTGCACCAAGTGATGGGACCCCAACATCAAGAGGCTAGGGAGCACATTGCTAAAGAAGGTATCAGAAGAGGTGGGCCTGTCCCACATCAGGGAACTGTGCAGAGTCCTTTGTATGGCTTCCTGAAGAATGCCTCATCAGATAGCGGCAGCATGCGGATGCCTTCCAAACCAAGTATATCAACAGCAGCTCACATTAAGTGGGAGACATTTGTGACTTGTCCCCAGTCCTCCACTCAGCTCCACAGGCCAGGGAACAAAGCAAAACCTATAATAGAGAAGAGTAAAAGCACAGACCATCTGCCAACTCCACTTCCAAGGATGTCCCTCAGTCCTTGACACATGATTGGACTGGAAGGACACTGAGGGAAGGGTGAAGGAAAGGTTTAAGTTGGGCATATATAAGATAGGACTAGGTCAGACTGGACTTTTAATAACAGAAAGTAATACAGAAGCTACGATAATCTGCTGAATATTTTAAGGAATTTGAAGGGAAATATTATCAGCACATTTGAAGATTGTGGTCAGCAACAAAACTAGAATCTTTTTACGTTTAAACTCCACTGAGTTCAGTCCCTTCAATCACTTGGCTACACAATCAATCACAGAGACACCTCTCTAATAGTACTCTTGATCCTCCCCATACTACAGCTAGAGTGCTCTTTCAGACACAGATCTGACCATGTCACGCCCCTACTTAAACCCTTTTAATGGTATACCATTAACATACCTAGGATAAAGATCTCAATCCTTCCACTACCCCAAAGCCCTGCTTACAGACTCATGGATATGCCTCCACTCTCTCTGTACTCCATCCACATTGGTTTTTCAGGGCCTCGGGCATACCAAATTGAGCCTTCACGTATGCTATTCCACCTGCCAAAACATCCTTCCATACTCCTCCCCTCCTATCCAGTCCATTTGATATCAGCTCATAAATCACTTTCTCAGGAAAGTCTTCCTGAACTAAGCAGGTGTTTCCTTATTATAGACTCTGAAGACACAGCACTGTCCTTCATAATACCAATTATAATAATGATATATCTTTATATAATCATTTTTCAGATGTCTGTCATTTCCAGTAGTCTGAAGGAAGACTCCAAGTGTTTTTACTTACCTTTGTATTCCTGGTAAATCGCACATGAGCCATCATTGAGAATGCATACAAAAAATACTTGATGAATAAAGACATAAATGAAATTACATGTGTTTACTCAAAGTTATTGAGTAGGTCTCCAACTGAGGCATCACTGGTCTTCTCTTATCCTGAGTATCAGCAACTAACGAGATAGGGCTTGCCCTCAGCTCAAACATGAGGCAGGTTCACCTTAGTTCTTGTTTTCTTTGGGAAACCTTCTGATTATAATAATAAACACTAACAACTGGAGATATTTAGTGAGAACATATGAGTGCTAGATAGATTATGCTAAGAGCTTTTCCATGCATTTTTTATCTCATCTACTCATCACAACAACCCCAAAGGCTAGGTGATTTTATTATCTACATGTTTACAGAAGAAAGAAACAGGGGCCTAGAGAAGTTAAGGGACTTGCCCAAGATCACACAGCTACTGAGGATGAGCTGGGACTGGAACCCAGATCTGGCTGATTCTAAAACCTGTGTTCTTAACCATTATAAAACACAGCTTCCAAAACACAGGGATCTCTCTTTACTTAAGATCACAGCACTTACTCAGCATTTACTGGTAGAGACAATCTTCTGACACCTACAGCACTGTTCTTTTCCAATGCCATTCAATGCCTGGACTGAGATCTAAGATTTAATATTTGTATATTTTGGTTCTTCATTAGATGTTAAGTTCTTTGCAGAGAGGGGTCTTTACTGTGCTGTACATCTTTGGTTTCCTTACAAGGTCCATTTCTGGTTTGAATGCTCAAAAACATTTGTAGTATGAATCAATATATGAGTACCAGAACAATCTCACTTAATAGTTTATATAGATGAAATATGCTATATTCATTAAACACAATTCCAGGTTTAGGGAGATTTCCATTTTTAATGAAGATGCCTGTGGATCAATACCATGACTCCTATTTTAATATGGAATATAATAATACAATGTGCCCCGGAAAGGATTACACACTATATGTCCTTATCTAGAACAACAAACCTTATGACTTCTTTATGTTAAATGTTGGTTTCACAACAAATGCAGAAATGTTCATGTTAGATTTGAAACAGAATATAAAATAGATGGTATATTTTATCAGATATGTAAAGTATGTTAGGTTACATCTTCACTTTGTAGAAGGCTAGAAGACCCAGTTTTCTGGCAGTTCAATGTAATTCAAATCGTAACCTCCTTTTATCAGCTCAAATAGTAAACCTTCCTGTGAATGATTTGAATGTAAAATCTTAAGTATTTGAAAACTATTTTATTCCTGAGAAAGAAACCTGGAAGAAAAATCGATAATTTTTCTGGCCTCTGACCAACAATATTGTAATTGTGTCAACCAAATAATTTCCAATGTATTGCTTCCCCACAGGAAATCAAAGATAATTTTCCCACTTTTTATAATTGGAAACCCCTGAGGTAATCTCCCTAGTTTAATTACAGAAATAGGAAATGACATATCAAATATATAATCTTTTCCTTAAATTCATTTTGCCAAAACTATATCAAGCTCTACTGTCTCTACAATAAAAAATAGAAATCATTAAATGAAAAACAAATATTGCTCTTACGTTCACTGCTCCAAACTTCACGCATCTGTCTCTTTTAAAGGATCCATATGGCACAAAGTTCAGCTTTCTTCCTTAACAGAATTAAGAAAATGAGTTATATGCATGTGTATGGGTTTGCATTCATTTAATAATTTAAGTAATACAGATCTAAAGATACGCCACATGATTAGTTTAAACAGTAATAATTAAAAATTACAATTTGTAGTTTGGGTACTATTTTTAATCTCTTTGAATTTCCATTTTCCCACTGGAAAATGATGATAATTCCTGCTTTGCATCAGTTTTATAGGAATTTTAGAAAGATTGAGATTATACATTAGAAACACTTTGAGAATCTCTAATGTTAGATGTATCAAATTCTTGGTATCTTTTATTTTCATTTTTCTGTTTTACACAGAACTCAGTCCCAATTCTGGGTATCTTTACGTAGCTTTGGTTTTAGTTCACATAATACTATAGAGGAAGATAAGAGAGATACATGGTCCTTTCTATTACAGCTCTTTGAAGAATTTCTCAAGACATGGCAACAACCACAGCAAGATGTATTTATGATTCTTGATTATCATAAAAAACAAAATGAAATAAAATAAAAAGCATGAAAGAAGTAAGACTGGTAACTTTGCGTTCAGCCCAAAATTTATTCTAGAAATGTTAACTTCACCACGAACTATTCACCTTCAGTCTTGAGTGTATTTCACAAGGATGATTTAAATTTTTTATATTCTGGTTTCCACTGACAAACTCTGCATTTTGACAAGTTTTGATGAAGCCTATTCATTCTAGACAATTTATGCACACCTAACTTGAATAGTTGATTTTGACTTTATCCCCTTGAGTTCCTAGACCTGCCCTGATTAAATTTTAAAATATAATTACAGGTAGCACATTGAGTCAGTCAGTTAGTCAGAGAGATCTGAGCTCTGTGAATACCTACTTCCTGCAGCACACTGCATTAAGTGCTCTGGAGGAGGACGGGGGTGGATGGGAACAGTCACCCATAAAATGATTTAAGGATTATTATTAAAACAACATATCACCAAGAACAAAGTATTTGAGTAGAAACTCTATACATGAAAGCATAAGGAATGAAGGGTAAAGAAAGCACCAACTCTGCTTTAATTGCCAGTCCTACATATTTAGCAAATGTGTTTTGTTAATAGGTTTACAAGCACTCCAACAAATTAAACAACTGTGGGTCTACCTACAAATAGGCAGCCTGAATTGATGTAAGGCAGTGCTTCAATTTCTTTTACCTGGTAATATGTCAAGGGCTTTGTTAAGTGAAGAATCAGGAAGATACTTTTTTAAATAATTTTTTTTATTTTGGAATAATTTTACGTTTACAGAAAAGTTGCAAAAATAATACAAAGAGTTCCTATACACTCTTACTCAGTTTCCCCTAATGTTAACATATTATATGGCCAAAGTGTATTTTTCAAAACTAAGGATCAACATCGGTACGTTACTATGAAACTTTGGACTTTTTTCCGATTTCATCCATTTTGTACTGCTGTTTTGTTTTGTTTTGTTTTGTTTTGTTTTGTTTTGTTTCTCTCTTCCAGGATTCAATCTAGGATACCACATTGCATTTGGGAGGAAAAGACTCTAACGTCTTATTGCTGAGATTTAAAAATCAGCTATTTCTGGACAATGCAGCTAATCAGTATTAGATATTAATATGAGCAGGAATAAATAAGAATAACATGTCCAAGAGCCACCTGGGCAGACCATAGTGTCAGATTTTTAACTAACTTCAGGGAAAAGTAAACATGATTTTGTAATCAGTCATCAATGTCTACTTTATTTAGTTAAAGGTGCTGATTATATCAAGCTCTACCACCACTGCTAGAGTAGTGTGAACTAGTGTGAACGCCTAGAGTTTCCTACATAAAGACATGAAAAGAGGCTGATTTGGTTATGAAATCTGCCCATTAGGAAAGCTTACCACAGACACAACAGAAACAAAGCCCTAAATGGCCAACTTACGGATATCAGAAGATAATAACGGATCAAGACCATTGAGCATGCATCAAGATCACCTGGAGGCTTTATTAGAATCCAGATTTATAAGTCCCATCCCCAGAGCCTCTGATTCCATAGCGCCCAGGCATCTGCACTCCTAGCAGGTTCCCAGGTGATGTGGATGTTGGGGACTACACTTTGAGGATCACTATTCCAGAACTTCCCTAAGTTAATCTTCATGGATAACTGACTGAAAGAAAAGTAAAGCCATTTTTCTGACAAGGTATAATCATAGGTCCCTGAATTGATATATTGCCTACCAGTTAGATAAGCGATCTGTTAAATCTCATTCCAAATCTGTGCAAGGAGTAAATGAGAAAACAAAACAAATATATTAGTTTCTCACAATAGTTTTGCCAGTCTCTCTTCCTTTCAGATAATGCAATCATATTTTAAATAATAAAATACCATTTTTAACAACAATAAATAATTATAGTTTAAAATCAATCACAAATGTTTGGACCAAAACAAGGCTTCTGATTGATAAACAGAAATTAGTGGGGATAAGGGATGTAAGACACATCTTCTTCAATAATACTTCTCAAACTTTAATGTGTTAATGAACCACCTGGGGATCTTTCAGTTGGTCTGGGGGTGAGCCCCAAGATTTTGCATTTCTACTAAAATTCCAGATGATGCCATTACTGTTCCTCCACAGATCATACTTAAAACAGCTCTATAGGTCTTTGGCAAGATTTTAGCAAGTGCAAGATCTTCTAGCACCTAGTGATGTCTGGAACTTTCTACCATGTCTCAGTTATGGGCATTATTTAATGCCTTTGACTAAAGCAGATTTTGGGATATGCTGGTCTCTATCCTGAACTCTAGGATTTAGAATAAAAAAGGAATAATTTTAGGGAGACTAATTCAACAAAATCTCCCTGGAGTGTATTGGAATATGATAGAAACTTTTAGAACCTAATCACTTACTGAGAAGTCCCTTATATAATCCCTACTTCTTCACTCTAGTGTCAGTCTAGTAACAGTAACATAGGGAAAAAATAGGAAGAGTGTCATCCAATTCTGCATTCTGACAGCATCACTACTGCTAATGCTGATCCCATAAACATCTTTAGTTCCTCAGACTGCTCTTCCTCTCCTTACCCTTCCCTTTGCCAAGGAAGCCCTCTTGGCTCTTGTGATGGGAATTCCTAGAAAGCTATTAAATTTCATTATTCCTCCTACATGAAGCTTACCTTTCTTCCAATTTTTTTGTGGAGTCAAAGATCCACATTGTATAGGACCTTACCACTACTAGAGTATAAAGGGATAAGGGATGAGGAGCCTTTTTTCTTTATTTCATCTGTGTGCCTTACAGGAAAAAAAAAAAAAAAAAAACTTCAGAAAAAAAGTGAAAAAGTTTATTGATTGCCTCAAGGATAAGAGGAGAGTCCTTGAGAAGACATTCTTTTCTACAGTGGGTCAGGAAAAAAGAAAAACCTTGGCCATAAGCAACAAACGGTATATAAACTTTGACTCTCCCAAGATGCTGCCCTAGGATCCATCATACAGTGAGATGGTGGCTTCCATCCTGCACAACTGAGTAGAGTGGAAGGACTGCCACAAAGACCCTCAGATTGCCTCCCTAAACAATCTCCCAGAATATATTAAGGCTTCATGTAAGGTTGCTCTTGTTAACTAATGGGTAGTAATGGAAAAGTAAGTATCCCAGTTTTCAGGGATCCACACATGAAAGAAGATAATTGAGAGATAGCCTAGTCTGAAAAATAGCCCTGGAAATTTTATATCAACAAGAGGCCCTTACCACCCCAAACTCCTCAGTCCCTTAAATTCCTACCTCCACACCCTCGTGCATTGCAGAGAACCACTATTAGTGACCAGGGGCCAAGAAAGCCCTTATTCAAGTGAAAATCTCTAAGCAACCTAGGGATGAAAGTAAGAAAAACTGTATCCATGACTGTGAGCTTGAAAATTTACCTGCACTTCCAGACTTCCCTGATAAAATTAGTAGTAATTTTTTTAAACGTGATTTCCTGAAACTATATAATGAATGTGTCAACTTTTAGAAGATATGCAAAACTCTGTGAACAAATATTTTCCAAATAACCAATGAATGCACGTCGTTATAAAACTATGCATAGGTAAAAGGTCCATTCAAAATGCAAGACAGACCAATAGATTTTAATGTAATAGAACAGGGAAAGCTCGTTGATATTATTTCATATTCCACATTGCAACTGACATCTAAGAAACTTACCACTTCTCACATTTTGATGCAGTATCAAAGAAGAATATTCACAATTATCTGAAAAAGCTCTTAAAAACTCCTCCTTTGTCTTACCACATACTTGTCTGAGATCAGAGTCTCTTCATATACTTCAACCAAAATGGTATATCACAACAGATTAAATGCAGAGGCAGATATTAATCCAGCTATCTTCTATTAATTATAATATAAAAGAGACTTGAAGAGATTTTTTAATGCCATTTTTCTCACTTTTTTATTTTGGAAAATATAGTCATTTTCTTTGTTTACAGAGGGCAGGAAAAAATTGAAAAAGAAAATATAGTAAGTTTCACAAAGTATATAAGTTATATAACAGTTTTGATTATATTTAAATAGATGCATATTTAATTTCTTCTCAGTTTTAAGTTCTACATGGCAAATATTAACAGATATAACCCGCACAAAAAATAGCTCTTTGGGGGTCCTCAATAATTTTTAATAATGTGCAGAGGTTATAAGACAAAAAATTTGAGAACTAATAGACTAAGCTAAGGACTGTGCTTTATTACCTTGTGTTTTAAATATTTGTGTCTCTGGACTGGATGATCTAATTACTACACATAGGTGAATTTTCTATGGAATTACATATTTCTATGGAAAATATGTAACTGAACTACCAAAAAGGAACTTACAAACATACCTACTCTGGCTCTTTGAAGAAGGCACTAGAAGGTTGTAATTCCAAATTTGTTCTTGATTATACAACAAGATGGCAGTTAAATAACTTCTTTTTTGCACTTGCTAGTGTACTGGTTCTCTCCTCACTGGAGTTCCTTGGGGGCAGGGTGTGGTGCCTTTTTGACTGCTATAGCCAGAGGACAAGAATGACTGAAATATTTGTTTAATGAATAAATCAACAAAATAAATACTTAGACACCAAAAAGTCATTCCAGACTGCTATTTAAATTATATTTATGGTTGCTCTATAGTCCTATAGTCAGAAACACCAGCCAGAGGCACCATATACATTCCAAAGATATAAATAGAAGCCCCTTTGATGGACTCATACAACCGGAAATTCTTTTAAGAGATGATATTTTAGTGAAACTGCAATTTGATTGTGGCATCGCTCTTTCTCTGATCAGAAATTTGGATCACCTGAGAAGACTTATGTGGAATTATGCACTTTCTGGAAATATTAACAGGCATAAAAATTCGCATTTATCTAAATGCCTCACCTTATTGGTAGCAATCAAGCTATCTGGAAAATATTTGGAGGATTCTCCTTGCATCCTTTACCATCATGGCCAAATTTAGGGTCCCCTGAAAAAAGTAAAACGCCTGAAGGAAATGATTGGAAATTATACCAAAGACATAATCTGAAGACCTGTTGGTTTGCTAATATAATATTGGTTTCTAAAAAGCCAGCACATGCACTATGTCTGTTTCATAGAATGGAGTATATAGAGATTACTGTATGCAGCATACAATTATTCCCCGGGTTTTCCATATCTGAATAGCACTCCAATTCAGCTTTGAGTGGGAGGTTATGTGGCTCCAATGCCTCCTGATAAAATTGTATTAATTCTACTCTTGTTGACTTAACTTTTTTGTTGCTTTTTTTTTTTGAGACAGAATCTCACTCTATCAGCCAGGCTGGAGTGCAATGGCACGATCTAGGCTCACTGCAACCTCTGCCTCGTGGGTTCAAGCGATTCTGGTGCCTCAGACTCCTGATTAGCTAATTTTTGTATTTTTAGTAGAGACGGTGTTTCACCATGCCGGCCAAGCATGAACCGCCGTGCCCAGTCAACTTCAATGTTTTAAATTGTATATATTGAAGGTTTTATATATACACCTTGATGATTTAATATACATATATAGTGAAATAACCATCATAATCAAGCTAATTAACATATCCATCACCTCACACAGTTACTTTTTTATCCCCCTACATTAAGAATGCTTCTACCTTCTTGGCCAGGCTCAGTGACTCGCGCCTGTAATCCCAGCACTCAGGGAGGCCCAGGTGGGAGGATCAGGTGATCAGGAGTTTGCGACCAGCCTGGCCAACATGGGGAAACCCCATTTCTACTAAAAAAATACAAAAATGAGCCAGACATGGTGGCATATGCCTGTAATCTCAGCTACTAGGGAGGCTGAGGCAGGAGAATCACTTGAACCTGGGAGGCAGAGGTTGTGATGAGCCAAGATTGGGCCACTGCACTCCAGTCTGGGTGACAGAGTGAGACTCCATCTCGGGGAAAAAAAAAAAAAAAGAGTGCTTCTACCTTCTTAGCCAATTACAAGTTTACAGTACAGCATTTTTAACTATAGTCATCATGCTATAATTAGATCCCTGGAACTTACTCATCTTGTAACGGAGAATCCACATCCTTGCTCAAAATATCCCCATTTTTCTCTCCCCTCAACCTCTACTACTAAACCGCCAGTCTAGTTTCTGCTCCTACGAGTTTGACTTTTTTAAGTCCACACAGAAGTAAAATCATACAATATTTGTCTTTCTGTATCTGGCTTATTTCACTCAGCATAATGTGCTCCAGGTCCATCCATGTTGTCCCAAAGGGCAGGGTCTCCTTCTTTTTAAGGCTGAATAATGTTCCATTGAATGTATATACCACATTTTGTTTGTCAATTGTCAATTCATCCATTGATGGACATTTAGGTTGTCCTGAAATCTTGGCTATTGTGAATAATGCTGCAATAAATGAGAGTGCAGTTATCTCTTTAAGATCCAGATTTCAATTCCTTTGGATAAATATCCAGAAGTAGAATTACTGGATAATACGGTAGTTTCATTTTTAATTTTTTGAGAAACCTCCATACTGTTTTCCATAATGGCTATACCAGTTTTCATTCCCACCAACAGTGTACCAGTGTTCCCTTTTCTTCACATCCTCGCCAATACTTGTTACCTTTTGTTTTGATAATAGCCATGTGTAACAGGTGTAAGATGATATCTCACTGTGGTTTTGATTGCATTTCCTTAATGATAGTGATGCTGAGCACCTTTTCATGTGCATGGTGGCCATCTGCATGTCTGTTTGGGGAAAATATCTTTTCAGGTAGTTTGCCTGCTTTTTAGTCAGATCATAACAGTCCCCTCTTACCTGAGGGGGATACCTTCCAAGACTTACACTTGATACCTGAAACTGCAGATGGTATTCAACCCTATACACACTATGCCAGTCCATTTAATAACCTAAATGGCTATTTCATCAGGCAGGGCAGGATGGCATGATATTTCATCATACTACTCAAAATGGTGCAAAATTTAAAACTTATAAATTGTTTATGGCTGGGTACAGTGGCTCGTGCCTGTAATCCCAGCACTTTGGGAGGCCGAGGTGGGTAGATCACGAAGTCAGGAGTTCGAGACCAGTCTCCATCTCTGCAAAAATACAAAAATTTGCTGGGCGTGGTGGCACATGTCTGTAGTCTCAGCTACTCAGGAGGGGTTGCCAGTGATTGGAGATCGGGCCACTGCACTCCAGCTTGGGTGTCAAAACAAGGGCTCCATCACAAAAAGATGAATGTCTCTTCATCTTCTTTTATCCTATTCTTTTTTTTTCCATACCACGTCTTACTCTGTAGCTCACCATAATTTATTTGTGTGCTTATTTTAGGTTTCCCTCACGTAAAATGTAAATTAATCCCGGAATGGTTTTTGTTGTTATTATTCCATTATTTTGAGGGCTGGGCACATTGATGCGCAAGGAGTGCCCAAACTCATCATCTCACTCTTTATACAGCAGGGCAAACTGCCTAAAGTTTCCTTTTTACTATTTTCTTAAATGGTTAAAACTCACAAAAGCCCTCTACAGTTTTAAATACTTTGCGACCCCGGAAGTAAAAGGTACGGGTTCACAGGAAAAGGCTATTTCCGTTTCCGTACGGAAGCAAAGGAGACGACACCATGGCGAAAGCCGGGGAAAAGAGCAGCAGCAGCTGGAAGAAAAGCCTGAAACGGAAAGCCGCTGCTGAAGAAATTCAGGAGGCTGCAGGCGCTGGGGATGGGGCAACGGAAAGCGGGGTCCAACCCCCGAAAGCGGCTGCTTTTCCGCCAGGCTTTAGCATTTCGGAGATTAAAAACAAACAGCGGCGACACTTAATGTTCACGCGGTGGAAACAACAGCAGCGGAAGGTACGCGAGGGGCGGGAGCTGCCGGGCGCCTGCGCGATGTTCCTGACGCCTTGGGCGGTCGCGGGGCGCACAAACGTGTTTGTCTGCTGGTCTCAAAGTGTATTCTGTGGCTCGGTAGGAAGGGTGGTGCCGCGGCCCACGTGTTCTGGTCCCCTCGCCGTGGTTTGGAGACTCTCGGTTCAGCCTTTTGCCTGAGCGTCAGGGTGGAAGATTTTCTTGATAGGCTGTTGCCTAGGATGCTGGATTCACAAGGAAAGTTGGAAGGCCTGTTGGCTTAGTAGTGAAAACTACGCCCTCCTGGCCCAGAAGGCAAAAGTCTCAGCCCTTTGGCCCGTCTAGGCAGCGTTGGTTAATTTGCAGAATCTGAAATGGAGGCAATACGTAATAAATCCAAAATATTGCTTCTCTGACTCTTGCAGCAGCTCTTTACCGAAATTAGTACTGTAAAGTTTCCGGTAATTGTATTTGTTCTTTAAGCCTTATCCTTATACGTTTCTGGTAGGCAAACAAACTGAAACATAAAGAGGTTTAAACGGCTTGCCAAGGTCACAGTGCCCATTTCTGGTTAAACTGCAATTGGAAGAAAACGTTTGCTTTTTCTTGCGCATCATGGAAGTTCACACAATATTCTTATTACGTGTCTGCCTCCTCTTACTGGCCCTTCTGAGGCCCGGGACTGGTTCTTACTCATGTTCAGTGTCAAGGTGCTGTTTGAGTACATACAAGGGGCATTTAACTTATTCTGGTATGCACGTATTGGGGAGGGATGTCCTAGAAGATTTACTGGAGCTATGATTTCTAATCTGAAACCTGGTGGATTGAAAATCAGTAGGTGCTGGAAAGAAAAGAATATTTTTTATTTTGTCAACCCTTCTATCTAGAAATCTCCAGGAGAATATATAGTTTGACAATACAAATACAGATAATCTTAATCCACCTTGCAAGCTCTTACTAAATTTTAAAAGTATGTTTTGATTATAAAATATGTATATAATTGGTGATGGTTTTATGAAAAACAACCTGAAAACTCATATCCCATTCCTATTTTTAGTGCTTTTCAAGAGAAGCAAGCAGCATAACCGTGGTGGTCTTTAGGATGCAACCAGTTAGGCAAAACAAAACACAACGGAAACCACATTTTGTACTTTAATTAATTTGAGACTTTATGGAAAAAGAGTAAGCTAGTCAAATTTTAAATGTTCAAACTTGCCAGTTTAGATTTTTTTAAAAGAATCAAGGCCTTTGTTAAAGAAATCTTATTAATTGGCCAGCTCATTTGGCTTACAGTAATTTAAGTAGAAAAATCCATGTCCAGATGCTTATTTCAATAGATTACAAAGATCGCCCAGTTCGCGTATTCATAGCATTAGTAATTTGTAGTTTGAGTATGTGTTTGTGATATAACTGGTTGTTTCTCAATATTGTTCTTTTTTTTTTCACCCTTTAGGAAAAGTTGGCAGCTAAGAAAAAACTTAAAAAAGAGAGAGAGGCTCTTGGCGATAAGGTAAATAAAATTCTTAGCTGTTTGCTTTCTGTCTTATATTAGGGAATCCTTCCTGATATTTAGGTTGAATTACTTTCTTTTAAAATTTATTATTACATATTTTGTATGTATGAAGAAATACAAAAGTAATATAATAAACCTCTTTGTATCATTTACCCAACTTAAGAAATAATGCATTAGCAAATTTTTTTTGCAAGGAAGCCCCTTGTCTGCTTCTTCATAATTGCTTTTCCCTCCAAAGATAACCACTTGTGAAATTTTTGATTATTTTTTCCATGCGTTTCTTTTACCTTTACTATGTATGTTTGTGTACCTATACGGTAACATAGTGGTGGTGTTTTGCATGTAACTTTGTGTTTGAGAGGTCAGCACCTCTCCCTGACTTTGGGAATGGGGAAGCTCCTCAGGTTAGGCCTGGAGCTTGGCTCTTGTGATATGAAGCAAAGGTTTTTGGTCAGGCAAGGCTGGGGAAAGGCAGGACAGAGCCTCTTCTGGAGTAGGGTGATAAGGATATGTTAAGCTTTAGAGCTGGTACAGAGGATATGAACCTGTGAAAAGTGAGAATGGGGAGTGGGAGGAAGGTGAGGATTATGGCAAAGAAAAGAATGGATAATGCATCAAGAAAGAATTTGGCTATATTTGTGGTACTCATAAGAAGTGAAATCTTTATTGAAAAAAATTTTTAGACTACTAAATACTCATACATTATTGCATAGCTAAGTTATTTTTATTTTCAGTGTATTTATAGTTACTCCTAGGTTATGATTTATTTTTGCAAAATTTTGAAAACATTCATGTCTCACCTCCCATTTCTTAAGATATCAAGTAAGTTACCAAATAAGGGTGTTTGAGGAAGGGAAAAAAATGTAAAGACTATACAAACTAAACACTCTACTATTTCATGCATTCTTTGAATAGTATTAGGTTAAACCATAGAAAATTGTCAATAGTAGACTGTTTTGACCTACAGTATCCTAGTATGTCAAGCATGTTAGTCTCTTTTTAACTCTTTAGTAATCAGTCTATTACAGCAAATTAATGTTATGATCACCATTTGAAAATACCACCATTCTTGCTTTTTGAGATGAAAGATGACTTCTTAAAACTGCCTCCTTTAAAAAAATAATCAAAATGTAATATTTGTTTCATAGAGTAATAAATGCTAAATAGTTTCAGTTTATATGTTCTTCATAGCTCTGCTAGTGTACATATATTTTAAATTAGTTTTAATGTACTCTTACAATTCTCTGCTCTACTTCTTAACAGTTCATTTACACCATTTCTTGGTCTAAGCTGAGTATGCATGATTGCTGATCCTAACAGTATTCCATAATGTTGATGTACTGTAGTATGTTTAGTCATTACCTTGATGTTGAACATTTGCCCTGTTTGCTGCTTATTTTCATTATAAATAGGGATACTATATAACATACTTCTTTGTATAAATTATTCCCCCATTTACATTTCTGAACATAAATACCCCAAAGTAAAATTACCAGGTCAACGGAATAACAACTAGACTTTTATTAAATATTTCTGAGTAGCTTCCCGAAAGTATTGGAACAGTCATGTACAGATGTCAGTTTGTTATTTTTTTCCTTTTTTTTTTTTGGTTTGAGGTGGAGTCTTGCCCTGTCGCCCAGGCTGGAGTACTGGAGTGCAGTGGCACGATCTCGGCTCACTGCAAGCTCCATCTCCTGGGTTCACACCATTCTCCTGCCTCAGCCTCCCGAGTAGCTGGGACTACAGGGGCCCACCACTACGCCCGGCAATTTTTTGTATTTTTTAGTAGAGACGGGGTTTCACCGTGTTAGCCAGGATGGTCTTGATCTCCTGACCTCGTGATCCGCCCGCCTCGGCTTCCCAGAGTGCTGGGATTACAGGCGTGAGCCACTGTGCCCGGCCTATTTTTTTCTTTTATTTTTCTCCTGTTTCATATGTTTTCCCCTAGTAGATAATTATCTCGATCCCTATTTCTTCTCCTTGTTATTTCTGCACAGTTTTAAGCCATTTCATTCAGTGTTGGCCGTTCTTCTAGTATGTGTGTGGCTCTGCCCAGATTGTTAAAAAAAAAACAAAAAACTCTTATTCAATATTGTTATTAGGATTGATGTAGCAATAGAAGTGAATTGATCTGAGGAACAGATTGAGTTTGGGATTATTTGTAGCTTTCTGTTGTTTTTCCCCAACCGTAATATAATTAATGTAAAATCCTTCTACAGTGTAATCCTTTCTCTTTTACTTAGGCTCCACCAAAGCCTGTACCCAAGACCATTGACAACCAGCGAGTGTATGATGAAACCACGGTAGACCCTAATGATGAAGAGGTAATGTTAGAAGTCTTAAATTAGTTTGAATGATCACACATAATTGATAAATTATGTATTTTTATGTTGATATTTAAAGTGCTGGCTGGCGAAGTTGTATAATGGACTGGTTCAGCTAAAATGCTGGCATATTATCTTATTATTTGGTGTAGATTATTTCATAATTGATTTCCCAATAATGCTATAGACAAATAAAGTAAATATTTACTTTCTAGTAATCTATTTTATGTCTAGGTAAACTTTCACATTTGTCATATAATCCCTGACTAGTATTTTGGATGGGTTTTTTTGTTTTTGTTTTTTATTTTGTTGAGACAGAGTCTTGCTCTTTCACCCACGCTGGAGTGCAGTGGTGTGATCTCGGCTCACTGCACCCTCTGCCTTAACCTCCTGAGCAGATGGGATTACAGGCACCTGCCACCCTGCCTGGCTACTTTTTGTATTTTTAGTACAGATGGGGTTTCACCATGTTGGCCAGGCTGGTCTCGAACTCCTGACCACAGGTGATCCGCCCATCTTGGCCTCCAAAAGTGCTGGGATTACAGGCGTGAGCCACTGCGCCTGGCCTGGTAGTGTTAAAAGAATTCCTCGTACTATAGACTTTTGTAGTAGTTGTTAGACATTTTGATACCTAAGAATAACATTTGATGCTATTTTTTGTATTCTTATAAATCTTAGTTTCAAGATAATCTTTAACTTTGCACATTCTCCTTAGATAGTTTGCAACAGTGCAGTAAAAGAAGCAAGATTTTAAAACTATATTTTTAAAAGTTTCGTAAAGGAAACTTGGTTTGGAATGTCTGTTTGCTTTGCAACAGTGCTGCTATCAACGTTCTTTCACATATCTCCTGGTATAGTCATTCACTAATTTCTGTCCTTCTTTCAGCAAATGTTTATGGATTCACTTGCACTGTATTGGGATCCATTTTAGGGATTTGAGATCCATCAGTACACAGAATACTCACACACACACAACTTCTACCCACCCAGAGCTTACATTCTAGGAAGGGAGACAAACAGTCAACATAATGAAATAAATAAGTTAGACATATGTTAGCCGATGATAGGTTACTAAAGGAAAACAGGATAAAGGAGATTCAGGACTACCTGGAGTGGAAAGGGCTTGCAATTTTATGTAAGTAAGGTATTTGTGTGTGTATGCATTTTTTTTTTTTGTATTTATTTATTTATTTATTTTTTATTTTTTATTTTTTTATTATACTTTAAGTTCTAGGGTACATGTGCATAACGTGCAGGTTT